>NW_026057582.1:74892200-74982287 GCF_023721935.1 Panthera uncia | reverse complement strand
TCTCTTCTCTTCTCTTCTCTTCTCTTCTCTTCTCTTCTCTTCTCTTCCTCTCTCACTCACTCACTCACTCACTCACTCACTTGCTCATTCACTGCAGGATTGTGGATGATTGTCTCCCATTCTCACATGCTCAGTCTCTGGCCACAGTGCTTGGCAGAAATCAGTGATTTTTCAGAACATTGGAAGGTGCCCACAACTGGCGCTAGTGTATTTTTTGTCACTTCAAAGCACCTATGGACAGTCCTTTGCTTTTCCATACAAGAGTAACCTTAGGAATACTGTGCTTCATTCTAGGTCAGGCTGCCTGCAGATATAGACCCTTTCCTCTGCTGCCTTATTGCCAGTTACATTAAATACAGTATATGACAATAATTTATTACTAGTTTACTATAGTCAACATCCATGCAAGTGTACACAATGGCCCCCATGCAGAAAAAGATTCCATTGAGCCAAAAGATAGCAGTGATTCTGCTAGCGATAGTGAAAGTCATCCTACACAATAACCTTCTTCTCTTTTGTCTTCCTGACATCAGCCATGAAGGTTTTCAAAGGTAAGTGCAGGTTAATTGTTTCTTTTTCTTTTTTTTATAATATAATTTATTGTCAAGTTAGCTTACATACAATGTATACAGTGTGCTCTTGGCTTCGGGAGTAGATTCCCATGATTCATCCCTTTCTTACAACAGCCAGTGCTCATCCCAACAAGTGCCCTCCTCAATGCCCATCATCCATTCTACCCTCTCCTGAGCCCCCATCATAAATCCTCAGTTTGTTCTCTGTATTTAAGAGTCACTTATGGTTTGCCTCCCTCTGTTTGAAACTATTTTTCCCCTTCCCTTCCCCCATGGTCTTCTGTTACATTTCTCAAACTCCACATAAGAGTAAAAACATATGATACTTGTCTTTCTCTGACTGACTGACTTCATTTAGCATAATACCCTCCATTTCCATCCACATTGTTGCAAATGGCAAGATTTCTTATTGCCAAGCAATGAATATATGGAATATATTATTGGAATGGCAATAGAATATATTATTCTATATGTTATTCCATAATATATAGAAACCACATCTTCTTTATCCGTTCATCAGTTGATGGACATTTAGGCTCTTTCCATAATTTGGCTATTGTTGATAGCGCTGCTGTAAACATTGGGGTATATGTGCCCCTATGAATCAGCACTCCTGTATCCTTTGGATAAATTGCTAGTAGTGCTATTGCTGGGTTGTAAAGTAGTTCTATTTTTAATTTTTGGAACTTCCACACTGTTTTCCAGACTGGCTGTACCAGTTTGCATTCTCACCAACAGTGTAAGAGGGTTCCCATTTCTCCACATACTAGCCAACATCTGTTGTTTCTTTATTATTTTGTATTACAGTATTGTAATCATTTTTATATGAATCTTTTTGGGTTGTGGAATGAATCATCTGAGTTTCCATTATTTCTTGTAGGGAAATTCACTTTGAAATACAAGTGCTTTGGATTACAAGCTTGTTTCTGGAATGAATTATCCTTGCAAACCAAGATTTTAATGTATTTAGATTTTAATGGACTAAAATTTCTTCGCCTCTTATCCTAAGCTAGCATCTTGAGGTCCACTTCCCACTGTCCATATTGTTTTCTCTCCAGAGTCTGTTGTATCACATCAACTCCTTTAAATACCCTCTGAGCTAGGCATTAAATTTCTATTCCTTGTCTGAAGTTTTGCTCATACACACAGCAGAAGTAATTTACATTCTGAAAGTGGAGGGAACAAACAGGTCTTCCCTAGCTTTTGGTATCATCTCCCTACTATTTAAAATGTTCATGTTACAAAAAACCCTTTAGGAATATATTCATTACCATAGGCACAGTCCCTATTCTCATGGAGTTTAGTTCTGTCAGGGAGAAATATATTAATCAAATGAGGGTGTGGGGTTAGCACAGTGATATGAGTAGAGAGCCAAAAGCCTTATTAACCAGGTTAATGAGGATTTTTTTCCCTTTGTCCTGAGAGTAATGGATAAGAATAGAAAGATTTTAAGAAGGTGACCTGAGCAAAAGCACGTCACCTGCTCAAGGTCACATAGTAGTAATGTAGTCAGTGCTCAAATCCAAGTCTTTGACAAGCAGTACAAATGGTATTTTCACATTTCTAAAATATACATGTATTTCGCCACTTTTTTATAGTTGAATTTATTTCCCAGTTTCTCGGTAGTAGAGGAAAAGTCTACAGATATCTGTGAACCAGACAGAAAAAAAAATACTTTGAATTGTCTTACCATTTTGAAATATGTGTATGAAAAAAAGTTTATTACTAAATTATATTAAGATTTGTTTTAAACAAAATGTAACAGGGGATTCATGGGATTCTATTGTACTAAATGTCTCATTTCCAGCTGAAATATTATGGTATTTACCTTGAATAGCTGTTAGAAAGTAAATTGAAAATACATTGGTTTTAGTATTATGATTTTCTCTTTGTTTTATTGGAACTAGAATAATTTGAAATATTTTATGGAAAAAAGTTTATTAACGTCATTGAACTCTTTGGCTTTTTTTGTTTTTGTCATTGAATGTATGGCACAAAAATGTGATAACACAAAGTGGTGCTGCTTCTGCCTTGGCAATGGTCTTAAGTGCCTCAGGGTAAAGATACAAGCAGCTTTATCTTTTCTTCAGTAGGATCTTTTTGTGAAAAGCAGACTGATGATTAAAACTTTAATACAGACTTTCAGGAATAAGTGCTCTATACACTTGAGTTATCTATTTTCCCTCATTAGAGAGCACTCCACAAGGTTTCTTATCACATAAAAAAAAAATCCACGAATGATTGAGGAAAAACAAACAAAAACAAACCTTTAATCAATGGAAATAGTCTCATTGGCTTTGGGCAGAGAATGCATTTTTATTTTGTTTTAATTTTTTTAAGGTTAGTGTTTGTTGTCTTAAATGAGAGAAAATAAATTTAAACAGTGAGTTTGCAAATGATATTATCCACTTCATAGGTGCTAGGATTTTTCATATTTTGCAATATGTTATAGATGAATTTCACTTCAGTATATAAACAGATAAAACTGCCAACACTTTTTTGGTTCAGCCAGCTCCTGACTTTCCTCATTATATGTCATATTTTATGAACCACTTTTAGACGCTTCTGAGTTTTCAGTATCTTCAAAATACTTACGTGTTTCTATATCAGTTAGGAAACAGAAACCACACTGGTAATTTGAACAGGGAATACTGAATATGAAGACTTAGTAACTGGTAATAGAGATTACCAAAAGAGGGTAAGACAGAACTCCAAATTGCACTAAGGCTGAAGGAGAGACCTCAAAAAAGGAATAAATTTGGAAGGGGGATCCCTTCCCCAAGGGTGGTTTCAGAACTCTGGAGAGCATATGAATAGGCCTCCTGGATGAGAAGTTCCCCAGATTGCCGCGTGCCAGAACTGGTCCACAGATGGAACAGAATGAGGTGCAGGAAATTTAAGACTGAGACTGGCAACAAAACTTGCTGGAGGTTGAGTGCCACTGAGTGGCCCATGGCAGCTGCACTATAGGAGAAAGAAATTAAGCATACAGGAAGTGGGAAGAGAAGCCTCTTCCTTCTGTCATGTTCATCCAGCATCCTCTCATGACAAAGGAGAAAGGTTTGAGTCCAGGTCTGGTATCACAAAGCAGGCCAATGAATGGTGGACTTCATGTCAAGAGGCAATGAGTTGGTCATTGATAGAGCTTCTTTGTCAAGAAATACACAAAGGAAAAAATACATTTCTCTTTATTAAATAGAGTATTTTATTTCCAGCAATGTATCCGCTCTTGCTACTTTTTTGGTGAGAGGAAACACCACACATTGTTGTGATCATTGTTCTTTTTCCTGGCATGCATTGGCTAGAAATCCTTCTAACAGCTCTGAAATTGTGTCTAAGTAGTCAATTTCATCAACATTCAAAATGTAGGACTTTGAATATCCAGCTTGCCATGAGATTATATCAAGAATTAAGAATAAATATGTTTTTCTCTATTACAAGAAAATTTGTTGGCTTTCCAGGCATTCTTTTGAAGAACTTCACTGAAATATGCATGGCACATCAACTTTTCTTGAATGAGACCTTACAAAAATAATTTGTTCATTCATAAGCAATGTAAGTGATGCCATGTGAAAAAAACTCAAAAACTTTGGAAGAATTTGGAGTTCTTTGACTCAAACATTTCCTTGTCTGTAAATGTTAGCTATGAGAGTGCAGACTCCATTTCTTAATACTTACTATATTTGAAGGATTCCATTAAGATAAAAATTCAGGATTAATTCAATATCATAGACAGCATATAATTTTCCCTGTTAAATATCACTTTACAAAGTATTTTTATTTAAACTGACAACCGTCTTCCCATTAAAATGAACAACTGAACAAAATTAAAATTACTTACACAAGTTTTATATTATTTTAGTAAAAATTTATTAATTTTACAAAAATATCCTAGAAGTAAAAAGGGAAATAATTTTTTAAAATTCTGTTTATATTTGATTCAAAAGAATGAAATTAATTTCTGAAGTAAAACATTACATGGAATCTTATGTTTAAGTATTTATGCTTTGTTTGCAAAGGAGAACTACAATATTCATCACATTTTCAAAAGAATCTCATAGTCAAAGAATGAGTACTGAATAGCTAATAACTGGTGTAGTTAAGCAGATTACATACTTTTAAATTTCTTAGCATATTGATTCTCATTGTTTACTATATTTAGCATAACATGTTTATAAAATACCAAGCAAGATGGCTTAATTTCATATTAGAGTAATCAAACCACCTAGCATTGCAAAAAGAATGAAATTAATAAGCTTTGTAATGAATTCTGCCTCCCCCATACTTTGGTACTACAGGCTGATTAGGAAAAAAAATCATATTACATAATCCTTTATTCAATAAGAAGATGAATCATAAGGCTGGACCTTGTTCCCTGAATAGAGTAAAAGGCAGCCTGTATGGTACAGAGTCAGGAAACATTGATAAGATCTCCTTTCTGCTCTTTTTTCAGATCTAATCTGCTAACTCTCCTCTCTTCCTGTTGATGGAATTATATCCTAAAATTAGAAAAAAATGAATGTGTATGTTTTCCTTTAAGACATAACTGGTAGATTTATATTAGCACTGAAATGTAAATTACTGGTAAGCTACCCTTATTGGAAGGTAAACTTTGAGAGTAGAAAATAGCAGAGAATATCAGGTCTCAGAAGAACTAGAATGCTATGGAGAGACTAAAAATTGAGTGGGATTGAAGAAGAGAAAATTCTCAGGATTTTTTCAGTATTTTACTAAACGATGCTCTATTACAGTTGGGTTCGAAGAAGATGAAATGGAATTGGGAAGATAAAGCAAACAGCAAAAAGCAAAAGTAGCATTTTCATTCTTGGCATAAAGGAGAGAGTGATGTTTGTGTTTGATTACTTTTTATGAATTGAGGAGTTAGGGAAAGTAAAAACTTCACCATTAATAAATAAATCTAATGGTCTTTAGAGTTCAGGGTAGAGATCCAGAGGTCTTGGGGGTGGGGGTGAGGGGCGGTCCAGATTGCAGTTGGGTTGTATGTTTAACATTGATTCATTGTCACTAAGAACTCCATGCCTGCTCCAAATGCAAGAACTGTTATACGACTACTTATAGCACAAAGTAAAAAGTCAGTGTTGAAGTAGTTCAGCTTTAAAAATTCTGTCTTTTCTGCAACTTGTAATTGCAGAGGAAACTGAAATTACCTTAACTGATCGTAGACCATAAAATGAAATATTTGAGATGCAAGCCCCTGATTATGTACAATTCATTAAAAAAATTTTTTAATGTTTATTTTTGAGAGCATAAGTGAGGAAGAGGCAGAGAGTGAGGGAGACACAGAATCGGAAGCGGGCTCAGGCTCCAAGCTGTCAGCACAGAGCCCAACTCAGGGCTGAAACCCACACACCATGAGATAATGACCTGAGCAGAAGTCGGATGTTCAACTGAGCCACCCAGGAGCCCCTGTATAATTCATTTTAAAGTATCATTGGTTATTGGAAAACAATATGGGATGGGCATAATTGACATTAGCAGAGGGATTTCATAATCTAAGAATCTCCTCTTGAGTCTTCACACTTAAATCTATGAAATGGCTATCTTCTGGTTGGGAAAATTCAGTTTCAGATTCCTGAATACTATTCATCGATATAGATTGTATATAGGTATATAATTTAGGAAATTGATAAGATCAGGAAGCATGTAAGTTTATGCCCCCCAAGAATTATACTCACCAAATAAGCAGGTACTCCCCTTTTTCCATCATATTTACCTGCAAGTAAAGCAGTGAAAGCACTGATACTGTTCACCCTTCATCATTCTATATTTTATTTTCAGAACCAGTAATCATGATATATTTTTCCTTATTTTTTTATATTTAGCTTTTGCTTAGGTAATAGCTGGGAAAAGACTTGTTAATATCAATCATATTCTCTCTATATCATCTTCTTTATCACTTCCACCATAGTTGAAATACACCACAAGAACATATTGAAAATATTTATAGGTAGAGTACTGATTGGAGGAATTTGAAGGACTTTTGTCTTAATAAAGAGAATTCCTCACTACTAGTGGCATTTCAGAAATTTTCTTGGGCCTCAGGTAATAGGTCATAATCTTCCTCATGGCAGCCTTCATATCCCTGTTCCTTAGTGTGTAAATAATGGGGTTTAGAATGGGAGTGAAAATGGTGTAAAATATGGCTAGAAGTTTATCCACAGGGTAAGTGGTAAAGGGCCACACATAGATAAAGATGCAAGGTCCAAAGAACAATATTACCACGGTTATATGGGCAGCCAGTGTTGAAAATGCCTTGGCCATTGCAGCAGAAGACTTAAACCAGACGGTGACAAGAATAATGATGTAAGAGACAACCAAGAGAGAGAAAGTACTTAGGGAAAGAATTCCACTATTGACTACAATTAGTATTTCAACAGTATAAGAGTCCAGGCAGGCAAGTTTGGTCACTCAAGGAAGGTCACAAAAAAAGCTGTCTACAACATTGGGTCCACAAAAAGGCAGGTTTACAGTAAATGATAACTGGCTTAATGTGTGCACCAAGCCCACACTCCAGGAGACCATTACCAGGAAACTGCACGTCCTTCGGCTCATGATGACTACATAGTGTAGGGGTTTGCATATAGCTACATATCTGTCATAGGCCATGGAGACAAGTAGTACCATCTCTCCTCCAGTAAAAAGGTGAATGAAGAAAATCTGGGCTATGCAGCCACTGAAGGAGATGGTCTTGTGTTCACTCAGAAAATCTGCAATCATCTTAGGGGTAGCAAAAGAAGCCTGACAGATGTCCACAAAGGACAGGTTTCCCAGGAGGAAATACATGGGGGAGTGCAGGCTGTTATCAGAGGTTACTGTCATGATGATGAGAAGGTTTCCCAGCACAATGACCACATATAACACAGAGAAGAAAACAAAAAAGAAAAGTTGGAGATCCTGAGAACTACAGAGTCCCAGCAATACAAATTCAGACACCACTGAAGAATTGACCTTATCCATGGATCCAGGCTGCACACAGGCTTTGGAACAGCCCTAAGGAAGGGGAAATAGGAAAGGATCAGAATTATGAGCCATAGACTTTTAATGCAAAGGATTCTGAGATCCCAGATATAGTGTGCATTTGCTAAATAAAAAATTGTGAAGGGATCACAAAAAATATATCTGGAAAGTAGCAAGGAGCTTAGGGCAATGTCTAATTCTAAATAATTTTATTTCATTAGAACCCCTTTAGTTTTGGATAGTCTTAATAATGCTAAACAGTAGTAAAAAAGCTTATCCATGAGCTTACTCGTGATCACAAGACAAGAGGAGTGACTTAAAACCAATTGCATAGGCTCTGTTGATTGGCAAAAATAATTTACATCTGTGGTTCTTGTGGTCATTTTCCATCATTAGTTGTAATCTTTTTAAGTTGTAATCTCTTTAACTCTGCAAGCGATATTCATGGCTTCATGTTTATTGTGTAATGTAAAGTCACACTGATTGACTTTACACTATTTTTTCTGAGCTTTAATTCTACATTTCAAAAAAGATAGAAGGTGGTAAAAATGCCTACCTTACAGAAGGCTTTGAAATGTAAAGATAATAGCTTCTGACATTTTGCTATCAAAGTAATTACAATATGGTAAATATTGTTAATATGTTAAATACCCCCAAATTAACAAAATTTTATGTTACTGCTATCGTGGGAATCATACACAATTTAGATAATTCCTACTAAGGAGATACTGTTATATATTATCTGGGTCTCTAGTTAATCCAGTCTATCCGTTGTTCATCTGTGTAATTTCTTAAAATGCATATTATAACTTTACCTTAATTATCTAAAACTCATTTCTACTTGCTTATTTAGAAGCAGTGCCTGAATTTTCTTTATACATTGCCTTTGCTGGTCAAAATTAGGTTTAGGCCAGGAAATTGTTAAGAGATCCTAAAAGTTCTCATCACAAGAAGAATCTCTTTTCTTTTCTTTCTATTGTATGTAAATAAGATAATGGGTATTAACTAAACCTATTTTGATAATCATTTCAAAATACGTAAATCAAACCATCACGCTGTATACCTTAAATTTATGCAGTGATATATGTCACTTATTTCTCAATACAACGAGAAAAAAAATTGGATTTAGGCCAACTTATGTTTCCCTGCTTATCATTATCCGTGACCTTATTAATACTTTTTTATAATTAATGAAAGAATAGTTGTTTGGGGATGTTTTGCACAGAGAGAAAAATTATTGAGTTATAAATGTCCCATGCTCCTAAAAATATATTTTGTTTGGAATCAGACTAATCCTAATAATTAGCTTAAACCACATCTCTTTCTCAATCTCTTTCTCTCTCTCTCTCTCTCTCTTTTTTTTTTTTTTTTTTTGGTAAAGACACCGCCCTGCTATATAAATCTAATTTCATTGAACTGGAAAAAATTTCAAGAAGTTCTATTTTAGTAAATCGTATTAGTTCTGACAATTAATTTGACCAGTTTTAGCAAGGAACTTGAGCATGATGTAATCTTAGCCCCACATGAAGGCAAAAATAGCTTTCAATTCCTGTTTATTTCATACATGAAACCAGTCTAAGTCCCTAGGATATATATCCCAAGTCTTTCATTTTTTCCCACCAGCTTTATTGAGTTATAATTGACGAAAGTTACATATATTTAAGGTATACAATGTGATGTTTTGATATACGTATACATTGTGCGATGATTAACACAAACTAACATGTCTGTTACCTCACATAGTTACCATTTTTGTTTTTGTTTTTTTGTTTTGTTTGTGAGGACAGTTAAGATCTTCTGTCAGCAAATTCCAAGTGTATGATGTGGTATTATTAGCTAAAGTCACCATGCTGTACATTAGATTCATTCTGAATATTCATTCTTATTCATTCTGAATATCTGAAACTTTGTATCCTTTCATCAATATAGCTGCTCATTTAGATGGATGACTATATCAGCCTAAAGTATACCACTTTGGCATATTGATTATTTTGAGTTAATGTTATTTGAGAAATAGCCAGTGCAAGAAGAACACTCTGACCTTCCTTTCTTCCCCTGAAAGGAGATAAATTTCCCATGTGAAATCTCCGATACACCAAGAGGGTAGAAGTTATCCTTATCACCAGACATAGGGAGTTTAGGGCTAAGAAGGCTCCTATAAACAAACATTATTACTTCTTCACTAATTTAATACCTCAAGCCCAAAGCCCTTTGTCATGTCAATTCCTCATATATTTATTGTTTCTTTGTCTAAAAGGTATAAAAGCTTCCTGCTTTGGTCACTTCTTTGAGTCTTATACTTTTTATGGGTCTCTCATACATAAAAGTTAAATTTGCTTTTCTCCTGTTAGCTGTCGTACATCAATTTAATTATCAGCCAAACAACCTAGAAGGGAAAACTAAAAACTTTCCACTCCTACAATGTAATTACATTCCATACAGGAAAACCCTCAAGTACAGAATCATTTCCTATACTCACTAGAATATTCAGAGCAACACATTTGGTCCACATTTCAGATAGACATTTTTGTGGGGTATGGATTTAGAGCAAAAATTTAAGATGATTCATAAAAATTTAATGAATGAATTAGTAATAATTAGTATTTATAATATATGAGAGCAATAGTTGAGAAGATTCTGAAATATACTGTAAATTATGTTATTTCCTTATCCTGTATGTGACTCTGTTTCCCCATTTCTAAAATAAAGTGTTGTTGAGCAAGAACAATCCATAAACAATCCATAAACAATCCATATGGGTTTGTTATGTAAAATGAACTCTACCTAATGAAAATGTTTATGGATGTATTATTTATAAATTAACAAATGAGGTAGATTTTTTTTAGTGATGAATAAAAATTTTTAATCTGAAAAGGAATGGAAAAGAAAGCTTGGATTTGTTGAAAACCTGTTGGTAGCATCTGTTGAGTTAGAGGTTTGTGTTTATATCAAGTGATCTGTACACCAGACCTGAGGGAAAGGTTTTATTATTATGGAGCTATAGAGGAGAAAAACAAGGATTTAGTAATCTCCACACAATTTATGTAGACTAATTGTATTTTCCCATATTACATGATAAACACACTTAATCCCATTTTGCAGTAAGAAATCAGAGTAATAGAGATGATAAGTAACTTGTCTAGAGTTATACCTGGAAAGTCTAGAACTAGCACTTGAACCCAGATCTTTGACTTCAGGTCTAACTCTGACTCTGCATTATACAGTTTTAAATCTGAATGATATGAAACCCATACTGTGTAACCCATAACTGTGTAACTCTGTTACAATTGAAGAGCTCCTCAATAAATGCTCTTGATTCTTATCTTTCCACCTACTATGAAATATTTGTTCTTCACTTAAGCCAAATTTCTCCACCTGGGCAACGTTGACATTTGGGTTTGAATAATTGTTATGAAGATGTCCTGTACACTGTAAGATGTTTAGTAGCATCCTTGGTCTTACCCACTAGATGCCAGTAGCACGTACTTCACTGTTGGGATGATCAAAATATATCTAGACATTGCCAAATATCAGCGAGGGCAGGAGTCACCTTGAGTTCAGAATCACTGAGTTAAGCCATTTTTATCTTGCCCTTGTGGTCTCTCCCACTGTCATTTTATCTTTACATCTACTGACAAAGGGTTCAGTGTGAACCATCAGAGAAATAAGCCCCCTCCCCAAAAACAAGGAAAAAAATTTCCTAATTCTTCTACCTTCTTTTGTTTCTTTTCTACCTATTCAGACCTTACTATACTCAATTATGCCTTTTGCTACCACAATAAGGAAAATTTTATTTATCAAATATTTTTAAAGACCTGGTTATGATAACTAATTTTGTTATACTCTTAAGTGAGACAACCCCTGGAATTCCTCTTGGAATTTTTTACTATCTATTTTAATAGTCTTAATTTATTATTTAACTATTTAATTTATATTTTTATTCCTTCATCCACGCACTGCCCATTACAAATAGATTTCCACTGAGGACCTGGCTTAGATTTCCAGATTTGTTCCTTCCCCTTCTATACATCTTATTCGTTTTTTCTCTTACTTTATGTTCATATCAGTCTCTCTTCATTTTGTTCCCTCTCCTCCTTGAGCATTCCATTCGTCTCTGTGTGATGACCTTTAATTTTGCAGCACCATTTCTCACTACACACCAGTAATCCACACATATTCCTGACAGTTTGTTGGTTGTGGACATTACACAGCCATCTCAGACCACAGCTCAAAATTTTTCTACTCAGTTCAGCTCTTTTTCCCTTTAAACCTTTCTTCACTATGAAACTGCCACTGTTCTTCCAAGTTATAAACTTACTTTTTCCTGGACCTCCCTCTCCCACTTGTAACATCTCATCACTCCTTGAAGTGAAAAAAGATAGTAAAATTTAAAGTCCTTAGCATGACAGACAACCATATATTATGGTGTATATATATATCACTTGCTATTCTCTAGCCAAAACCAGACTATTCAACATTTGTCAAGCTGATAAACACTTGATATTCATTTTCTTTTTTAAAAATGTTTATTTCTGAGAGAGAGAGAGAGAGAGAGAGAGCGAGTGAGCAGGGGAGGTGCAAAGAGAGAGAGGGAGACACAGAATCCGAAGTAGGCTCCAGGCTCTGAGCTGTCAGCATAGAGCCCAACATAGGACTCGTGGACCACAAGATCATGACCTGAGCCGAAGCCAAACACTCAACCAACTAAGCCACCCAGGTGCCCCTATATTCATTTTCTGATGACCTTCACAGATAATCTATTCTAGTGCAAATGCCACCTCCTCTAAAAGCCTTCCTAGAAGCTTAAAAGTTGAAATTTCTTTCTTAATGTTGCTATAGCACTTTGCTTGTATGTAGATTATGTACTCTCTCAAAGAGCTTTTGTGTAGATATTCTTTCTCTGCCATGTTCAGTGATTCTTGTATTCTTATGCTTTTTATGTACCATTCACAGGACTTGTTATATAAATGTGCATGGAATATTTTCCATGTATGTGTTTTAGTGTTAACTGAAATATATTTCACTTCACATCGGTCATTTATTCAACTTTTCTGCCTTATAATCTGTGCAAAAAAGACCTTCCCAGTGAATGACTTTCAACTCTGCAAACCATAAACCACCTATATAAACTTCATTTCTACATGGAACAAGAATATTCCATCTCATTAGTAATACAAACTCACACTTAAATCATTAACACCTTAATGACTGGGGCAACTGGATGGCTCAGTTAGTTAAGCATTCAACTTCAGTTTAGGTCATTATCTCATGGTTTGTGAGTTTGAGCCCTACATTGGGTTCTGCACTGACAGTGCAGAGCCTGCCTGGGATTCTCTCTCGCTCCCTCTCTCTCTGCCCCTCCCCCACTCGCTCTCTCTCAAAATGAATAAACTTAAAAAAAAACAGTGCCAATAATCAAACCAGCAATTACAAAGGGGATAAAATAATTCTTTTGAATCATAGCATAGAATATTATTTGTTGTATTAAAAGTAAACCATATTTTGTTTACCAACTGTTTAAAAAGTGACAGAAATGAGATACTTAGAAGAAATTTCCACTATAATTCTATAAAGTTAAATAAATGCTGTCTGATTTACTCTAAACACACAGTAAGTAAAATAAATCATTAATGCTATATATAAGCCTGATATATATAAATACCTGAGTTTGGTATTTAACACCCACTATTTTTAAAAATAGCTTTATTCCATAAGCACATGTCCACCAAGAAATATATAGCCTTGATTTGCATTTTATTTAATTTCTTTAGGTGATAGGTAAGAGTGTAATAATGGATTTTTTTAAGTACAGAGTTTGTCATAATCTCCCAAGGTACTTTACCTTTGTACATAATTTCTAACAAATTTTCCTAATCATGCTAAGACAACATGAACATCCTCCTCTTGATTCACTTTCTTTGACTTCTAATACACTTTTCTCCCATTTATAGATCTTCTCTGAAGCACAGTGTAACAATTGAATTTGTAACTAGACATAATCTATTTCTAATATATATCTTTTTCAGGTATAACCTACCTGATATAATGCATATCAGAGATGTAACTTGAATCTTTCAATTTTTCTGTTGTGGGATTAATCTCTTTCTAGTAGCAATATTTATAGATGTCTTTTTGTCAAATTGGAGTAGTCCCATGGTTTTATCTAATTGACTAATTGAAGCTTTGGAGAATTAGTATTAAATAACCAAGTTCCATCTTCCAATGGGGATTATTATTAATACCTTTCACTACATATGCCCAATGGAAAAAAGTAAGTAACATCCCATATTATTGACAATTACAACGATGACCATAGGAGCAAAAGACAGGGTCATTCAACTCTTGGACAGTATGTAGAGTAAATATCTTCTGTGAATTCTACACAATTCAACCAGATACTCTAGGGAAGATGTGTGGAAAAGTACATTTCTTGCCTAAATGGAAATGCTTTGGCTTTAATGGAAGGGTATGCTGTGTCCTTGCTTCTAGAGCACGTGGTGGATATGGAGGAAAGGATAAGTAATTAGAACTTACAAGACTTGGATTCTTGTTCTCAGTTCTGTCAAAAACTAAGAATAAGTATTTGGACAAATGACTTAACTTTGTGAGTCTCTGTTTATCCTTACTCGTATAAGATGATTTTAAATATTTCAAGTACACTGAAAATAAAGACAACTATTAATATCTTTGTTTAAAATGTTCATCTTTGTGACATTTTAATGTTTACCATATTTCCTTTATTTTTATTAGGACTAAAATATTGTGAAAGGTATTAGAATATGCCACCCCAATCCTCAATATATATATTATAAATATAACAACATAACTATATATATATAACTATATATATACATATATACATACACATACATACACACGCACACACCACCCCAAAATATACCACTTTGGCATCTAAATCATTTTGAGCTGAAGGTAACTGAGAAGCAGATACAAGAAAAGCTCACTACTCCCCCGGCTGTTTGCCTAAAAGTAGGACATAAATTTGTAAAGGTGTCCCCCCATCTGCTCTCTACCAGGGAGGATAGAAGTTAATTACCACAGACAACTCTAGATCCTTTTCAGCCCAGAGAGGGCACCAAAGGAATCTATACAACAAACTCACTAAAAGGCTGATGACTTTTATGTTTTATTTGTTTCTCCATATATTTGCCTTCCCACATTTGGCTGCCGTGGAAATTCAGACACCTTTTCTTTTGTCTTGTCATTTCTCTAAAATTCATAGTTCTTTTAAAATGCTATATAAGACCAAGTTCTAACCAACTCTTTCTGTTACTCATTTCTGAGTGCTCTCATGTAGATGCATTGCACATGTTAATAAACTTCTGTGTGTTTTTCTCTTGTTTATCTGTCTTTTGTTTAATGCACAGGGCCTTAGCCAATAAGCCTAGGATGGGTAGAGGGAAAAATGTTTTTTTTCCCCTCCTATACTTGTTAGTTGGAGCATCTTATATAGTGGCACAAATTAATTTTCCACAGTTAACCTGAGTTTGGTATTTAACATCCCCATGACTTATTTTTATAGTTTTACTCGCAGGAACATATCCACAAAGAAATAGCCTGGATTTGCATGTGTATTTAAATCTTTTGCAACTAGCTATTTTCCACTAAATAATTTATTTGAGACAGTTATCAATAGTCATACACATAGTTTTAGGTCATTTAATTTATTTTTTTAACGTTTATTTTTGAAAGAGAGAGAAAGCAAGAGCAGGGGAGGGATAAACAGAGAGGGAGACACAGAATCCGAAGCAGGCCCTAGGCTTTGATCCGTCAGCCCCGATGTGGAGCTTGAACCCATGAGCCATGAGATTATGACCTGAGCCAAAGTCGGATGCTTAACAGATTGAGCCACCCAGGTGCCCCTGTTTTAGTTCATTTTAATTCTGTAGTTTTCTCATTGTATGAATACACTACTAATCTGTCAAGTTTTTGTGAATAGACACCCAGCTTGTTTCAGTGCTTGCTATTATAAACAATATTAAAATGAACATTTTTGTGAGTAAATATGTGCTAGAGTTTCTCCAGAATGTATTCTTAGCAGAATAATTGCTAAATCATAAAGGGCACGTATCTTTAACAGTACTACATGTTTCCAGTTATCCTACAAAATGGCTTAACACATTTGAACTTAGTTTTATTTATCAATTTATTGCTTCTCAGCTCTGAATTCACCCTTCATTAGATGCCCTGTAATAAACAGAATGCCTTTAAATACTTCTGCTTTACGGTGAGCATGATGTTAACCTTTCTCAGAGTAGGAACCCAGAGGCACATTGCAAGATGAAGAGACTCTGCTACCAGTTCAGGCATGGTCTAGGGTCAGTGGTGTGGATGTGTGGAAACACACTGGAGGCTGTCCCAGCCAGGGACCCAGAATGCAATACTTTTGTGACCTTGTGGCCCCGTTCTGGTGATAACCTTTTCACAGCATTCTCCACACAAAAACCAAGTCTCTCCACTCTGAAAGGTTTTTACCCATGCCAGAACCTAGAGTTCTTGTGCACACACACCCGACCAGTTGCTGACTACCTGTTTCCTCACCAGCACAATGAGTAGCCTAACACTTGCCCAACCATCAAGACTAGCTCTTACCTGGCCAAACCAGTGAACTTCTGTACTAAGCTGTGAGAGGAACCACACTTTCCCCAATGAGTTTGTGCCCTTTCAAGATTGTCCTTCTTTGGGCACACATAAAATATATTGACACATATATTGATTTTTGGGCACATGGGTGACTCGGTTGGTTGAGTGTCCAACTTCAGCTCAGGTCATCAGCTCAGGTCATGATCCTTGGGGTTCATCAGAGCCCCACATTGGGCTCTTTTCTTTCAGCTCAGAACCCACTTCAGATCCTCTGTCTCCCTCTCTGTCCCTCCCCTGTTCTCTCTCTCTCAGAAATAATAAACATTTAAAAAGTAAAATAAGTATATATTGATATTTACCAACTAAGCATATGTTCACAGGTATATTATTGTGGTTATTATTGGCTTTTCCTTGATTATTACTTCTAACTTGTTTCATAAATTTATTATACATTTAGTTTTCTTCTGTGAAATGCCTGTTTTTAACAGTTG
The DNA here is from genome assembly GCF_023721935.1 of Panthera uncia. NCBI lineage: Eukaryota > Metazoa > Chordata > Mammalia > Carnivora > Felidae > Panthera > Panthera uncia. The sequence continues at coordinate 74,965,642 of NW_026057582.1, read as the reverse complement.
TAAAAACTATTAATGGTCTTTCTCATTCACAGAACCCAGGTGGACTTGGTTCAATCAGAAGTATGCCCATTCACAGGAAATGAACTAGATAACATGTCTAAGGTAATTGTGCTATGTCTTTCTCCCACATGCTCCTTAGATCTAGCTGATCATGTTTCAGTTGTTCTGTAGAATTAGCAAATTTTGCTGCCTGTTATTTTTATGGTGATTGTGATATTTTCCACTTTTTCTTATAATTCTTCCCTTTATACATTTAGAAGCTATGTCATTAGGTTTATAAAAAGCTGGTAAATTAAGACTCACTTCCCTCTCCCCCCTCCCTCCCTCTCTCCCTCTCTGTATCTCTCTCTCTCTCTCTCTCTCCTACTTGTATTTATGTTCACTATCTTATGCTTTGTTTTTGCTATGTTCCTTTCCTTTTTCATTCATGCCTTCTATTAAGCAGATTGAGTTTGTTTCACATTTGTTTCCTTTACTAGTTTGAAAATCATATATTTTATTTTTACTTTAGTGGCTGCCCTCACAATTTTAACATGCACACATAATATAATAAGTCAAAATTAATCGATATCATTATCCCTTTCCCTTGAGGTAGGAAGAATTTTCTGTCTCATTGAGAGTAGAATGATCTGTTTAGTCTATTTTCTCTCTCTTGTTCAAAATGAAAAATTTCTATTGCACATTTCACTTCACTGATTTAATCCTTTGTGTCTCCCATTCTGCTGTAAGACCATCCATTGAGTTTCGGGTGTTTGTTTTTATTTTTTTAATTTATATATGGTAATCATTAATAATCGATTACATTTGATTTACGTTCACATTTTTATTTACATTTGATTCTTTTTTGTATCTTCTAATTGCGAAGACTTTCTATTCTGTTCTTTGCTGAGAGGTCCAATTTTTTATCATTTATTTTAAATGTATTCATAATTGGTCATTGAAGCATTTTTAGGATGGCTTCTATAAAATCTGTCAGATAATTCAAACACCTCTATCACCTTGATGTTGACATATACTGATTTTCTTTTTTTGTTCCAGTTGAGATTTTTCTGCTTTGTATGATTGATTTTGAATTGAAATCTCAACATTATGTGCAGTATATTTAAGACTCTGAACCTTGTTTAGACTTTATGTTTTAGTTGGCTTATTTTTACACTTTTCTGACAGGCAAACAGAGAAGGAACACCACTTTGTTACTGCCAGGTGGGAATAGAAATTCAGTTTCCCAACTCTGCTTCAGTAGGCACCAGAGGGGAGGTGAGGACACCTTTTGTTACTACTGGGAGGTGAGAAGAGTTCTGACGCCTCACTAGGCCTCCATTGATTTCCCTGGCTGGGAAGGTTAGGATTACTTTGTCACTGCTACTTACTTATACCATAGGAGGAGGTGCTGAGTCCAGTCTGACAAAGATGAAAGTTCAGGCTCCATCTTTGGCCTTTTCTGACACCACCTCTGTGTGTGGGAGTGCTGGGGTAGCTTGTTACATCTTGGCCAGCAGTAGGAACCTACGCTACTCATTTGGCCTTTGCTGGTATAGGTGAGGTGGGACCAAAGATTTTTTTAGAGTGTTTTGCTGAAGTAGAGAAGTCGTATAAAGTTTTCTGTCTTGCTAGGCTGACCCTTTCCTGGTTGTTTGGCTAGAATGAACAGGCTTTTGTTGGGGCTTTTTTTGGGCTGTTTTCATTAGCGTTCCTGAGTTGTTGTCATGTCATATAATATCTTGGGTCCATATCCAGTCTACCTTCTTCTCTCCAAATTTCAGAGTGTTATAATGTTTGTTTTATATATAAATCAGTTTATATCAACAAGTGATTATGATTGTATTTAGGAGGAGGGATATGGAAATTATGTCTACTCCTCTTCCCCAGAACAGAAGTCACCTGCTTTTCTTTTATGATAGTAACAACTTCTTCTTTTATATTGGCTTTGTATGTTTAGACATTTTGAACATATTTGTTTCATAACATGTATCCTATCGATTTATTACTGATCTGAGAAGAGAGCAGGAAGTTAGTCTGCTGTTTGTTCCCCCTGACTGGCTGTTCATTGTGGATAGGCTCCTCGTGTGTTTTTGAATTTGACTGTAAACTCAGGTTCAGCCAAAATTCATGTCTCTCAATCTTTGGGCCAGTTTTTGTGATGCAACCACTCAGAAAAGTTTTGGTCTTTGTGCTTTCAAATGACCCCCAAAATTCAGTGACCCATTGGGTTCCCAATAGCTAATGTTGATTTTTCAGGTTAAAGCTCTTCTGACTGTGCAGAGACTATAAATTCAAACTCAAAACTTATATGTGGGCAATCCCATGATTATAATTTCTTTTTTTTTTAATTTTTTTTTATTTTTTTTAATATATGAAATTTACTGTCAAATTGGTTTCCATACAACACCAGTGCTCATCCCAAAAGGTGCCCTCCTCAATACCCATCACCCACCCTGCCCTCCCTCCCGCCCCCCATCAACCCTCAGTTTGTTCTCAGTTTTTAAGAGTCTCTTATGCTTTGGCTCTCTCCCACTCTAACCTCTTTTTTTTTTCCTACCCCTCCCCCATGGGTTTCTGTTAAGTTTCTCAGGATCCACACAAGAGTGAAAACATATAGTATCTGTCTTTCTCTGTATGGCTTATTTCACTTAGCATCACACTCTCCAGTTCCATCCATGTTGCTACAAAGGGCCATATTTCGTTCTTTCTCATTGCCCTGCAGTACTCCATTGTGTATATAAACCACAATTTCTTTATCCATTCATCAGTTGATGGACATTTAGGCTCTTTCCATAATTTGGCTATTGTTGAGAGTACTGCTATAAACATTGGGGTACAAGTGCCGCTATGCATCAGTACTCCTGTATCCCTTGGATAAATTCCTAGCAGTGCTATTGCTGGGTAATAGGGTAGGTCTATTTTTAATTTTCTGAGGAACCTCCACACTGCTTTCCAGAGCGGCTGCACCAATTTGCATTCCCACCAACAGTGCAAGAGGGTTCCTGTTTCTCAACATCCTCTCCAGCATCTATAGTCTCCTGATTTGTTCATTTTGGCCACTCTGACTGGCGTGAGGTGATATCTGAGTGTGGTTTTGATTTGTATTTCCCTGATAAGGAGCGACGTTGAACATCTTTTCATGTGCCTGTTGGCCATCTTTACAGGCCATCCTTTACAAGCCATCCTTTACAGGCCATCCTTTACAAAGGATGTCTTCTTTACAGAAGTGTCTATTCATGTTTTCTGCCCATTTCTTCACTGGGTTATTTGTCTTTCGGTGTGGAGTTTGGTGAGCTCTTTATAGATTTTGGATACTAGCCCTTTGTCTGACATGTCATTTGCAAATATCTTTTCCCATTCCGTTGGTTGCCTTTTAGTTTTGTTGGTTGTTTCCTTTGCTGTGCAGAAGCTTTTTATCTTCATAAGGTCCCAGTAATTCACTTTTGCTTTTAATTCCCTTGCCTTTGGGGATGTGCCGAGTAAGAGATTGCTACGGCTGAGGTCAGAGAGGTCTTTTCCTGCTTTCTCCTCTAAGGTTTTGATGGTTTCTTGTCTCACATTCAGGTCCTTTATCCATTTTGAGTTTATTTTTGTGAATGGTGTGAGAAAGTGGTCTAGTTTCAACCTTCTGCATGTTGCTGTCCAGTTCTCCCAGCACCATTTGTTAAAGAGACTGTCTTTTTTCCATTGGATGTTCTTTCCTGCTTTGTCAAAGATGAGTTGGCCATACGTTTGTGGGTCTAGTTCTGGGGTTTCTATTCTATTCCATTGGTCTATGTGTCTGTTTTTATGCCAATACCATGCTGTCTTGATGATGACAGCTTTGTAGTAGAGGCTAAAGTCTGGGATTGTGATGCCTCCTGCTTTGGTCTTCTTCTTCAAAATCACTTTGGCTATTCGGGGTCTTTTGTGGTTCCATATGAATTTTAGGATTGCTTGTTCTAGTTTCGAGAAGAATGCTGGTGCAATTTTGATTGGGATTGCATTGAATGTGTAGATAGCTTTGGGTAGTATTGACATTTTGACAATATTTATTCTTCCAATCCATGAGCAGGGAATGTCTTTCCATTTCTTTGTATCTTCTTCAATTACCTGCATAAGCTTTCTATAGTTTTCAGCATACAGATCTTTTACATCTTTGGTTAGATTTATTCCTAGGTATTTTATGCTTCTTGGTGCAATTGTGAATGGGATCAGTTTCTTTATTTGTCTTTCTGTTGCTTCATTGTTAGTGTATAAGAATGCAACTGATTTCTGTACATTGATTTTGTATCCTGCAACTTTGCTGAATTCATGTATCAGTTCTAGCAGACTTTTGGTGGAGTCTATCGGATTTTCCATGTATAATATCATGTCATCTGCAAAAAGCGAAAGCTTGACTTCGTCTTTGCCAATTTTGATGCCTTTGATTTCCTTTTGTTGTCTGATTGCTGATGCTAGAACTTCCAGCACTATGTTAAACAACAGCGGTGAGAGTGGGCATCCCTGTCGTGTTCCTGATCTCAGGGAAAAAGCTCTCAGTTTTTCCCCATTGAGGATGATGTTAGCTGTGGGCTTTTCATAAATGGCTTTTATGATCTTTAAGTATGTTCCTTCTATCCCGACTTTCTCGAGGGTTTTTATTAAGAAAGGGTGCTGGATTTTGTCAAAGGCCTTTTCTGCATCGATTGACAGGATCATATGGTTCTTCTCTTTTTTTTTGTTAATGTGATGTATCACGTTGATTGATTTGCGAATGTTGAACCAGCCCTGCATCCCAGGAATGAATCCCACTTGATCATGGTGAATAATTCTTTTTATATGCCGTTGAATTCGATTTGCTATTATCTTCTTGAGAATTTTTGCATCCATATTCATCAGAGATATTGGCCTGTAGTTCTCTTTTTTTACTGGGTCTCTGTCTGGTTTAGGAATCAAAGTAATACTGGCTTCATAGAATGAGTCTGGAAGTTTTCCTTCCCTTTCTATTTCTTGGAATAGCTTGAGAAGGATAGGTATTATCTCTGCTTTAAACGTCTGGTAGAACTACCCTGGGAAGCCATCTGGTCCTGGACTCTTATTTGTTGGGAGATTTTTGATAACCGATTCAATTTCTTCACTAGTTATGGGTCTGTTCAAGCTTTCTATTTCCTCCTGATTGAGTTTTGGAAGGGTGTGGGTGTTTAGGAATTTGTCCATTTCTTCCAGGTTGTCCAATTTGTTGGCATATAATTTTTCATAGTATTCCCTGATAATTGTTTGTATCTCTGAGGGATTGGTTGTAATAATTCCATTTTCATTCATGATTTTATCTATTTGGGTCCTCTCCCTTTTCTTTGTGAGAAGCCTGGCTAGAGGTTTGTCAATTTTGTTTATTTTTTCAAAAAACCAACTCTTGGTTTCGTTGATCTGCTCTACCGTTTTTTTAGATTCTATATTGTTTATTTCTGCTCTGATCTTTATGATTTCTCTTCTTCTGCTGGGTTTAGGCTGCCTTTGCTGTTCTGCTTCTATTTCCTTTAGGTGTGCTGTTAGATTTTGTATTTGGGATTTTTCTTGTTTCTTGAGATAGGCCTGGATTGCAATGTATTTTCCTCTCAGGACTGCCTTCGCTGCATCCCAAAGCGTTTGGATTGTTGTATTTTCATTTTCGTTTGTTTCCATATATTTTTTAATTTCTTCTCTAATTGCCTGGTTGACCCACTCATTCGTTAGTAGGGTGTTCTTTAACCTCCATGCTTTTGGAGGTTTTCCAGACTTTTTCCTGTGGTTGATTTCAAGCTTCATAGCATTGTGGTCTGAAAGTATGCATGGTATAATTTCAATTCTTGTGAACTTATGAAGGCTGTTTTGTGACCCAGTATATGATCTATCTTGGAGAATGTTCCATGTGCACTCGAGAAGAAAGTATATTCTGTTGCTTTGGGATGCAGAGTTCTAAATATATCTGTCAAGTCCATCTGATCCAATGTATCATTCAGGGCCCTTGTTTCTTTATTGACCCTGTGTCTAGATGATCTATCCATTGTTGTAAGTGGGGTGTTAAAGTCCCCTGCAATGACCACATTCTTATCAATAAGGTTGCTTATGTTTATGAGTAATTGTTTTATATATCTGGGGGCTCCGGTATTCAGCGCATAGACATTTATAATTGTTAGCTCTTCCTGATGGATAGACCCTGTAATTATTATATAATGCCCTTCTTCATCTCTTGTTACAGCCTTTAATTTAAAGTCTAGTTTGTCTGATATAAGTATGGCTACTCCAGCTTTCTTTTGGCTTCCAGTAGCATGATAAATAGTTCTCCATCCCCTCACTCTCAATCTAAAGGTGTCCTCAGATCTAAAATGAGTCTCTTGTAGACAGCAAATAGATGGGTCTTGTTTTTTTATCCATTATGATACCCTATGTCTTTTGGTTGGCGCATTTAATCCATTTACATTCAGTGTTATTATAGAAAGATACGGGTTTAGAGTCATTGTGATGTCTGTATGTTTTATGCTTGTAGTGATGTCTCTGGTACTTTGTCTCACAGGATCCCCCTTAGGATCTCTTGTAGGGCTGGTTTAGTGGTGACAAATTCCTTCAGTTTTTGTTTGTTTGGGAAGACCTTTATCTCTCCTTCTATTCTAAATGACAGACTTGCTGGATAAAGGATTCTCGGCTGCATATTTTTTCTGTTTAGCACACTGAAGATACCGTGCCAAGCCTTTCTGGCCTGCCAAGTTTCAAAGGAGAGATCAGTCACGAGTCTTACAGGTCTCCCTTTATATGTGAGGGCACGTTTATCCCTTGTTGCTTTCAGAATTTTCTCTTTATCCTTGTATTTTGCCAGTTTCACTATGATATGTCGTGCAGAAGATCGATTCAAGTTATGTCTGAAGGGAGTTCTCTGTGCCTCTTGGATTTCAATGCCTTTTTCCTTCCCCAGTTCAGGGAAGTTCTCAGCTATTATTTCTTCAAGTACCCCTTCAGCACCCTTCCCTCTCTCTTCCTCCTCTGGGATACCAATTATGCGTATATTATTTCTTTTTAGTGTATCACTTAGTTCTCTAATTTTTCCCTCATACTCCTGGATTTTTTTATCTCTCTTTCTCTCAGCTTCCTCTTTTTCCATAACTTTATCTTCTAGTTCACCTATTCTCTCCTCTGCCTCTTCAATCCGAGCTGTCGTCGTTTCCATTTTGTTTTGCATTTCGTTTAAAGCGCTTTTCAGCTCCTCGTGACTGTTCCTTAGTCCCTTGATCTCTGTGGCAAGAGATTCTCTGCTGTCCTGTATACTGTTTTCAAGCCCAGCAATTAATTTTATGACTATTATTCTAAATTCACTTTCTGTTATATTATTTAAATCCTTTTTGATCAGTTCATTAGCTGTTGTTATTTCCTGGAGATTCTTCTGAGGGGAATTCTTCCGTTTGGTCATTTTGGATAGTCCCTGGAGTGGTGAGGACCTGCAGGGCACTTCCCCTGTGCTGTGGTGTATAACTGGAGTTGGTGGGCGGGGCCGCAGTCCGACCTGATGTCTGCCCCCAGCCCACTGCTGGGGCCACAGTCAGACTGGTGTGTGCCTTCTCTTCCCCTCTCCTAGGGGCGGGATTCACTGTGGGGTGGCGTGGCCCGTCTGGGCTACTTGCACACTGCCAGGCTTGTGGTGCTGGGGATCTGGCATATTAGCTGGGTGGGTAGGCAAGGTGCACGTGGGCAGGAGGGGCAGGCTTAGCTTGCTTCTCCTTAGGTGATCCACTTCAGGAGGGGCCCTGTGGCAGGGGGAGGGAGTCAGATCCGCTGCTGGAGGTTTGGCTCTGCAGAAGCACAGAGTTGGGTGTTTTCGCTGAGCGAGCAAGTTCCCTGGCAGGAACTGGTTCTCTTGGGGATTTTGGCTGGGGGATGGGCGAGGGAGATGGCGCCGGCGAGCGCCTTTGTTCCCCGCCAAGCTGAGCTCTGCCGTCTGGGGGCTCAGCAGCTCTCCCTCCCTTTGTCCTCCAGCCTTCCCGCTTTCCGAGCAGAGCCGTTAACTTCTGACCTCCCAGACGCTAAGTTGCGCTTGCTGTTGGAACACAGTCCGTCCGGCCCCTCCGCTTTTGCCCTCCAGACTCGGGGGCTCTGCTTGGCCGGCGAGCCGCCCCTCCGCCCCGGCTCCCTCCCGCCAGTCCGTGGAGCGCGCACCGCCTCGCCGCCCTTCCTACCCTCTTCCGTGGGCCTCTCGTCTGCACTTGGCTCCGGAGACTCCGTTCTGCTAATCCTCTGGCGGTTTTCTGGGTTCTTTAGGCAGGTGTAGGTGGAATCTAAGTGATCAGCAGGACGCACGGTGAGCCCAGCGTCCTCCTATGCCGCCATCTTCCCTTGGCTCCTATAATTTCTAAGACAAAGCAGTTTTTCTATCTGTAGACTAGGCCACTAGCTTTTCCTTGTGCTCCATAGCACCCTCTTCTGTATACCTTCCCTAAGAGTCCCAGATTGAAAAGATCCAATCCTACCTCACACTCTTGGACAGACAAAATTTCCCCCCTAATGACCAAGCACTCTCCATCATTTTTATGACCTACAGTCACTTTCCATCAATTTTCCTCTCTCAGAGCTCCCACTATTTCAGATGCCATGAGGTCATTTATTTATTTTAAAGAATGCATCTAGAATTCGTAAGTATTTTTGCAAGAGTTTCAGAATGACCTAAATTTCAATATTGTCAGAAGCAGAGGTATAATATTATTTTTCTTATCTACAGAAATTTTGTGAGAATCAAAAGAGATGACATATTAACATAATTTATAAATTATATTGTTATCATTAAGTATGTTTGGCTTTATCATTATCATCATCACCCCTATCATATGACTCTGTACTATATTGGTTTATTTTTTTAATTCTATGTTTCCCAAAGGAATCACCAGATCCTTGTGGAGTGGTAAAATTATGAAAGTGAAAAGTGAATCAAAAACTGTTTAAAACATAATTGGTATTAAATCCTATTCCAAACTACCATTTCTTCTACACACTCTGTTTCAGAAACAGCTTGCCTTTGGGGTATGGCTTTCCTTTCAAATACTACAAATCAGAAATGGATGTTATTTGTATCATTTCTTCTACTTGCTGATTTTGAATGTGCTCAAGTCACTTAACTTGTACAACATGTGACTCTTAGTCTTCTAATTGATGAAAGAGGAGATAGACTGTAAGAATTAAATATTAAATTGAAGTGTGAATATGTAGTGTTCCTTTAAAAAGTTAAAATCATTCTGTGTTCTTAGAGCTTTGAAAAAATATATTCTGAATTACGTTGTATTGGTTGTTGTGGATTAGAGAGCATGAATGATATAGATAGGTAAGAGAATAAATATATAGAGCAAAAATATATATTTAGTACTGTTGGTGAAAAGTGTCTACTTATGTATGGAGTGATATACATTTTTGTAGGTAGTCATTGAACTTTGAATGTCAGTTCTAAACTTTAATATGTGGGTTCAGCTATCGGCTTTGCCCAGCAAAGGATTACTCAAGACTGCTTGCAAGTCAGGAGAGGTGAGAGGGAGGCTAAGGGAAGTCTCTCTGAGCTACTCTCAAGCTCCCGTATTTATCGAGCAGACATTTAGGATAACATTGTGCAATACTCAGTGGGCTACATGCCAGTAAGAATGTATAGAAAGGTGCATAAAAACAAGTTAAGACAAGGTGAAATATTCCATGCAATAATGTGGTCTAAGGAATTTATGAGCATAGGCAGGACCTAGCCCCTAAGTATACATTAACTAGATAAGCGAAGTGAGTGCCCCTTGGATATACATTAACTAGATAAGTGAAGCATGGCATGCTGTTTTCAGCAAGTCAAGAAAGCAGTTTTCTGCTTTGCAATGCGTTCCGTATAACCTCCTAGCCCACAACATAGTTATTTGATTTCCCACATTAATATGCTGATAAAAAGAAGCATTGTGGGCTCAAGTTCTAGTATTTGTAACATGGTTAATGTAAATGTATGGATCTTCCTAGGTTTCTCAGTTCAGATCATGAATCCTGAAACATAATCTATTTGCTCTTTCGTCCCTATGTTTGGGTAGTTTGTTGTGAGAGTTCATTGCAAAATATACAAGAAGAAAAATCTCAATCTACTTAGTTTCTTAATTCAGAGAGAAATCATTTGAATAGCAAAGAATGTAAGTGTGGGTATTTGTATAAATTTACAGAGTGAGAGAGACAGAGTTGAGGTATATAATCAGAAAACTTATTCTGTCACCTAAAGATGGTAAGAACAAGATAAAATTTATGGCAATTCCTCTAATTTGTAATACCAGATAAGATGATGACTGGAGAAAAACTGCAAATCAATCATTCTTCTGAAACTTTAAAATATGAGGTAAATATTTTAATATTTTGTAAATTTTCATATTAAGTTTATTGGATGAAGCATGAATTTTGACAGACACATCTTATAGGAAAAAACATAAATAAATTTAGTCCAAATTAAATAAGAATTATTTCATAAACAAAAAATAAGTCCAATTCTGTTAACATGGTTTGTTTACTGTTAGAAAATACCAGAAAGAAGAAAATGAGTACTCTGATATTTCAGACATAACAGTAGTTTACAGAGTAAGATACACTAACCTGGCTTTTATTATAGGCTATTTATTTATCATAAGGATTATCTGGGAGACTTTCAGAAATGCACATGTCGAGTCCTTAGTTTTTGCATTGCTGATATTACCTCCTTATTTCTTAAGGTGTAAATCATGGGGTTTAAAAGAGGGGTGAAAACAGTATAAAATATGGAGAGAACCTTATCCACTGGGAGACTGCTAAAAGGCCAGGCATAAATGAAGATGCAGGGACCAAAGAAGAGGGTCACCACAGTGATGTGGGCAGTCAGGGTGGCCCTCGCCTTGGCCATGCGTGCTGAGGAGTGCCGTCTCACACTAGCCAGGATGACTGTGTAGGAGATCAGCAAGAGCACAAAGGAGGTCATGGCCATTAGACCACTGTCTGAAAGCATCAGTACCTCAAAAGTAAAGGTATTGGTGCAGGCAAGTTTGATAACCAGGGGAAGGTCACAGAAAAAACTGTCCACTTTATTGGGGCCACAGAATGGAAGGTTTACTGTGAAGGCCAACTGACTTATTGAGTGCAGAACCCCAGTAAGCCAGGAGCCCACCACAAGGATTGTGCACTTGCGTGCACTCATGATGGTCACATAGTACAGGGGTCGACATATGGCTACATATCTATCATAGGCCATGGCAACAAGGAGCATCATTTCACCACCAGCAAAAACATGCGGAAAAAATATTTGGGTCATGCATCCCTCAAAAGAGATGGTCTTGTGCTCCATAAGGAAGTCAATAATCATTTTGGGGGTGGCAAATGTGGATAGACACACATCAATGAAGGAGAGGTTACTGAGCAGAAAGTACATGGGTGTGTGTAGTGCAGGTTCAGAGATGACTGTGAGCATGATGAGGAGGTTCCCCAGCACAATGGATAAATAGAAAAGTGTAAAAAATGCAAAATAGAAAAGTTGTAGCTCTCGAGAACCTGAAAGACTATGCAATATAAATTCAGTCACTCCCGATTTATTTCCTTGGTCCATGATTTCAAACTTTTGAGATGGGATCAGAAACATTCCTGTAAAGTGAAATGGAAAAAAAACATCATAGTATTGTGGCAGTGAATGAGCAAAGTCAAGCCTGGTATCCCATTCCCCTCAGCATATAGATCCTTATAAGCACACAAATAAATGTTACATGCAGTCATTTTGTAATGACTCTGTAACCGTGGCTTTCATCTCTGAATCCCAGCATGATAATCATGTTTTAAAAACACAACTTTAGGTGCCTGCGGGGCTCAGTCAGTTGAGCATCTGGCTCTTGATTTCAGCTCAGGTCATGAACTCACAGTTTGTGATAGTGAACACCATGTCTGGCTCTATACTGACAGCATGGAGCTTGCTTGGGATGCTGTCTCTCCCCCTCTTTCTCTCTCAAAAAAATAAACATTAAAAAAATTAAAACATAAGTTTACATATCACTTCCACAACTAACGGCATACTGATAATAGTGTCATCCCTTCCATAACTTCCATCTCATTTTAAATCACTCCATATAAGTAATCTTTACTTATTTCTGGTTTCTTCCTCCTATTTGTATTTTTGAAAAAATAATATGTGCTATGTTGGTGGGAATGCAAATTGGTGCAGCCGCTCTGGAAAGCAGTGTGGAGGTTCCTCAGAAAATTAAAAATAGACCTACCCTATGACCCAGCAATAGCACTGCTAGGAATTTACCCAAGGGATACAGGAGTACTGATGCATAGGGGCACTTGTACCCCAATGTTTATAGCAGCACTCTCAACAATAGCCAAATTATGGAAAGAGCCTAAATGTCCATCAACTGATGAATGGATAAAGAAATTATGGTTTATATACACAATGGAATACTACGTGGCAATGAGAAAAAATGAAATATGGCCTTTTGTAGCAACGTGGATGGAACTGGAGAGTGTGATGCTAAGTGAAATAAGCCATACAGAGAAAGACAGATACCATATGGTTTCACTCTTATGTGGATCCTGAGAAACTTAACAGAAACCCGTGGGGGAGGGGAAGAAAAAAAAAAAAAGAGGTTAGAGTGGGAGAGAGCCAAAGCATAAGAGACTGTTAAAAACTGAGAACAAACTGAGGGTTGATGGGGGGTGGGAGGGAGGGGAGGGTGGGTGATGGGTATTGAGGAGGGCACCTTTTGGGATGAGCACTGGGTGTTGTATGAAACCAATTTGACAATAAATTTCATATATTTAAAAAAAAAAAGGTTCTCTCTTAAACAACAACAAAAAAAATATGTGCTAAATAAAAAATAAATAAATAAAATTCTTGATAAATAGGAAACTTAAGGTCTGAGTCACACTGACAGGTTTCGAATGGTATTTCCTATAATTCCTAGCAGTGTGACCTTGGGGAAGTTAATTAAACTTTCTGTGCTTCAGTTTTTCCTTCTGTAAGTTGGGAGAAATAATAGTATATGCCTCAAAGGACTATTGTCATTATTAAGAGCATTAGAATAGATGAAATATTCAGGACAGCACGTGGCCCATAACATCAATAGATGTTAGGTACTATGCCTTTGTTCCATCAATGATGAAAATATTTGCAGGAATAAATTAACATAGTACCTAAATTATTAAGTATGTATTCGTCCTACTTAAGACAATAGCTCCTTCATGCATTTTAATGGTGTCTATTTACATTTAAGCATGTTACTATTTGACTTAATAATATATTTTTATTTTTTTAATTAGTTCCTAATTTAGATTCTGTGTAAATGCATAATGGCTCTTTTCTACCCAGTGACCCTGAATTTCTGTGACTTTAACATGTGATCTTCAGTCAGCATTAAGTACAAAAAAATTCCCATGTTTACTGATATTATCAATCTATATCTTCTCTAACAATTTATGTAAAAAGGTGTTATGATTCTCAAAGAAATTCTATTTTATTCATTCTTTGATCTTTTTCTACAGTCCCTCACTCATAGATGATGTTCAATAATATTTGTTGATCCAAATATACAAAAACTAAAATTTTTGGTTTCATATCAGCCAAAAGAAAATGGCTTTTATTTTCTTCTACATGCTAATTATCCCTGTATAGTTTGTAGGAAACAAACAAACAAAAAAAAATTCTCTTTTAGAGGCTCTGATTCTTTTCTTTGAAAAATAGCTCTATGTTGATAACTTAGGAAGTTTTATTTAAGTATTAAAATTAATTTACAAAGATGACTCTGAAGAAACTAAACAGGATGCATATTGAAGAATAACTGAATGCCACAACATAAGAAAACTTACCTTTAGATAGGTAGCGGCCCTGAGTTTTTCGCTGAACTCCTCTAACAGCAATAGTTATGACCATGTATATTACCTGTAAATTATATGTACATATCACCACAATAATATATACATTATAAACTATAATTGAAATTAAAGAATATTTCATAAATGTAGAGAACTCTAAATGTTGTTTTCTTATACTCAAGCAGCTTACTTGCTTGGGAATGTACACCCTAGTTTAGATTCTACTAATTAAGAAAAGTAGGTGGCTCTTTTTCTGGAGTGAAATTTCTCAAAAGCCTATCTTGTGAAATGTAGACCATTAACTCATTACACGTGGCACTCCATTTCTGGAAGAGAAGCCAGGAAGCCTTTGCAGGGCACAAAGAAGCTTTCTCACCTTAGGCAAAATAATCAAGATGATAGAGTCTGTCTTTAGTTTGTCTGTCTCTACTTAACCTTTGTCAACCCAGTGTTCTCTCTCCTTCTTACTACTCCATCTTTTTTTTTTTTTTTTAATTTAAACTTTATCTTAAGGGGGGTGCCTGGGTGGCTCAGTCAGTTAAGTGACCGACTTCGGCTCAGGTCATGATCTCATGATCCAGAAGTTCCAGCCCCGCTTTGGGCTTTGTGCTGACAGCTTGGAGCCTGGAGCCTGCTTCGGATTCTGTGTCTCCCTCTCTCTCTGACCCTCCCCGTTCATGCTCTGTCTCTCTCTGTCTCAAAAATAAATAAATTATAGAAAAAAATTTTTTTAATTTAAACTTTATCTTAAAAATACAAGGTCAGGGGCGCCTGGGTGGCTCAGTCGGTTAAGCGGCCGACTTCGGCTCAGGTCATGATCTCGCGGTCCCTGAGTTTGAGCCCCGCGTCAGGCTCTGTGCTGACAGCTCAGAGCCTGGAGCCTGTTTCAGATTCTGTGTCTCCCTCTCTCTGACCCTCCCCCGTTCATGCTCTGTCTCTCTCTGTCTCAAAAATAAATAAACATTAAAAAAAAATAAATACAAGGTCATCGTGTTCCTTTGTCCACACACCTAGTGAAACCTGCAGTAGATGAGATAAATGTCTAAACTTCTGTTTCTTTTTCTGGAATTAAGGAAAAGTACTATAGGGGTCTGAAACTCATTTGCAAAAATCACCTGTATGGACATCTCTTGTTACTGTCTTATATATATAAAAACTTTTAAAGACCTACTGTAAAGTACTAAAAGTGGTTATCTCTGGGTAAGAGAGTATAATAGTTTTTATTCTTTATCCATTTATGTATTTGCTGAGTTTTTCTTTCCTGCAATAGGCATATAATCTTTTTAACCTGAAAAAACAGCAAAGCTCTTTTTAATTTACAAGTTTCAGTTTTTTAATTTAGGAAAATCAAGTAATAAGATGAAATAAAATTACCTTTCATGAGAACACATAAAGATAATAACCATTAATTTAAATATATATCCCTAGGGGCACCTGGGTGGCTCAGTCAGTTAAGGGCCTAACTGGGTCAGGTCCTGATCTCATGGTTTGTGCCTTTGAGCCCCACCCAGTGGGCTTTGTGCTGACAGCTCAGAGCCTAGAGCCTGTTTTGGATTCTGTGTCTCCCTCTCTCTTTCTGCCCCTCTCCTGCTTGTGCTCTGTCTCTCTCAAAAAATAAATATTAATATATATTATCCCTATATATACAGTACATATTCTTTTATAACCTACCACTAACAATATATCATAAATATTTCCCCATGTCAATACAGTACTTTTATACCAGTTTTTTTAATGTACTTGTGGTGTTTTTATTTTATGGAATTTTTCAATTTTCCCTGTTATTAACGTGTAATAACCTTGCTTTTATTTAGCTAAACTTACAATTATACATAACTATTTGTTTAGGAACTCAGAAATTTTTGACTTATTGTACCAAAATTTACACCACTAAAATGATCTGTAAGAATATTTATTTTTCACCTCATTCTTTATTGAATTGGTCATTTGTGTGTGCGTGTGTGTGTGTGTGTGTGTGTGTATCATGATTTTGGCTCAGGTCATGATCTCAGAGTTCATAGATGGAGCATCCCATCAGGGCTTTGCACTGAGGGGGACCTACTTGGGGTTTTCCCTCTCTCTCTCTCTCTCTCTCCCCCCCTCCCTCCCTCCCCTGTGCACACACACGTGTGCTCTCTCTCTTCAAAAACAAAACTTAAAAAAAAGTTTTTATATAATCAATTAGATTCATTATTTTTAAAATTTATTAAAAGGCATATTACTTAATTCAGTATTTAAACAAAACATTTAAACATTAAGCAAAAGCATATTTAAGTAGTTAGGAGTTAAAGTTCGAAAGGTTTCATCTTCCAATGCTGCCTATTATTGGAAAGGGGAGTGCCAGTGTTGGGTGGGGTGGTTGTAAAGGATGACATTTTTATGGAAATCAAAGCCTTATATTAAAGAAAATTAAATTCTGTCCTATAAATTACAGCTATCAATAAAGAGTTGAAGGAAGGTAAGGAATGGGTTTTCTCAGCATGCTTCTCAATTTGAAATTTCTGTCTCAGCTAGCTCGTCAGTTTTCCTAATACCAGGGTAAGGAGCCTTATAAATAAGCTAATCTCTTTTGCATATTCCTTGCAATTGGAAATATACTGCTCCTAACCTTAATCTCTTAAAATAAGCCAAGGCTTACTATAAATATTTTCCACAGAAATATGAAAATCCCAAAGATTTTGTTGATCTGAGGATACTCTAAGACCCTGTAGGCCTAGAAATGATTACATAAGAATCCATCTAATATAGAGAGCTTTAAACACCAGAAAAATTATTATATGTTATTAATTCAGGTGAAATTTTATAAATGATAAGGAATACAGGCATATTTTCGTATAAATAGAATTCTTGGATCACTCAGTCCTGTAATTTGCAAGACACACAGTGCTCAGACTATATAACTAGCAACCAGACCAAATCTTAATCCAA
Organism: Panthera uncia; assembly: GCF_023721935.1. Taxonomy (NCBI): domain Eukaryota; kingdom Metazoa; phylum Chordata; class Mammalia; order Carnivora; family Felidae; genus Panthera; species Panthera uncia. The sequence goes on along the minus strand of NW_026057582.1, from coordinate 74,948,920 downwards.
ATCTCTGCCTTTAACTATTTACTTTTGAGTAATTCCATTAATTCTGTACCCTATAAACTTAAAAAAGCATGTGCCCTTCCGCCCCAAAATTATTATAGGGTAGATTAAAGGTAAAAGAACAAACAGGGGTGCCTGGGTGGCTCAGTCAGTTAAGCGTCTGACTTAGACTCAGGTCAGGATCTCATGGTTTCTGAGTTCGAGCCCTGTGTCAGGCTCTGTGCTGACAGCTCAGAGCCTGGAGCCTGCTTAGAAATCTGTGTGTCCCTCTCCCCCCCCCCCCCCCCCCCCCCTGCTTGTGCTCTCTCTCTCTCTCTCTCAAAAATAAACATTAAAAAAAAAATCTTTGAAGTGAAAAAAACTCCATAAGAGACAAACTACAAGTCACATACAATAAAGAAAATGGGCTCTCCAACTTTTCCTAATGAAAGTGAGCTAGAGATTTTTATGTATGTTACTCTTTCTGAGCACATATTACGGATACTTTACTCACTAGCTGAGTCACCAAAGCCAGTACACAAATACTATAAGATCCGTAAAATAATAGAGACTGAAGTAATCATTGTAGTTCACATTCAACTAAGAATGGTTCAGTGCACACAGTGTTTATAAATTGCCCATCAATAGTTTTTAATTAGAAGAACCAATGATGCCATTAAAATAACTGAAATAACTAAATATAATCATTTTTTTTTATTTCACTGATTTTTCCACGTCGAAAACCTTTTTTGGTTTCATCCAGTTAGAAATGATGTGTGTGTATGTGTGTATGTATGTACACATATATGTATGTATGTATAATACTTGATTCAGTCATTTCCAAAGCACAAGGTCTAAAAAAATCTAGAAGTTATTAAATACAGAATAAAATTGGATTATTATATGTACCCTATAATTTTTGGATGAGATAATTAGCTTCCATTTCTTGTGTGCTTATGTGCTAAGAATTCTATAAGAATGTAGACAAAAATATAGACATATACAGAAGTACAAAGTATATATATATATATATATATATATCCTACTAGATTATGCACACATATATAATCTTCAGCAAAAAATGCATATATATATACATATTATATGTACATATAAAACCTAGAATGCACACAATAACCCTTCAAGTATATTCTATCATTATATTACCAAATCTCAAGTTAAATAATAATGCAAGCATGTAACAAGGCCAAAATTTTCATTGTAAAAATTGTATGCTAAGCATTCTAATAATGGTATGTTGGCATAACTATTTGCATGGAAATCAGTGCAACAACTAAAAAACTATATGTGTGTCTATATGTGTAAAGAAGCAAGTGAATTTAAGCAAATATATTGACCATTAACTGTGTCACTACACTAGGTGCCATATAATCAGAAGTAAGCTTAAAGATAACAGTCACTGAGTGTGCAGAAGAGGGTCTGAAGTTTAGTTCCATGCGGAAAAATGAACTCAATCAGAGCATTAAGAGGGAGCTCAAACATGCATATACAAAGTCAATCTCATTCCTATAATTAGAGTATTATATTAAAATAGTTCATTTACAGAGACCTATTTGAAGTGGCAGAAGTATTAAAACTTACATGAATCAACATGCAGTCGCCATACAGACTCACTAAGAGAGGTTGGAATTTGTTTACTGTTTTTATTTCAGAAGTGTCACATGTATAACCTGAGGTGTCATGACGATATGAGAAATGTTATTTTCATATGGTTTGCAATAATCCTTGTGCTTTACACATTTTATTTAAAAGGAAGTAAGGGTGACCATGTATTTCTCAATGATGCATAATTTTGTCCCACTGGGACCATTGTTAACAAGCACTTTTATATTAGAGACCAGTAAATATTATTTCTATCTAGGGATTCACATTACTGAAAAATCATGTTCCCAATTTATCTACACATTAGTTACTTTAATGCCTTACTATAACTGATATAGCATTCGTTTTCTGTGAAAATATATCCAAAGGCAAGGTTCTGAGTGTTTTAATTAGACTGTTCTTATAAAGTAACTCATTCTCTCTGCAGGTTCAATTCTGTCCCAATCACTAATATTAGCACTTTTGTGGAATACCTATTGTTTTAGGCCTCATTCTAATACTGTAAAGATAGGCATAGCAAAATATTACAATATTGCAAAACTACAAATCACTTAGGCCAAATAGAATATGTCATTTTTGTCTGTATTCCCCAATTAAATTTAATTCAGAAATTTATAAAAATTGAATACTACATGCAAAACTGCAAATAAGATTTCAAAACGTAAGACAAAGCGCTTATCTGTAAGTAGCTTGCAAATGTGAAGGGCAATTAAAATAAACAATGTAACATAAAATTCAAATAGAAGACCATATGTATTATAAATATATGTATATATGTACGTGCATAAATTTAAAATATTTTTTTAATTTTTTTAAATGTTTAATTTTGAGAGAGACAGAGACAGAATGCGAGTGGGTTAGGGGCAGAGAGAGAGGGAGACACAGAATCCAAAGCAGGCTCAAGGCTCCGAGCCGTCAGTACAGAGCCCGATGTGGGGCTCGAACTCACAGAGCTATGAGATCATGACCTGAGCCGAAGTCAGGCGCTCAACCGACTGAGCCACCCAGGCACCCCACATTTAAAATATATTTATAAATATATGTACAATATACATTTATAATGTTTTAAATATATGTATATGTGTACACACATATTATGATATATAGTATGTTTATAAATATATATGTATAATGCATATATACACTTTAAAATATGTGGAACATCAGGAGAGATTATATTTTGTTGGAAAGTTCAGAAAAGATAAAAGTGAAAATAAGGAAAAGAAGCTGGAGGAAAAGGATGAGGTAAATACAAAAGAGACAGAAGAAGACAAAAATGTATATTTGCAAAGGACCTTAAATGAGACATAAATGTTGTGAAAGGCAGAGATGGTGATGGAAGATTCCATGACACATACAGACAAATATAAAGGCATGAGTAAAGAAAATTATAAGTAATCTAAGAACAGATGCTCTAGATTGGCTAGAGTATAGCATATGTCAGAGTTTTATTGGACCATATTTTAGAGTATCTTAAATACAGTTCTTAGGATTTTGTAATTGTTGGAAAATGGAATGCTACTCACCTTTTCAGTGCAGGGGAATATGCTTTAGGAATATGTATCTGGCAGGGGTTGGGGAATTAACTAAAGCATATAAAACGCTAGAGGTGAGTACTTCAAAACTGTCTTGTATGCCTACTGAAGTTGAGAATGGGTATAGATGAAGAAGGAAAAAGGAAATAAAAATTTTGGGGATTGGATATTCAGACTTAATTGTCTGCAAGCAAGTATCAAGAGGGAAAGAAATCAGAATAAAAAAAAAAAAAACAGGAAGTACCAGAGGGATCTCTAGTCCAGGGCATTTCAAACTTTGATTCATGGAACCCTGGAGGTATTGTGCAAGTGGCCCAATGTATTCCTAAAGGGAAGTGAAGGTTCCAGATCTCCCTCTAATCTACCTTTGTAAGACCAGGTTTACGATTATCTGTTGACATAGTAAGCTCCTATAGTTTCACATTTTAACAAAAAGTTTGTCAGTGCTTATTTTCATTTTGGCTGAGAAAAAAATTAAGTAGGTACCTTCTGCACATGAGGAAATGAAATTCAAGGAAGTTGAACTGTAGAACAGATCTGAGGGTAAAAACTATGTCTCCTAACTGAAAGTCCAACCCTTTCCACCACAGTGGACAAATTAGTTCAACCAGTAGCAGTATTGGAAAAAGGGTGCCCCTTGCAGTAGGAATATTTTGTAGACTTTTAGATACTCAGTAGCTGCTTATAAATCACTTTGAGGAGGGGACATTTTTGCTTAGAACTTTTCTATACGTTTGGGAAATAAATTAGCGTTTTTATTTAGAACCTTTCTGTGGAATGTGAGTAAAAACATAGCTTTTACTTTCACTATGTTTATGCAGAGAGTGTTTTTTGGCCTTAATAGCAGTAAAGCCTATTGATTAAACAATATTTATTGAATGCCTACCATGTACCAGGAAATTTTCCAAGCTTGATGGATATAGCAGTGAATAAAACAAAACACCTGCCCTCAATGAAGCTTTTATCAGGTAGTTGGGAGAAGCAGACAGTGAACAAAATAAATAAGTATACAATATACCTTGTCAGATGATAGTAAATGCTCTGGAGCAAAATATAAAGCAAGGAAGCATGATAGATACTGTTGAAGGTATTGGAGCTGTGGATGTAGTTGTTAGAGAAGACTTCACTGAAAGGATTCGTTTAAGAAAAGACATGAAGGAAGTGAAGAAGTAAGACATGCAGATATCAAAAGGAAGAGCATTTCTTCCAGGAGGGATATCAAATGCAAAGAGCCTGAGGTAGGTGCCTGGAATTTTCTAGAAACATTAACAATAACAGGTTGACTAAAGCAGGGTGAACAAAGATGAGAAATGTTTGAGTCAAATTAGAAGAACCAGACATATTGGGGCTTACCGGTCACTGTAACAACTATAGTTTCAATATGCATGAAACAGATGAAAACTTTGGAAGGTTCTGAGCAGAAAAGTGAAACAATATGACAGATCTTATTAGGATTACTTTAACTGCCATATTAGAGTAGACTGAGAAGTGTGGAAACATAGAAATTTACTAGGAGTAAGTACTTGTAATAATCTAAGCAAATGATGATGATTTGGATCCGGTGGTAGCAGTAAAGGTTAGAGGTTGTGAGAAGTGGTCAGATTCTGAGAATACTTTGAAAATAGACTCAGTAGAATTTGCTGACCTATAACAAGAGATGTAAGAGACAGTATGGAGGATACTTCCAAAGCCCTTGGACTGATCAGTTGGAAAGATGAAGATTCCATTAACTGAAATTGATTTCTCCATTTACCTGAAGGAACAGGTATTTGAGGGTTTTTGGGGAGTCCAGTTTTAGACTTGTTAAATCTGGGACAGAGGATATCCAAGTCAGGATGGATAATGAAGTCTGGAAATTGAAGGAGAGGTCCAGTTAAAAATATAAAGCTATGTCTCATCACCATATAGTTTTTAAAGCCTTGCGGTTAAATGAGATCAACGGTGGAGAAAGACTCATGGTAAAGACTCTCAAGGAATGAGCTCTGGGGTAATCTAAGAGGTCAGAGAAAGGAGGAGGGATCCAAAAGAGATTCAGAAAGCACCTCCAAAAATATATAAAGGAAGCCAGTGTTCTAAAGGCCAAATGAAGAGTGTTTCAACAGGGAGAGTGTGAGCAGCTGTATCAAATATTGTACAACTGTGATAGATCAAGTAGGATGAGGATTGGGAATTGATCTCTGGATATAGCAATAGAGAAGTCACTAGTAACCTTGAAAGAAGCAGTTTTAGTGGAATATGGAGCTAAAAGCCTTCCTGAAGTGGGCGCAAGAGAGAAAAAGAAGAGAACTATTGGAGGTAGCATGAACAAGTCTTCAGAGGTTTCCCATAAATATTTTGTTTATGGACAAGGACAAAGTTGAGAAGTGGATCAAGAGCTAGAGAAGAATTGATAACAAAAGGTTTTTCTTTTTTGCTGTTTCTTTTTATTTAAAAAATTAACGGTAAATGGTGAAAAAGTTCAAGAAGGAAAGCAAAATTGATTACATAAAAGTGAGGGAAAAAATAGTTGAAACCTTGAAGCCCATGAAAGAAAACGATGAATTAAAAAAATCATCTGGGTTGTTTTTGTTTTGTAACAAATGCAGAAGACAATGAAAGTTATGGAGATGCTGAAAAAAATCATGTATGTGAAGGAACTATCAAATTATGTTAGCCTAAAGAAAGACAAAAGAGGGGCGCCTGGGTGGCGCCGTCGGTTAAGCGTCCGACTTCAGCCAGGTCACGATCTCGCGGTCTGTGAGTTCGAGCCCCGCGTCAGGCTCTGGGCTGATGGCTCGGAGCCTGGAGCCTGTTTCCGATTCTGTGTCTCCCTCTCTCTCTGCCCCTCCCCCGTTCATTCTCTGTCTCCCTCTGTCCCAAAAATAAATAAAAAACGTTGAAAAAAAAAATTAAAAAAAATAAAAAAAAAGAAAGACAAAAGAAAACCTTAAACACCTGCCCAAATATGTAATGACCTAATCAATGATTATAAATTTTAAAATTTATTCTGGGAAGCTACTCTAAGACTGGTTCTTCTATATGGGAATTTTAATTAATTTAAAATTTATCATTGTCATTGACCTAAAGTAATAAGTAGGTATTTAACATGTATAATTTGAATTAAAATCTTACATCTCTTGGAAAAAGTTGATGAGGAAAATATAATTCTGAGTGCTCCTTTGGGCATTTGCAATATAAGTCATGATCCTAACTTGTGTTTGATACACAGAATCCATTGAATATACTTTCAAATTAATAGATGTAAAATACAATAATGAACAATTAATGTTTTTTTTTCCATTATGGTTAAATTCTTATTTTCTCATCTCCTTTAGTTTACTTATCATAATTGAATGAATAAATAATTTAGTAAAAGAGGACATTATATTGCAGAAGTACATGTATAGAAAATTAAATACTTTTCTGTAAAAGAAAATCAGACCTCAATAACTAGATTGCCATATTCCAGAGTGGAGAAACTGAATATTATATAAACAAAATTCACGGATAGTTTCAAATAATTATGCAATCCAAACTGAGCCACACTATGATATTGCGCGACGTATATGAGATATATTGACAATTTGTTTCCAAAATTAATTAATTTACTTATTTATTTATGTAAAATATGTTTATTGGAGTGTTGCTGTGGTAACAAAACAATAGGGGGACCTCAAAATACAACAGCAGAAAGTTATTTAAATTAGGAATCCCGTTACAATTTTGTAACAACTCTGAGGTTATGCTATGCTCGCCACAAGTGTAACTACCATTTTTACCATGCAACACTATTTCAATATCATTGACTGTATTCCCTATGCTGTACCTTTTATTCCTGTGACTTATCTGTTCTATAACGGCAAGCCTTTATCTCTCACTTCCCCTTACCCATTTTGCTCATGCCTCCATCTTTTCCCTATGGCAACCATCAGATTGTTTTTGTATTTATAGGTCTGATCATACACTTTGTTTCCTTATTCATTTGTTTTTTATATTCCACATAGAAGTGAAATTGTATGTTGTTCATCTTTCTCTCACTTATTTACTTAATATTATATTCTCTAGGTCTATCCGTGTTGTCACAAATGGCAAAAATCTCATCTTTTTATGGCTGAATAATATTCCATTTTGTATATACCGTATCTTCTTTATCTATTCACCTATCAATGAGCACTTTGGTTGCTTCCTTATCTTGACTATTTTAAATAATGCTGCATTTAACATAGGGGTGCACATATTTTTTCAAATTAGTGGTTTTGTTTTCTTTAGGTGAATAGCTAGTAGCAGAATTATTGGATCATATAGTATTTCTATTTTTTATGTTTTTGAGGAACCTTAATAGTGTTTTTCACAGTATATTAACTTACATTCCCACCAACAGTGCACCAGGGTTCCTTTTTTTCCACATCCTCACCAACACTTTTTATTTCTTTCCTTTTGATGCTAGCCATTCTTACAGATGTAAGATGATTTCTCATTGTGGTTTTGATTTGCATTTGCCTGAAGATTAGTGATATCAAGCATCTTTTCATGTATCTATTGGTCATCTGTATATCTTCTTTGGAAAAATGCCTATTCAGGACCTCTGCCCATTTTTCAGATTGTTTGGGGGATCTTTGATGCTGAGTTGTGTAAGTTCTTTATATATTTTGGATATTAATCCCTTTTCAGATACATTAGGACTTTTAAATATCTGAGAAAATGTTTATGATATAAGGTATGGAATACACCAGTATACTTAACAATATAAAACCTGAGTGACCACAGTTGACTCAAGTGTTGCTGCAGAAATGAGGTGTTTTAGGCCAGTTGTCACCTGTCTCTGTTGCTGTTACCTGGCTGTGTAGCCTGGGTGGGGACCTGGCTCAGTGTTCCTGCTGCCTTTATCCCCTTGGCCACCTCCATCTGTGCTGGTAAACTCCCATCTGCTCCTGATCAGCTCAACTATACTTTTCTTATTCACAATGTGAGCTATACTTCATACTCTAAATGACAGAGTTCCAAAATGTCATGCCCAGCATCCTAGTCCAGGATTTAAGGTTTTTCCAAAACCAGAGGAATACACATTCATTAGAATATATGTCAGTGCATCTGATTTAAGTTCCTGTGATGGGTTCATGGCAAACTTTAATAATTTTCCAGAGATTCATAGAATAATCTCGTAGTCTGCCCTGTACTTTTTGAACAGAAGGGCTCAGTTTATAATGCATGTTGTTTCCTGCTACTTTACTTGAAGCATGCAGTGGTGTGGATGATCCTGATTTGGGTGTTTACAAAAGAAACCCTTGTATTGTGAAATGAGCAGAATAATTGGCATAAAACCTCAAGAAGAACCAAGGATAATATGTGATTTTAAGGAAGAACACAGGGGTTGCCTGGGTGGCTCAGTCAGTTAAGGATCTGACTCTGGCTCAGCTCATTATCTCACAGTTTGTGAGTTCAAGCTCCTTGTTGGACTCTGTGCTGACAGCTCAGAGCCTGGAGCCTGCTTTGGATTCTATGTTCCCCTCTCTCTTTGCCCCTCCCCTGCTCATGCTCTATCTCTCAAAAAATAAATAATAAAAAAATGTTTTAAATACAAAATTTTAAAAAGGAAGAACACAAGGCAACTCCAATAACTTTTCCTTACTATGGAGTTATAGAGTTAATACAGTTTTCACAGTATGACAAAAAGATACTGCATGTGGCATATCTGTAGCAGTCATTGCTGTCTGGGTAATCTTTGATTATAATGATAATACCAAGAAAGAAGCAACAGTACGGTACAACCTAAAAATCTAAGATGACAGTGACAGTGTCCCACGATGAAGTTCTTGGGACAGGTTACACTCACAGTCCCAGTGATTGCATAGCATGAGTAGTATACCTCCCCAGAGTAAATGTTAGACTGTATTTTTTTTTATCAGTTGAGGCTACCATTCTAGAGTGAGACCATCTTGGAGGAAGTTGGGGTGGTACAAGACATGGGGGCAACAAAATATGTTTCCAGTTCATAATGTTTAGTCATCTCCAAAGTAACTACATTTGCATTTCCTGCCTTCCCTTTAGACTGGTGTGCCCCAAAAATACCTGACACAGAGCATGTATGATGGGAGTCTCCTTCTGTTTTCACATGGTCTTATTGTCAGATGTCTAAAGCTTCATGTGCTCCCATATTTTGATGTCAACACAATTTTACAAATAAAATGGCAAGAAGAATAAATGGTACCAGACCAACATCAAGTGATTTTATAAAGCTGTACAAAAATGTGTGTGAAGACTCTTAAGTTCTGTATGAGGGGCAGAAAAGATGAAGGTGAATTTTAAAAGTATTACCTTGAGGGGCACCTGGGTGTCTCAGTCAGTTAAGTATCCTACTCTTTTATAAAAGAGTATATAAAAATTCATATATAAAATATATTGTTTTATATATATTTATATTTATATATATATATAAATTATATATAAAATTTATTGTCAAATTGGTTTCATACAACACCCAGTGCTCATCCGAACAGGTGCCCTCCTCAATGCCCATCACCGACTTTCCCCTCTCCCCCCTCCATCAACCCTGTTTGTTCTCAGTATTTAAGAGTCTCTTATGTTTTGCCTCCTTCCCTCTCTGTAACTTTTTCCCCCTTCCCCTCCCCACTGGTCTTCTGTTAAGTTTCTCAGGATCCACATCTGAGTGAAAACATAAGGTATCTGTCTTTCTCTGCCTGACTTATTTCGTTTAGCATAATACTCTCCAGTTCCATCCACGTTGCTACAAAGGGCCATATTTCATTCTTTCTCATTGCCACGTAGTACTCCATTGTGTATATAAACCACAATTTCTTTATCCATTCATCAGTTGATGGACATTTAGGCTCTTTCCATAATTTGGCTATTGTTGAGAGTGCTGCTATAAACATTGGGGTACAAGTGCCCCTATGCATCAGTACTCCTGTATCCCTTGGGTAAATTCCTAGCAGTGTTATTTCTGGGTCATAGGGTAGATCTATTTTTAATTTTTTGAGGAACCTCCACACTGTTTTCCAGAGCGGCTGCACCAGTTTGCATTCCCACCAACAGTGCAAGAGGGCTCCCATTTCTCCACATCCTCTTCAGCATCTATAGTCTCCTGATTTGTTCATTTTAGTCACTCTGACTGACATGATGTGGTATCTCAGTGTGGTTTTGATTTGTATTTCCCTGATGAGGAATGATGTTGAGCATCTTTTCATGTGCCTGCTGGCCATCTGGATTTCTTCTTTAGAGAAGTGTCTATTCATGTCTTCTGCCCATTTCTTCACTGGGTTATTTGTTTTTCAGGTATGGAGTTTGGTGAGTTCTTTATAGACTTTGGATACCACCCCTTTGTTCGAAATGTCATTTGCAAATATCTTTTCCCTTTCCATTGGTTGCCTTTTAGTTTTGTTGGTTGTTTCTGTTGCTGTGCAGAGGCTTTTTATTTTCATGAGGTCCCAATAGTTCATTTTTTTGCTTTTAATTCCCTTGACTTTGGAGCTGTGTCAAGTAAGAAATTGCTGCAGCTGAGGTCAGAGAGGTTTTTTCCTGCTTTCTCCTCTAGGGTTTTGATGGTTTCCTGTCTCACATTTAGGTATTTTATCCATTTTGAGTTTATTTTTGTGAATGGTATAAGTGGTCTAGTTTCATTCTTCTGCATGTTGCTGTCTGTTAAAGCACCATTTGTTAAAGGGACTATCTTTTTCCCATTGGATATTCTTTCCTGCTTTGTCAAAGATTAGTTGGCCATACTTCTGTGGGTCTAGTTCTGGGGTTTCTATTCTCTTCCATTGGTCTATGTGTCTGTTTTTGTGCCAATACCATGCCGTCTTGATGATTACAGCTTTGTAGTAGAGGCTAAAGTCTGGGATTGTGATACCTCCCGCTTTGGTGGTCTTCTTCAATATTACTTTGGCTATTCGGGGCCTTTTGTGGGTCCATACAAATTTTAGGATTGCTTGTTCTATCTTCGAGAAGAATGCTGGTGCAGTTTTGACTAGAATTGCATTGAATGTGTAGATTGCTAAGAGTATCCTGCTCTTAATCTTGGCTCAGGTCATGATCTCATGGTTCATGAGTTTGAGCCCTGTGTCAGGCTTGGCACTGGCAGTGTAGAGCTGCTTGAGACTCACTCTCTCTCTCTCTCTCTCTCTCTCTCTCTCTGCCCCTCCCCTGCTCACTCACTCTCTCTCTCTCTCTCAAAATAACTAAATATTAAAAAAGAGTATTACCTTGAATTTTTGTGAAGTTATTTTTTAATGCTAAATGGATTTTTTTGATGGATTGCACAAACTTTTATGTTAAATGTGTGAAAACAGGAATACAATTAGGATTGTTTTTACTACTGGAACTAAATTAGAGATTACTTGAAATATTTTAGACCATAAAAGAAACAGCATTTTTGGGGCACCTGGGTAGCTCAGTCAGTTAAGCATCCAACTCTTGATTTCAGCTCAGGTCATGATCTCACTGTTCGTAATTTCAAGCTCCACATCAGGCCCCATGCTGACAGTGCGGAGCCTGCCTGGGATTTTCTGCCTCCCTCTCTCTCTCTGCCTTTCTCTCTCTCTCTCTCCCCCTCTCTCTCTCTCTTTCTCTCAGTAATAAGTAAACATTTTTAAAAAGAAACAACATCGTTTTGTTTATCCAATATGGATATCCACTGAAATTTTTATGAAATTAATTTCATAAAATTTAAATTACATAATAATTTGTGAAACATCCTGTCACTGATTTTAGGTAGCATATATAAGCAATTTATTAGATTAGCAACTGCATAATCATGTGAGATTTCTTTACTATAACTATATAACAAAGAACATACATAACATTTATCATTTCAAACAAATAAGGTAACTTTTAAAACAACGGTAACAAGAAGAGAAAAATAAGTCAATGTTTTCTCAAGTTTCTTGTTTGCTCAATTCAGCAAATCCAGTCTTGTGAGAGACAGGTGGGAAAGCAGCCTGTAACTCACATACCGGGTCTTCAGCTTGTGCATTGCTGATTTCACCTCTTTGTTTCTCAATGTGTAGATAATGGGGTTCAATATAGGTGTGAAGACCGTAGAGAACACAGAAAGGACTTTATCCACTGGGAAGTTGCTGAAAGGCCAGGCATAGATGAAGATACAGGGCCCGAAAAAGAGGGTCACTACAGTGACGTGGGCAGTCAGAATACTGCGGGCCTTGGCCCTGCCCACTGAGGAATGATGTTGTACAGTGATTAGGATGACTGTGTAAGAGATCAGCAAGAGTAAGAATGAAGTCACCCCCATGAGACCACTGTCCAAAAGCATCAACAGTTCAGGGACATAAGTATCTGTGCAAGCAAGTTTAATGACCAAGGTAAGGTCACAGTAATAACTGTCCACTATGTTTGGGCCACAGAAAGGCAAGTTTATAGTGAAAGCTAACTGGCTCAGGGAGTGCATGATCCCAATGACCCAAGAGCCTACCACCAGGCCTGTACACTTGTACAAGTTCATGATGGTTGTATAATGGAGAGGTTTGCATATGGCTACATACCTGTCATAAGCCATGGCTACAAGAAGCACCATCTCACCACCAGCAAAGACATGGAGCAAGAATATCTGGGCCATGCAGCCCTCAAAGGAGATAGTCTTAGGTTCATAAAGGAAGTCATGAATCATCTTGGGGGTTGCATAAGTGGCTAGAAATACATCAAGAACAGAAAGGTTACCAAGCATGATGTACATGGGTGTGTGCAGGGCAGGTTCAGAAATCACAGTGAGGACAATGAGGAGGTTGCCAAGTACAATGGCAATGTACAAGAAGTTAAACAACACAAAGAAGAAATACTGGAGCTTCCATGAACTACAGAGTCCCAGCAACACAAACTCAGCCACCCTAGAATAATTTCCTTGATCCATGGTCTCAGGCTACAAGAGAAGTACCTACAGAGAGAAACATTAATAGATTATTATCAACAGCAAGAAAAATAGGCCACAATACTGAAGGGTTTGTCTCAACATTAAAATGATTTAGAGCTAGTCCTATTAGGAAATAGTTTATCTGTAATTTTGACAGATATTTCTTCTGTCAGTTGTCCTTACTAATGAAGGAAAGCTATGAGGTGCAAAGGTAGTAAATCAACAACTCCATTTCATATATTTGTGGGTTAAATCTGATGCTAAGCAAATAACAGATCAGTATTACAAAACCACCTTCCTTCCTAGTACCACCTTCCTTGCCCTGCTTCTGTTCATTATCCACTTGGGATTACCAATAAGCAGCTTCGAGTCTTAGAGAATTCTCAAGAGACCACGTTTGCATTTACTTATCTTTTTCACTGTGGCTTTTAATATGGTTCTCCTTTGCCTCTGTCCTTTGTCTACTACTTAATCTCAACAACTACACCATTAAAAGTGTTTAATACATATTTTCTCTGAAGTTGTGATAGCTGTTTTGAAGTCAACTTCCTTGAAGCTAACATTGTATTATATGAAAATAAGTAAACAGAGATGGCAAATACATCAGAACAGAATATTGATATATAAGGTAATTATAGCAATGAAATGCAAAGATCTGATTTAGTTAAGGTAGTTGAAAAGTAGACCACTTGAAGGCCAACTATAACATGTTATAGTTGTTATAACTATAACTATAACTATAACTATAACTAACTATAAAACTATAGTTCTGCATGTTATAACATGCAGAAAACTTCCAAAGGAAGTAATTATATCCAAGACAGAGAATTTGTAGGCTTCGATTAGGATTTCTCTAACTTACTAAAATAAGGTACATTCTTTGAAAAATATTCAACAACACCATACTTTCTCATTAGGCAAAAATTGAGATAATTAACAATAAGAAATAAATAAGATAATACACAATTGAGATAATAACTTGCTGATAGATTATAAAATAATCAATTCTGCCTCTGTTCTGTCTGCAACTTCTTTGGAAGAATGGAGAAAACATTTCCAAAGAGACAGAAAAGGATTTGAGATTGATTTTTTTTAAATTTGTGTTTAGAAACACAAGAATATTTTAACTGAAAGGAAGGCAATTTTTTTAATATATTTTTAAGAAAGAAGACTCTCACTTTTCAATTTTTGTGTTATAATTAGAAGTGATAAGTGTCAATCTCTGTAAAAAAAAAAAACTGTGGTAAAAAAAGTGATGTCAGTGGGAAAAACTATTTAACTTGAAAGTGTTTTTACATGCAGTACATGAGCATCAAACTTTTCACAACAATCTGGTGAGGAGGAAGTTGTTGTCCTTAGTTTTCATATAAGGAAATTAAGACTCAGAGAGGTTAACTAATATGCTCAATATTATACAACTAGCAAGCAAAAAATCCAGAAACTCATTCCAGTTCTTCAAAGTTCTTTTCACAGTCATTGATAGTAGAATCTCTAATGAAACCTAAAGAGTATGGTTTAAGAATAGACAAGTGGAATTATCAAGATTGGAAAATGAGAAATTAGTTTAAGAACTTGATGCAAAACCCTATTAAATATTTCTAAATGTACCATAAATGCACTTTGTGATAACAGCACTTTCTAGTTACAAAGGTAGTAGGGTGATATATATTTTGTTTTCTAAAATGGTTAATGTTTTTTGCTTAAAGGGATAAATTCTAGCTTAAAATTTATTCACCTGGAAAACCTTATTCCCTGGTAATATTTGCTAACTGGGTTGTTGCTATATTGAACTTTACAGAGATTCCCCCCCCAAAGAAGCATGAAAAAAAAAAAACAGTCAAGTGAATGAACAATGAATGCTGTGACAACATAACTAAAATGGAACCATTCCAAAGAATATTTAGATCAATAATTATCACTTGGAGGAGAAGGGGCATCTTCCCTGGAGCATTCTCTTGTGGGGAAGGGAATTCATATTCAAAAGGATAAAGTATGGGTTTAAGAAAAGATTGGGAGTAAAACTCTTCTTTACCATATTTTTTTAATTTATTAGTCACCTATGAAATGACAACTTTATTTTAGTGAAAGTGAATGAGAAATAGATACGGGAGACAAGAGAAGAAAAATGTCAGAAATCTTCACAGAGAGTGACACTGCATCCTTCTACTGAATGCCAATTTTGTCTAGGTGCTGGACTGGGCCGGGATGAACTAGGATAAATATAAAGTGATGTTAGTATGTTTTTGTAGAGTCTCCTTTACTCCATTTTTGGAAGAAAAAAAAACTTAGAACCAAAACTATCAGCTCAAATGTTACAGAACTTGATCCTTAAACCATTTTCCATTATACCCAAGTGAAATTTTCTGTACCACACTAACATGGATGTAAATATTTTGCCGTCAGGGCGAAGAAATTTTCACAAAACTGTAAGTCCACATATTATAAGCCATTACTCTAAGTTTTTCTCTGTAGTTAAAGGTCATATTAACATTTTCCAAAGAGAAAATCCCAAGCAAATGGATCAAGAAAATTGTTGATATAAAATAAAGAAAACATACCTGATTTAATATCTGAAGATTTTTAAGGATGTTGAAATAAGTGTTGGCTAGTTTCGAATCAAATTCTCTTATAAGAGAGCTGTATGAAATGTGTACATATTTTTGAGCTGAGCTATCATAACTATAATAAATATTGACTTAGGCAGACTTCCTCTCAGCTCTCTGTTTCACCCTTTTCCCTTTTATCATTTCTCTGTTTCATTCTAGACTGGGGATTGAACTGGGACTATGGGAGGATAGATGTGTCCCATGGTGAATGTTTTTGTCATTAGATATTCACTAGCTTGTTGAGCAGGGAAAATGGCATAAGTCCGAGAACCAAACCACTTTTACCTTTCTCTCAACAACAACACAGGCGTTTCCCCTGTGTCTTTCTTATTACCAATTACATGCACTATGTTCTGATGGTTTTAGGGAAATTTTGACATGTAGGGATTTCTGAAATACTTCATCAAGAATTGAATTTTTAGTGATATTCCCCACCTTGGTGGGAAAAATAGAAAACTCAGAGAATATCTAATCGCCCACAATGGGGATGTATAATGAATTCCTCTTTTAATCTTTCTGTTAAACACCATTAATAGAGTATCCAGTGTGGATATATTTGTATTCTTAGCATAAATTCTACTTAATCATGATGTGTTATATGAGAATATCATAGCCTGTATTTGATATGCTAATTTTTATGTAGGATTATTGCATATAGTTTTACAAGTGACATTGGCCTGTAGTATTTTGGAGTTATTTGTGCTACCACATCCAGTTTTTTTTTTTTTCAACGTTTTTTTTTTTGTTGTTTTTTTTTTTTATTTTTTATTTTTTTTTTATTTTTGGGACAGAGAGAGACATAGCATGAATGGGGGAGGGGCAGAGAGAGAGGGAGACACAGACTCGGAAACAGGCTCCAGGCTCCCAGCCATCAGCCCAGAGCCTGACGCGGGGCTCGAACTCACGGACCGCGAGATCGTGACCTGGCTGAAGTCGGACGCTTAACCGACTGCGCCACCCAGGCGCCCCGTACCACATCCAGTTTTGGTATTGAGACAACGATAGGTTCATAAAATAAGTTGGAGTACTCAGAAAAGTCTTTTTATACCCTAGTCTTACTGTTCTTTGAAGGATTGGAAGACACTGTACATAAACTTGAGTTTGTCTTGTGACCTTGTAGATTAACTTTTTTATTTTTTTCCTCAGAGACTGAAATGTTTTTATTTTAATATATCATAGGAAAACATTAAAGAGCAGATGCATGGCTATTTTCATTTGACGTTGTCCAGATTTTTCCTTGTCTATCTTATTGGTATTTTAGGATATTTGAGTATTTGTTAGAAGCAGAATTGAATAGATACAGCCCTACAAAACGTATATGTCCCTGAAAAAAGTTGGATGAAAATCTTCACAACAAATTGAAATACACAGATAACAGGGACAAAATTTAGTTTCCACATGCTAAACATAATACATGAAATCTCTTCATGTTTGCAGTATCTGCGAATGTAATCAAGGTATAATCTTTAGCTGGCGTTATATGCCTGTATTTTTTTTCAATGGTACGCCAGAAAAGGACTGGCATTCTACTTCTACCATAGTTAAAGTTCACCCTATTAATTTCCACAACATGTTCTCTGGAAGTAGGAGGAAAACGAGAAAGAGGATCAGATCTTTCTATGAAACTGTTATTTGGTGCCATATGTAAGCCTGACTAATTGGTCTTCTAGAAGCTGTAAAATAGGACATTCTGTGAAAGGTAAGCATGGCAACTGGTTATCATGAATATAACCATCAAACCAGCAGGGTCTTGAGCTTTCTTTGAAGCTTATTGTGCTGGCCTGTCCCAGAAGATGTCTGCATTACTCTTTTTGCTCAAATTGTTGTGTAGCACAGGACTGCACTAGGATTAATCTGTTTACAAGAAGAAATTAAAACTACACTTTATTTTTACATGTAGGGGCTCTACTGAATAACATGCGTCTGAATTTTAAGTTGCAAAGGTGTCTGAAAAGTTAATTTTCATGTGTACCTTTTTTTGAATATTTTGGTTCAAGAAAGAATATTTTAAGCTTTTAAAGTACTTCAGCTCTTAATGTAACTGTATCCATCTGCATTGAAAATCATAACCAATGTGGCTGCAGTACACTTCTTAGTAGTATCCAGCACCACTTGCAGAGAGATTCTTTAACATTTTAATTGTACTTGGGTATAGGACTCTAGTGTACTTGGGTGTACTGCATAGCAATATGCAAAATGCAGAAGAGGCATTATACTGATGCTTGTCTGATAACATCACGTCTGTGTTAATGGAAGGTTTTGTGATGTATGAAACTTGTGATTTTATATATAAGTGAATGTGGTTACGTTAGTGTTGTAATGCTTAACTTTAGCTATAAAGTTATAGCACATGAGGGACTTCTGATTTATTGCAGTGTGCAATCCTAGTTTTTACTTCAAGCATTCTGTTTAGTTTTCAATTCTGTGTGCTTTAGTTCTCAGATCTTCAGATGTATACAGATAGTTCATATTTATGTATTGCATGTAATCATGGTACTTAGCATTAATGCTTTTTGTATTATATAAACAACAAAAGCTATGTACAGAGGGAAACTTTTACTTGTTTGAATTGGTGTTTTCAAAAGCCTTGGGTAATACCCAGTAGTGAAATTACTGGATTGTGTGGTAATTCTATTTTTAATTTTTGAGAAACTTTCATACTATTTTCCACAGTGGCTGCACTGATATGTATTCCTACCAACAGTGGCATGAGATGTTTCTTTTTCTCTACATCCTTGCCAACACTGTTGTTTCTTGTGTTTTTTATTGTAGGCATTCTGACAGGTGTGAGGTGGTATCTCATTGTGGTTTTGATTTGCATTCTCCTGATAATTAGTGATGTTGAGCATGTTTTCTTATGTCTGTTAGCCATCTGATCATTTTCCTTGGAGAAATGTCTATTCATGTCTTCTGCCCATTTTTAATTGTATTATTTGATTTCTTGGGTATTGAGTTTAAGAAGCTCTTTATATATTTTGGAAACTAACCCTTTTTCAGATATGTCATTTGCAAATAACTTCTCCCACTCAGCAGCTTGTCTTTCAGTTTTGTTGGTTGCTTCCTTTGCTCTAAAGAAACTTTTTATTTTGATATAGACCCAATAGTTTATTTTCATTTTAATTTCCCTTGCCTCTGAAGTCATATCTAGGATACTGCTGTTACACCCAGTAGGAGAAATTACTCTCTGTGCTCTCTTCTAGGACCGTTATGATTTCCGGTCTCATATTTAGGTCTTTAATCTATTTTGAGTTTGTTTTTGTGTATGGTGTGAGAAAGTGGTCCAGTTTCATTTTTTTGCACCTAGGTGTCCAGTTTCCCACCACGATTTGCCAAGGAGACAATCGTTTTCCCATTGCATATTCTTGCTTCCTTTGTCATAGATTAATTGACCATATAATTGTGAGTTTATTTATGGGTTCTCTATTATGTTCCATTGATCTATGTGTCTATTTTTGTGCCAGTACCATAGCATTTTGATTATTGCAGCTTTGTAGTATATCTTGAAATACAGGATTATGATACCTCCAGTTTTGTTCTTTTTCAAGATTGCTCTTGGTATTCAGGATCTTCGGTGGTTTCATACACATTTTTGGATTGTTCTAATTTTTTGAAAAATGCTGTTGGTAATTTGATAGGGATTGAATTAAATCTGTAGATTGCTTTGGGTAGTATCAGTGTATAAACAATATTTGTTCTCCCACTCCATGAGTATGGAATAGCTTTCCATTGGTTTCATCTTCAATTTCTTTTATCAGTATTTTGTAGTTGTCAGAGAACAGGTCTTTCATCTCCTTGGTTAAATTTATTCATATGTATTTCATTCTTTTTGATGCCATTGTAAATGGGATTGTGATTTTAATTTCTCTTTCTGCTACTTCATTTTAAGTGTATAGAAATGCAACAGACTTCTGTATATTGATTTTGTATCCTGTGACTTTACTGAATTTATTTAACAGTTGTAGTAGCTTTCTGGGTTTTATATGTATAATATCATGTCATGTGCAAATAGTGAAAGTTTACTTCTTTATTACTATAATGATGTCTCTTATTTCTTTTTCTTGTCTGTTGTAGCTTGAACTTCTAGTATTATGATGAATAAAAGTGGTGAGAGTGTACATCCTTGTCTTGTTCCTGACCTTAGAGGAAAAGTGCATAGCATTTAATTATTGAGTATGATATTAGCTGTGGGTTTTCATTATGGCCTTTATTATGTTGAGGTATGTTCCCTCTAAACCTACTTTGTTGAGGGCTTGTATCATGAATGGATGTTGTAATTTGTCCAATGCTTTTTCTGAATCTATTGAAATGATCATTTGGTTTTTATTCTTTCTCTTATTGATGTAATGTATCACATTGCTTGATTTGCAAACCACCCTTACATCACAGGAATAAATCCCCATTGATTGCAGTGAATGATTTTTTTTTGATATATTGTTGGTTGTTTGCTAATATTTTGTTGAGGATTTTTGCATCTATGTTCATCAAAGATATTGGCCTGTAGTTTTCTTGTAGTGTCTTTATCTAGATTGGTATCAGGGTAATGCTGGTGCTCTACAATGAATTTGGAAGCTTTCCTTCTGTTTTTTGGAATAGTTTGAGAAGAATAGATAGTAACTCTTCTCCAAATGTTTGGTAGAAATCACCTGTGAATCCATCTGGTCCTGGTCATTTGTATGTTGGCAGTTTTTTGATTACTGATTCAGTTTCATTAGATAACCAGTCAGTTCAAATTTTCTGTTTCTTCCTGATTCATTCGGTTATATGTTTCTAGGAATTTTTTCATTTCTTCTAGGTTGTCCCATTTGTTGGCATAAAATTTTTCATAACAATCCCTGTAATCCTTTGTATTTCTGTTTGGTGAGTCGCTGCTCATCTCTTATTTCTGATTTTGATTGAGTCCTCCCCACCCCTCAATGAGTCTGGATAAAGGTTTATCAATTTTGTTGATGTTATCAAATAACCTACTCCTGGTTTCATTGATCTGTTCTATTGTTTTTAAAATTTTTTTTTAATTTATTTCTTCTCTAATCTTTATTATTTCCTCACTTCCAGTGTTTTGGGGTTTTGTTGTTCTTTTTCGAGCTGTTTGCTATAAACTTTCCTCTTAGAACAGCTTTTGCTGTATCCCAAAGACTTTTACCATTGTGTTTTGATTTTCATTTGTTTCCTTGTATTTTTTTTTAATTTCCTTTTTGATTTCTTGGTTGACTTGTTCATTGTTTGGTAGTATGTTATTTAACATCCATGTATTTGTGACCTTTCCAGATTTTTTCTTGTGTTGATTTCTAGTTTCCAAGTATTGTGATTCAAAAGGATGCATGGTATGACTTCAGTCTTCTTAAATTCATTAAGCTTTGTTTTGTGGCCTAACTTGATCTATTCTGGAGAATGTTCCATGTGCACATGAAAAGAATGTGTACTCTGCTCTTTAAGGATGGAATGTTCTGAATGTAAAATCATTCTGATCCAATGTGTCATTCAAAGCCACTGTTTCCTTGTTGATTATCTGTTTAGAAAGTCCCCTTTATAATTGTATTACTATTGATTACTTTCTTTATGTTTGTTATTAGCTGCTGTATGTATTTGGTTAC
The DNA here is from genome assembly GCF_023721935.1 of Panthera uncia. Lineage (NCBI taxonomy): Eukaryota > Metazoa > Chordata > Mammalia > Carnivora > Felidae > Panthera > Panthera uncia. The sequence goes on along the minus strand of NW_026057582.1, from coordinate 74,927,730 downwards.
TCCTATTTTGGGCACATAACTGTTTACAATTGTTATATCTTCTTGTTAAATTGTTCTTTTTATGATTATGCACTGTCCTCCTTTGTCTTTTGTTACAGTCTTTGTCTTAAAGTCTATCTTTTCTGATATAAATATTGCTACCCCTGCGTCCTTTTCACTTCCATATGCATGATAAACGCTTTCCCATCTCTTCACATTCAATCTGTATGTCTTTAGGTCTGAAATTAGTCTCTTGTAGGAAGAATATATATGGGTCTTGGTTCTTTATCCATTCTGTCACTCTGTGTCTTTCAGTTGGAGTATTTAGTCCATTTACATACAAAATCCATTTATATACAAAGTAATTTAAGAGTTCTCTGTTCTTTTCTTCTCTTGCTCTCTTTCATAATTTGTTTGGTCTCTTTAATGATATACTTGGATTCCTTTCTCTTCATTTTTGCATATATATTACTGGTTTTTGCTTTGTGGTTGCCATTAGGTTTATATATAACATCTTATGGTTAGCCATCTGTATTAAGTTGATGGTCACTTAAGTTTGAGCCCATTCTAAAAGCACTAAATTTTTACTCCTCTCCCTGCATGTTTTAGGCATATGGTGTCATACTTTACATCCTTTTATATTGTGAATCCCTTGAATAGTTTTTATAGATATACTTAATTTTACTGCTTTTGTGCTTCTTATTTTTATTCCTGCTTATAATCTTTTCTTTCCACTCAAAGAGTCCTCTTAAACATTTCTTGTGAGACTAATTTAGTGGTGATGAATTCCTTTAGCATTTTTATCTTTTCCCTTTATCTCTCCTTCCATTCTGAAAGACAGTCTTGCTGGATAGAATATTCTTGATCATAGATTTTTTTTTCTTTCAACACTTTGAATATATCACGTCACTACCTTCTGGCCTGAAAAATTTCTGCTGAAAAATCAGTTTATAGCCTTATAGGTTTTTCCTTGTATGTAACCATTTTCTTTTCTCTTGCCGCCTTCACATTCTCTCTTTATCACTACTTATTGCCATTTTAATTACTGTATATCTTGATGTGGACCTCCTTGGGTTGATATTGTTGGGGGCTCTCTGGGCCTCCTGGATCTGATATCTATTTTCTTCCCCAAATTAGGGAAGTTTTAAGGAATTATTTCTTCAAATAACTTTTCTGCCCCATTTTCTCTTTTCCTTCCCCTATAACTTGAATGTTTTTATGCTCGATGGTGTTGCTGAGTTCCCTTAATCTATTTTCCTTTTTTATTTTTTTTTCTCTCTCCTGGTTAACTTGATCACTGTCTATAACTCTTTCCTCCAGCTTGCTGATCCATTCTTCTGCTTATTGATCCCCTCTAGTGTATTTCTGACTTCATTTATTGAGTTCTTCATCTCTGATTTCTTATTTATGTTTTTTTATCTCTTTGTTGAGGGTCTCACTAAGGTTCTCCACTCTTTTCTCAAGTCCAGTGAATATCTTTATGGCCATTACTTTAAATTCTCTATCAGGCATATTACTTCTCTCCATTTCATTTAACTCCCTTGCTGTGATTTTTGTCCTGCTCTTTCATTTGAAACATATTCCTCTGTCTCCTCATTTTGTCCACCTCTCTGTATCTGCTTCTATGTGTTAGGAAAGTTAGCTACATCTCTAGCTCTTGAAGACAGTGGCTTTATGAAAAAGAGGTCCTCTGGTGCCCTGCAGTACAATGTTCTCTGTTCACCAGAACCTGGCACTTCATGGGTATCTCGTGTGTGTTTCATGTGCCTTACTGCTGTGGCTGAGCCATGCTTGCCTTCAGTCCAGTCATCTGCAGTTGTTCCCTTTGCTTGTTGCAGGAAAGGTTTGGTCCCTTTGTTGTTAGTGGGCCAGTCGGGGGCCACCTTGGGCTTGAGTTGAGTCTGACCAGGTGTTTGCCAGAAATGCAATAGCACTGAACTTCGGGGTACTTTACCTGTGTTGTCTGTTGAGAAGCTTTCATTGAGAAGTTTTGTTGGTGGGTGGGGCCTATAGTCAGACCAGATATCAGCCCCCAGGCCACTACTGAGCTGGTAGGTGTGGTTTTAACTCTCTCTTGGGGCAAGTATCACCTTGGGGTGTTGCTGGCCCCTGTGAATGCTGTTTGCATATCGCCAGGCTTGTGGCACTGTTTTGGATGGATTTTTGTCAAGGGTCTGTTGTAGTGGGCAAGTCTGCATGAAACCACCGTGTGGTGGGACACTCAGTGACAACAAGATCTGTATTGGTGCTCTGGAAGGGACCTTCTGCCACTCTGGCGAACTTCAGCTGTGACTGGGCACGAGGGGGTGGGTCTGCAAAAGAGCACAGGGGTGGAGAGTGCTGTTAGCAAGCTAGGTGGAGAGTATTTGCACTGCACTGCTCTCCAAAGGTGTTGTGTATATAGGCTGGAAGGAGATGATACTTGCCACTTCTTTTGTTCTTGGAAACATCTCCAAAGATTCCTGCTCCTCCAGCACACACTCTCAGATTAGTAAACAAGTCCCCCCCATATACCCCATTTTTGCCTCCCTCTCTTCCTTCCTTCCTTCCTTCCTTTCCTTTCCTTCCTTCCTTTCCTTCCTTCCTTCCTTCCTTCCTTCCTTCCTTCCGAAAGAGACAGCAGTGCGGGGAGGGGCAGAGGGAGAGGGGAGAGATAGAATCCCAAGCAGGCTCTGCACTGTCAGCACAGAGCCTGATGTGGGGCTCAAACTTATGAAACCATGAGATCATGACCTGAGCTAAAACCAAGAGTCAGAAGCTTAACCGACTGAACCACCCAGGTGTCCCTATACCCCAGTTTTTCAAACTGCTGCTGCTTTGCTGTATCTCAGTGGGGCTGAATGTTGTGCTGTCTCTTTAAGGATGGGGGCTCAATTTCCTGTCAGAGCTGAACCCACTGATTTTTAAAGTCTTAAGTGTTAAGCCACACTGAGTGTAAGAACTCGCAAGGTTTGGGGCGCCTGGGTGGCTCAGTCGGTTGAGCGGCCGACTTTGGCTCAGGTCATGATCTTGCGGTCAGTGAGTTCAAGCCCCGCGTCGGGCTCTGTGCTGACAGCTCAGAGCCTGGAGCCTGTTTCGGATTCTGTGTCTCCCTCTCTCTGACCCTCCCCCGTTCATGCTCTGTCTCTCTCTGTCTCAAAAATAAATAAACATTAAAAAAAAAATTAAAAAAAAAAAAAAAGAACTTGCAAGGTTAGGCCCCTCTGGTTTTCATAGCCATATGTTATGAGGATTCATCTTCCCAGTGCAGATTTCCTATGCTTGGGGTGCCTGGTGTGGGGTCTGCTCTCCTCCCCTCCTGTGCCCATGGTGTCCTTCCTTCCCACAGACAGCTCCAGGGGTCAATTTGACTCTCTGCCATTCTTATCCTCTTTGATGTGGCCTCTTCTCTACATTTAGCTGTGGAGAATTGGTTCTACTGGTCTTTGCATTGTTTTCTGGCTTATTTACTCTGAAATCAGTGGGATGAGGTGAACCTAAGCTCCTCCTACTCCACCATCTTCCCCAGAAGTCTCTTTTTCAATGTATGTTATTATAGTTATTGTTGATTTCAGTTTTCTTTCTCTTATTAAGCAAGTTTGGCAATTTATTCTTTGTTAGGAAATAAACAAATTCATCTGGATGAATGTGTCTTCTGCTTTTACATAGCATTCTTTAATTGATCTCCTCAACATATGAACTTATGGCCATTTTTCTAATCTTCAATGATAACTTCTATGGTTCCCTTTTTACTTTGACAAATACTTGTCCTGTTAGTAGTATTACCTTCCAAGAGCTGTATTTCTGGTTTCACTGGTAAATACATTATTTGTTTTTATTTCAAGAGCTCCTCTTTTGAAGACAGAACTATACTGAAATACATTCTCCAACATATCATATTAGTAAAAATTCAAAATTTCATAATGTACTGTCTTATAGGCTATGAGGGACTTATGTATTGCAAATGGTAATGCAAAATGTAGCAATTGTTATAGCAATACATTTATCAATGGCTAGAAAATTATATATACAATTGACTCTTGTACTTAGCAATTTTACTTATATGAATAGGGAAAAACATGATTATACATGTGTTGGTAACTATTGAATCTGGGTAATAAATGCATAGGAGCAACATGTGAGCATTTCCTCATCTTTTGTATAAATTTTTTAAATCGAAATAAGTTTAAAAATCACTTCTGATTTCAACAGTAGTTATAATGTCTTCATATTATATAGCTTATTTTGTAGTTTTATTATAAGCTATCAAATCAAATGCCTGGTTAATATGAAGTCATTTCTTAACAACATATTACTGCATTCATTCACTCAATAGTTGTTGAACACTAATTATTTCCCAGTTACTAAACTAGGAGGTAAGAATGCATTTGGAGTACATGATCAAATAGTTCCCAAATTCACAAAATATATATCCTAAGATAGAAAGCAGATACCTTGACAAATAAAGTAAAATTGGCAAGTAAAATTACCATAGAGAGTTAGGGAGTGGTATGAGTAAATTATGGAAGGCTTTAAGCTTATATAAAAAATTTATAGAAGGTATTGGCTAACACATAATAGATGAATCAGAGTTATCCAGGTTAGTGGATGTTCATGTTTCTAGATGGGGATATTTTTAAATCAGGAAAAAAGAAAAAGCACCAGTATCTGTGTCAAGAGGTAAACATTTGGTGAAAATGTAAAACTGAAGAAACAAAAGAATACAATATGACTGAAATCTAAAGTATATGGGATTTATCTAGATAGGAAATATTACATAGTGTCAAACTTCCTTTAGGAACAGTAAAAAGCCATTTGGTGGGGGAAAGCATTTAATTATTAAAAGGAGTATTATGAGGCACCTGGGTGGCTCAATCGGTGAAGCATCTGACCTCAGCTCAGGTCATGATCCCATGGTTTGTGGGTTTGAGCCCACATTGGGCTCTGTGCTGACAGCTCAGAGCCTGGATCCTGCTTCGGATTCTGTGTCTCCCTTTCTCTCTGCCCCTCACCTGCCTGCATTCTGTCTCTCTCTGTCTCTCAAAAACGAATAAATATTTAAAAAAAATTTTTAAATAATAAAAAAAGTAAAAGGAGTATTATGTCAAGATTTGTAGTTTAGAAGCTTCTCTGTCTGGAGTATACAAAATCAGTTATAGAAAGGCAAGACCTACTTATGCAGAGGAAAGTAGGGATAACTCAAAAAATTAAAATTGAAAACCAACAAAGAAATTAGAACAGCATGCTAGAGGGGCACCTGGGTGGCTCAGTTCGTTGAACATCTGACTTTGGCTCAGGTCGTGATCTCACAGATCATGAGTTCCAGCCCCGCATCAGGCTCTGTGCTGACAGCTCTGAGCCTGGATCCTGCTTCGGATTCCGTGTCTCCCCCACCCCACCCTCTCTCTCTGCCCATCTCCCACTTGCGCTCTGTCTCTCTCAAAAAATGAATAAACGTTAAAGAAATTAAAAAAAAAAAAGAATAGCATGCTAGAAAATATCTATTTCACAAGAAAGTAGTAGAAAAAGTAACAACAACAACAAACACTTAGGACAAATAGAAATCAAACTTGTAGATGTAAATCCCATCATTTCAATAATTACATTAAATGCAATGAAACTGAATAACACAAACAAAATGAAGCGATTATCAGATGAGAAAAAAAAAATCCAGTTTTATGCTGGCAACAGAAGACACACTTCAGATTTCACATCCAGCTTTTCTTCTCAGCTCCCAGTCCTGCTGACATATATCAATTTCAGATTCACCACCAGATTTTGAAGCAACAACCTTTCCCAGTATTCTCCTCTAGTTCTCATTATTGTGTAAAATCTAATCTTTATAATACATCCCTTACTCCATCTCACTCTTGTGGTTCAAAGTCCCTTATTAAATCCTAACTGATATATACACCATGTTCAAAACCAAAATTGTCCCAAACCTCCCCTTCCTCTAGTATCCTCATTGGGTTTTGATATTAAGTGTAAGCTAAATTTATAGAAAAAGTGAAAGAAATTTTCATTATTTTCTGCTCTTTATAATTTTTATCCTCATACTGTTTTATCTTTAGGGTTTTCCCCCTTAATTTCTTATATAGAATGCCAAACATTATTTTTTCTTACATTTTAAAATATTTATTTATTATTTACTTATTTATTTATCCTGCTCCACTACCTACTAACCATACAACCTACCCAACCAAAGTTTGTACCCCCAGCATCACTGTGTAAGATTTAATAAATTAATGCTGCCCAAATGACAAGCCTCCAAGCTTTTATGCCTGTAAAAGAGGGAATCATCCCCCTCTTGCTCACCTACACTCCATGGTCCTTGCAAGGATCTAATGATACTGATAGGTAGATGAAAGCACTTTCATACTCCATAGTGCTGTTACAAGAAAGATTATCATTATGATGACAGGAATGGGGGACGACTAGTGGGCATTTTGGCCATCCTGGGTTCCTTCCATCTTCATAGCAGCACCCAGATTTCATTTAAAAGTTTATTTCTTCCTCACTGGATACTGTCTTGGTGGGATGGTGAGCTCAAGTAAACATCTTTGTACTACACAAGCCAGCAACAAAAGGAGCTTTCTGGGACCCTCCTATATTGAAATAAAAAAAATGAGAATATTGGGGCGCCTGGGTGGCGCAGTCGGTTAAGCGTCCGACTTCAGCCAGGTCACGATCTCGCGGTCCGTGAGTTCGAGCCCCGCGTCGGGCTCTGGGCTGATGGCTCGGAGCCTGGAGCCTGTTTCCGATTCTGTGTCTCCCTCTCTCTCTGCCCCTCCCCCGTTCATGCTCTCTCTCTGTCCCAAAAATAAATAAAAAACGTTGAAAAAAAAATTAAAAAAAAAAAAAAAAGAGAATATTGATATGTCATGGAGGATGTACCCGATTGGTCATTCTCATGTCACATTTTATCTCAGTATAGTTAACACACGATGTTACATTGGTTTCAGATGTACAACACAGAGATTCAGTTTATGTAATACCTACCTGATACTATGTTCACCTATTTGTCACTATTTGTGGCTATTCAATGTTATTGTAATATTATTGACTATATGCCCTATGCTGTGCCTCTTATTCCTATGACCTATTTCATTCCATAACTGGAAGCTTGTATCTCCCACTCTTCTTCACCCATTTTTCTCATCCCTGCACTCCCTTCCCTCTGACAACCACTCATCTTTTTTCCATATTTATTTATCTGCTTTTTGTTTATTCATTTGTTTTGTTTCTTATATTCCACATATGAATGAGATCATATGGTATTTGTGCTTCTCAGTCTAATTTCACTTAGCATAAACCCTCTAGGTCCATCCATGTTGTCACAAATGGCAAGATCTCATCCTTTTTCATGGCTGCATAATATTCCTGCAGGGTTAGGTGTGGGTGTGTACAAACCACATATTCCTTATCCATCCATGTATCAGTGGACCCTTAGGTGGATTCCATATCTTGGCTATTATAAATAATGTTGCAAAAAACATAGGGGTGGGTGTATCCTTTCAAATTAGTGCTTTTATTTTCATTGGGTAAATACCCAGTGGTAGAATTATTGGATCATATGGTATTTCTATTTTTAATATTTTGAGGAAACTCAAAACTGTTTTCCACAGTAGTTGAACCAGTTTTATTTTCCACTGACAGTGTGCAAGCGTTCTTTTCTCTCTATGTCCTTGCCAACACTTGTTATTTCTTTTCCTTTTTATTCTAGCCATTCTGACAGGTGTAAATTAATATCTCATTGTGGTTTTGTTTCCCTGATGATGAGTGATATTGAGCATTTTATCATGTGTCTGTTGGCCATCTGTATTTCTTCTTTGGAAAAGTGAGTCTTTAGGTCTTTTGCCCATTTTTTTAATCAGATTTTTTTGGTGTTGAATTCTTTACCTATTTTGGATATTAACCCTTATCAGACATATCATTTGCAAATACCTTCTCCCATTCAATAGGTTGCTTTTTTGTTTTGTTTATAGTTTCCTTCACCATGAAAATGCTTTTTATTCTGATGTAGTCCCAACAGTTTATTTTTGCTTTTGTTTCTCTTGCCTGGGATAACGTATCTAGAAAAATGTTGCTGTGACAGATGTCAGAGAAATTGCTACCTATGTTTTCTTCTGGGATTTTTATGCTTTCAGGTCTCATATTTAGGTCTTTAATCCATTTCAAGTTTGTTTTTGTTTGTGGTCTTAAAAAGTGGTCCATTCATTGTTTTGAATGTAGCTGTCCAGTTTTCTCAGAACCATTTATTGAAGAGTCTGTCTTTTCCTCATTGTATATTCTTGTCTCCTTTGTCATAGATTAACCATATAAGTAATGGTTTATTTCTGGGCTCTCTATTCTATTCTGTTGATCCTCATGTCTATTTTTGAGCCAGTACCGTACTGTTTTGATTACTACAGCTTTGTAGTATATTTTGAAATCTGGAGTGTGTTAGCTCCAGTTTTGTTCTTTTTCAAGATTGACTTGGCTATTTGGGGTCTTTTGTAGTTCCATACAAGTTTTATGATTATCAGTTCTAGTTTTGTGAAAAAATACTGTTGGTATTATATAGGGATTGCATTGACTCTGTAGATTACTTCGGGTACTATGGACATTTTAAAAAATAGGTGTTCTCCCAATCCGTAAGCATGGAATATCTTTCCTTTGTGTCATTTTCAATTTCTTTCATCAGTGTTTTACAGTTTTCAGAGTACAGATCTCTCAACCATTTGGTCAAGTTATTTCTAGGTATGTTATTATTTTCGTACAATTGTAAATGAGGTTGTTTTCCTAATCTCTTTTTCTGGTACTTCATTATTAATGTATAGAACCACAACTTGATTTCTGGGTATTAATTTTGCATTACTTTCCTGAATTCATTTATCAGTTCTAGTAGTTTTTTGGTGGAGTTTTTAGGTTTTTTTGTATATAGATCTGCAAATAGTAACAATTTAACTTCTTCCTTACCATATGGTTGCCTCATTTCTTTTTATTGTCAGTTTGCTGTGGCTAGGACTTCCAGTACTATGTTGAGTACAAGTGGTAAGAGTAGACATCCTTGTCTTGTTCCTGATCTTAAGAACAAGTTCTCAATTTTTCCACATTGAGTATGATGTTAACTGTGGGCTTTACATTATGGCTCTTATTATGTTGAAGCATATTCCCTCTAAATCCACTTTGCTGAGAGGTTTTATGAACAGATATTGAAACTTGGTAAATGCTTTTTTTTAATCTACTAAGATGATCATGATTTTTACCTTTTATTTTGTTGATATAGTTTATCTCATTGAATGATTTGAAAATATTGAACCATCCTTGTATACCCAGAATAAATCCCATGTGATTGTGGTGAATGATCCTTTTAATGTATTGATGAATGTGATTTATAATGTTTTATTGAGGACTTTTGCACCTCTGTTCATCAGGAATATTGGCCTGTAGTTTTTGTTTGTTTTTTGTTTTGTTTTTTTGTTTTTGTGTCTGGTTTGGTATCAGAGTAATGCTGGCCCCATAAAATATATTTGGAAGCTTTCCTTTCTGTTTTTGTTTTTTTTTTTTGTTTTTTTTTTTTTTTTTGTAATATTTTCAGGAGAATGGGTATTAACTCTTCTTTAAGTGTTTGGTAGAATTGGGGACACCTACGTGGCTCAGTCAGTTAAGTGTCCACCTTCAGCTCAGGTCATGATCTTGCAGTTCATGATTTCCAGCCCCACATCAAACTCTGTGCTGACAGCTTAGAGCCCAGAGTCTGCTTTGGAGTCTATGTCTCCCTCTCTGTCTCTCCCTCACTCATGCTCTGTCTCTCTTTCTCAAAACTAAATATTAAAATTTTTTTAAATAATTAATAAATGAGTAAATGGTAAAATTTACCTGTGAATTCATCTGGTCCCAGAATTTTGCTTTTGGTAGTTTTTTAATGATTTAATTTGTTAATAGTAATTGGTATATTCATGTTTTCTATTTCTACCTGATTCAGTTTTGGAAGATTGCATGTTTCTAGGAATTTATCCATTTCTTATAGGTTGTCCAATTTGTTAGCATAGGGTTTTTGTGGTATTGTCTTACAATATTATGTATTGAAGTGGTGTCAGTCATTACTTCTGCTCTTTCACTTCTGAGGCTTTTTTTTGGGGGGGTGGGGGTGGGGGAGACCTTCTCTTTTTTTCTTAATTAGTCTAGCTAAGACTTTTTATCAGTTTTATTTATCTTTTAAAAGAATCTGTTCTTGGTTTCACTGGTTTATTTTTTTTTTTTGTCTCTCATTTATATCCACTCTGATCTTTATTATTCCTGCTTTATATTCATCTTGGGCTTTGTTTTCTTTTTCTAGTCCATTAGATGTAATGTTAGGTTGTTTAAGATTTTCCTTGTTTCATGAAGGAGACCTGTATTGCTATATTGTCCCCTCTTAGAACAGCTTTTGCTGTGTCTCAAAAATTTTGGACCATTGTGTTTTCATTTTTATTTTTCCTCCTTGTATTTTTTTCATTAATCCATTGGTTGTTTAGTAGCACATTGTTTAGTATCCACATATTTGTGGGTTTTTTTCCAGTTGCTGTGTTTGATTTCTATTTTCATATGTTGTGTTTGGAAAAGATGCATGGTATGATTTTAAATTTACTGAAACTTTCTTTGTGGCCTAATGTGTGAAACATTCTGTAGAATATTCCATGCGCACTTGAAAAGAATGTGTATTCTGTTGTTTTAGAATGGAATGTTCTGTATATATCTGCTGTTTTGATCTGGCTTAATGTATCGTTCAAATACACTGTGTCCTTATTGATTATCTGCCTGAATCATCTATCCATTGGTATAAATGGGGTTTTAGGGTCCTCCACTATTATTGTATTACCAACAGTTTCTCTTTTTATGGCCATTTATATTTGTTTTATGTATTTAGATGCTCTAATGTTGGGTGCATAGATATTTACAATGGTTATGTCCTCTTGTTGGATTGACCTTTTCATCTTTATATTGTATCCTTCTTTGTCTCTGGTTACAGTCCTTATTTTAAAGTCTATTTTGTCTGATATAAGTATTGCTACCTTGGCTTTTTTTTTCACTTGCATTTGCATGATACATGTTTTTCCAACCCTTTACTTTTAGTCTCTGTGTGTCTTTAGGTCTAAGATGAGTCTCTTGATGGTAGAATGTAGATGGGTCTTGTTTTTTTTAATTCGTTCTGTCACTGTTTGTCTTTTGATTGGAGCATTTAGTTCGTTTATGTTCAAAGTAATTATCGACAAATATGTACTTAGTACCATTTTGTTACCTGTTTTCCAGTTGTTTTTGTAGTTCTTTACTGTTCCTTCTTCTCTTGTTCTCTTTCATTGTTACTGATGAGTTGCTATAGTGTTATGTTTTGCTTCCTTTATTTTTGCATATCTATTATAGATTTTGAGTTTGTGGTTACCATGAGGTTCATAACATCCTAAGTATATAGCCAAATATATGTGTTGATAATCATTTAAGTTTAAACATATTCTTTAAAAAAAACTTTTTTTACTCCATCCTCTACATTTTATATAAATGCTGTCATATTTTACATCTTTTTATTTATAGTTTTCTGACATCTAATTATGGCCATTCACTTTCCACTTAAAGAAGCCTCTTTAATGTTTCTTGTAAGGCCAGTTTAGTGGTGATAAACTCTAACTTTTGTCTGGGAAACTCTTTATCTCTTCTTCAATTCTGAATGATAACCTTGCTTAGTAGAATATTCTTGGTGTAGGTGTTTCTTTTTTCCTTTCAGCCCTTTGAATATATAATGCCATTCCCTTCTAGCCTACAGATTGCTGCTGAAAAATCATCTGAGAGCCATATATGGTTTCCTGTATACAGAACTTTTTGCTTCTCTCTTGTTGCTTTTAAAATTCTCTTTATCTTTAACATTTGACCTTTTAATTATTATGTGTTAATCTCTATACCGCCTTGGGTTCATTTTGTTTGGAACTCTCTGTACTTCTTGAACCTGAATATTTATTTCCTTCCCGAGGTTGGCAAAGTTTTCAGCTGTTATTTCTTCAAATAAGTTTTCTGTCATTTTCTCTCTCTTCTTCTGAGACCCCTATATTGTGAATATTTGTTTTCTTGATGTTGTCCAAGAAATCTCTTAACCTATCTTAATGTTTTCTTTTCCTTTTTGGCATGTGCTTTACTAATGAGATTTAGGTAAAATAGACCCTCAGAAAGGGTAGCCTCTATTCCCCTTGAGCTACTTCGCAATATATTAAAGTAAGAAATAGCCATGTAATCTCTTTGCATCATAATTATTTTAGTTGTTGCACTGCAAAATTATCTTTCTTCATGTGTTAAAGCCTGTGTGATATGAGAGATGGGGATAGCAGATCCAAAAGGACTATAGGATTCAAATGGGAACTCTATTTTATAACAATCAGGACACCTATAAATCTATACCTTTCTTGAAAACAATTAGAAACCTTAAATAGGTATACTGATAATAACTCATTTGCATGCTTCTCTTGAAGAACATCTTCATTTAGGTAGATTTAAGATTTTTAAGTGTCCCTACAATCTCACAAATGCAATGGAATCCTGTTTGGTTTAGAGAGGCCACTAATAACTACCAGGATGGGGTGTTAATGCGTCCCTTCAAAAATTAAAAGATTACTCCCAAACTCCTAACTTGTAGTGTTCTCAGGTAATACAGAAGAATATAGGTTTTTCAGGCTTCAGCACACTTACAAAAAGAGTCATAATTTAAATTTAACATACTCAAATAAATAAAGGGATAGCTAAGGAATTTACAGCAAAACTTCCTTCATAGTTTAAAGAACCAGAGAAACTATGGTCAACATGCCAGAGTTTATAGAGTTTGGTTCTCAAGAAATCATCCTGAGGAATCCAATAGGAAACATGCTTTTGACAAGAAAAATGACTACAGACAGTGAGTACAGGCTGTGGCATTGAATAACAATAGCTGCTATTATTCCAAAAAGAGAGGAAGATATCAGTGTCCTCCACATGGAAGAACATAATACCATCCCTAGTCTGTCTTATAAAAGGTGCCAAACTAGATATGATTAAATCTCTGGATTTGTAATTTGCAGAAAATATGAAGGACAGAGGTATGTGTTGAAATGTACTGTATGCATGCAATCATGCATTCCAGATCAGGGAGCACCCTGCCCAGTAAATAGCTATGATTATTCAGAAGATAAATTATACAGAAATGTAAGAGATGATGAGAAGGATACTTGTACATTAAAAGTACAGGAAGAGGGGCACCTTGGTGGCTCAGCCAGTTAAGTGTCCGACTTCAGGTCAGGTTGTGATCTCATGGTCCATGAGTTTGAGTTCTATGTCCGGCTCTGTGCTTACAGCTTCGCATTCTGTTTCTCCCTCTCTCTCTCACCCTCTCCTGCTCACTCTCTACCTCTCTCTCTCTCTCATATAAATAAACATTTAAACATTTTTTAAAAGAAAAGTAAAGAAAGAAAATGTGGGCAAGATGAAATTTGAGTGTCTCAGGATGCATACTTGGGTATACATGAACATATAAAACTGTAAAGAAATGCAAAGAATGTATTACTATAAAAGGACAGTGGTTAATTTTGGAAGGGAGAGAGAGAAAGAGAGAAAGATGTGTATTTGAGATGAACAAATACAAGAGCTTCAGGAGTGCCAGTGCCAGGAGTGACTGGCAAAGTTCTATTCTGTGACTCGAGATGTGTTTATAATGGTGTTTGCCTTCTATTTCATTACATTGTAAGTTCTGTGCATTTTTATTTACCTTGGCTTTACTCTACAATAGAAAGCCTATAATAATGAAAAATAAATATTAATATAATAGATATAGTGATGACTCAGCCTCTAATCTGTACTCCTTTAGGATTTTTTCCACTGCATAAAAAAACTTGATATCTGAGAACTGCTCTTTTTTAGCCAAGGTTTTCTTTGCAAATTATGTTCCACCAATTAGATGCACCAACAAGAGCTTCAGAAGTTGGATTGAGGCAGATGGTATGTACTGATGTAATTGCTGCTGGTGAGCAAGATGATGAGATGTGAGGGAGAAGCAATTGCATGAGCCAGACCTATATTCCAGTGACTGTGCACAGCCACAAGGGGACTAAGGATAGTGAGGCAGTAGTAATAGAATCAAGATTCTTTGACCTTAAGAGCTTACTACTGGGGTCTATTCTGGACGCGAGCAACTCTAGTAGGGGCCCCCAGAGTGCTACTTTTAATTAGTTCTTTGGATGATTTTATGAGCATCCAAAGCACTGTATTAAATCTGCTTAATATATCCAGTGGTTTCTGTTTTCATTACTGAAGGCAACCCATATAATTATACTCTGATAGGAGAAATAATTCAAAGTAAATACATAATTATGTAAAATCAAATTTCTATTTTAAATGCTATTTCTAGCACTAGCATTTCAGTCTAAAATACATTTTCTCCTTTAAATTTCCTCTAGTGGGTGTGGAGTGAGGAAACTGAGAAAATCTAGCTTTTATTGATGGCTTTAGAGTCCTAGCAAAGTTACAAAGCAAAAAAAAACAAAGATAGGCAAATTAATAATAGGCTAGCAATTAGTAGTCATAGAACAGCTACTAAGAAAAAAACCTGAAACCTCCAGCCTTAAGAATTTTCTTTAATAAAAAAGTAAATTTTAAAGAGATAATAAAATGTAAATAGGTATACATCTTCTTATGTTGGCAGTATAAATTACCAGAGTAAAAATAAATATGCAAACATGATATTTTAGTACATGCTAGATGTTGGGATGTATGTATGTATTTAACAAAAAATAATAAAGAAAAAGATTAAATGTCAATTAAATTATACTGACAACCACAAAGACAGAATAATGAACCCATAATCTCAATCACAGTCCTGTCTCATTTGGATGTTAGGCCGTCTGACTCCAGTTTAAGTTGTGCATATTTACCTCTTAGGTATAACTAACAGCACTAGAAATAATTGACAACAAAAAACTATTCTGACCTTTACAAAATTAATCATCCTAACAGCATATACTGAAAGAATGTCAAATTGCTCAGTGTATTTCAGTGGACTCTGAGAGTATATGCAAAAAGCTCACATGAATTAGGTTTCCATGGTTGTTTTTTTCACCTAGTTTTCAATCTGCTTAGATGCATCCAAAAATCTCCATGCAAAATAGTAATAGGGAATAAATGGGGAGAGAAGAGAGTTTATTCAGTTCTCTTGCCAACTTTGCTTTAACTGTTTTGTGTAAAAGCTCCTTTGAAACTAGTTCTGTTTATTTTTGTGTATGGTATAAGAAAGTCATGTAGTTTCATTGTTCTGCATGTTGCTGTCCAGTTCTCCCAGCACCATTTGCTAAAGAGGCTGTCTTTTTCCATTGGATACTCTTTCCTGCTTTGTCAAAGATTAGTTGGCCATACATTTGTGAGTCCAGTTCTGGGTTCTCTATTCTATTCCATGGGTCTATGTGTCTGTTTTTGTGCCAATACCGTACTGTCTTGATGATTACAGCTTTGTAGTAGAGACTAAAGTCTGGGATTGTGATGCTCCCATTCTGGTTTTCTTTTTCAACATTACTTTGGCTATTTGGGGTCTTTTGTGGTTCCATACAAATCTTAGGATTATTTGTTCTAGCTTTGAGAAGAAAGGCAGTGCAATTTTGATTGGGATTGCATTGAATGTGTAAATTGCTTTGGGTAGTATTGACATTTTAACAATATTTATTCTTCCAATCCATGAGCATGGAATGCTTTTTCATTTCTTTGTGTCTTCTTCAATTTCCTTCATAAATTTTCTATAGTTTTCAGCACACAGATCTTTTACATCTTTGGTTAGGTTTATTCCTAGGTAATTTGTGGTTCTTGGTGCAATTGTAAAAGGGACTGATGTCTTGATTTCTCTTTCTATTGCTTCATTAATGGTATATAGAAATGCAACGGATTTCTGTACATTGATTTTGTATCCTGCAACTTTTGTATCCTGTGCCTGAATTCATGCTCAACATCACTCATCATCAGGTAAATACAAATCAAAACCACACTGAGATACCACCTCACACCAGTCAGAGTGGCTAAAATGAACAACTCAGAAAATAACAGTTGCTGGTGAGGATGTGGAGAAATGGGAACCCTCTTACACTGTTGGTGGGAAGGCAAACTGGTGCAGCCACTCTGGAAAACAGTGTAGAGGTTCCTCAAAAAATTAAAAAGTAGAACTACCCTACGACCCAGCAACAGCACTACTGGGAATTTATCCGTAGGATATAGGAGTGCTGATGCATAGGGGTACACATACCCCAATGTTTATAGCGGCATTTCCAACAATAGCCATATTATGGAAAGAGCCTAGATGTCCACCAGCTGATGAATGGATAAATATGTGGTTTATATATACAATACTACTGTATATATATTAATATATATATATTACTACTGTATATATATTAATATATATGTATATAATACTACTGTGTATATATTAATATATATATATATATAATACTACTTGGCAATGAGAAAGAATTAAACCCTGCCATTTGCAGCAACATGGATGGAACTGGAGGGTATTATGCTAAGTGAAATAAGTCAGAGAAAGACAGATATCATGTGTTTTCACTCATATGTGGAACTTGAGAAACTTAACAAAAGACCATGGGGGAGTAGAAGGGGGAAAAATAGTTACGGAGAGGGAGGGAGGCAAACCAGAAGAAACTCTTAAATACAGAGAACAAACTGAGGGTTTAAGGTGGGGGGAAGGGAAAATAGGTGATGAGCATTGAGGAGGGCACTTGTTGGGATGATCACTAGGTGTTGTATGTAAGCAGTGAATCACAGGAATCTACCCCCAAAACCAAGAGCACACTGTGTACACTGTATGTTAGCCAACTTGACAATAAATTATATTAAAAACAAAAAACAAACAAAAAAATTTTTCATTGGTCATTGTTTAAATTTGAAAACACTTCTATGAAGAGTCTGATATATCCAAATGATACTGTCTACACCAAGAACTTCTTCCATTTGGCAGTAGAGTCCAGTGATCACATTATCCCAGGACCCTATCAGTATAGAAAAATACTTCTCATAAGACTGTCCATATCATAAAAAATGTTCCTTGTCTAAGAAACTATTTACTAATCTATGCACCTATCTATGTCTGCACCTTAATAATGTGGAGGTTCAAATATCATCATTCTTATTCTGACCAAAATTGTAGTGAAAATCCATTCTAAAATTAGTAAATCATTTTAATAGTTACTCATTGTAAAGAAGTCATCATATACTAATTAAACAACAATTCAGAATTTTCCTTGATTCATTAAAAATTATGAGCAGTGCGGAAAACGGTCTCTAGAGGCTGGAATAAGTATAAGAACCAATGTAGTTTTCTAGGGGAATTTACTGTTTTAAAAAATATTTTTTTTAATTTTTTAAATGATAAAGTAAAAAACAGAAAGTGGAAGTTACTTTTAATTTTCCTAATTAATCCTGATACACATTTTTTATACACTCATACACAAATACAGAAAATTTATAAAATAAAACTTTAATTTTCAAATTAAACATGTCAATTCTTAGCTCAGGAGAGTATCAAGTCCCTTAAACAAAATACCCAAAGTTGATGAGAAGAGTATTACAATAACATTTGTTGAACATTTGTTATGTGCTTTATATAAATGAATTCCTTTGTTTTTCAAATAACTCTGCAGTGTAAGTGATATTACTATATCCTTTAACAGGTGTAGAAACAGGTTAAGTGTCTTGCCCAAGTTTACACTACTAACAAACAGTAGAACTGGCCTTTAGCAATGGTAAAAACATACCTGAGTCTAAGACGTTTACCCCTACACTCGGGGTGGATCCAGGTTCAATAGGGTCTAAAGTCTGTATAATCTAAGGGGACTTCTTTAAGAAAAAAAAGAGTCAAAACTGTGAGTAAAAACTTGTTAGGGTACATTCCAGGACCTTGGAGGAAACCCATACAAAGAAGAGGGTCTAAAATGGGCTTCAATATAACACTACATAGTATTCTGAAATTTTCCTCAAATATTTTTGGAAATGTACATTATGTACAGTTTTTATTGCCATTACATATATTCAATTCCATCACATACTACAATTTATATTTTACCATTTCATCCAAACCTAATTTTTATATTTTTATCTGCAATTGATTACTCTGCTTAATTTTATAAGACAGCTTTTTAAATTTTTGAAGGCTCATAAGTTTGTCATTGCCCAGCTTTCCAAACACCTAAAGAAAGAGTGAGTGCTTATCAAGGAAGTCTTCTTAATTAATATCTTAATAGTAATACTCTCTCAGTTGTGTTATTGGAAATTTAGACCACTTAAAGCCACCCTCGACCTGGTATGTTTATATGTTTATATTAGCTGGCTTCTGTTCATCTAGAATGCTTTGAAAATATTTTTAGAATTGGATGCCCTAGTGGCAAATGGCACCATCTTTACTACTGCATAGGGAGCCTGTGTCCTGTCACTGTGCTTACCCTTGTATAAAAGAGTGTCAGCAGCATGATGAGGAGACAAGGTGATAAAATAACCCACCTGTAGCTCCTAATTAAGATTTATGTAATACATAGAGCTAACTTGTACATTTATTCTTTACACTGAACCGCAAGGGAAGGTAGTTGTAGTTGCCTTTATTTATGGAAGTCCTTCAGAGGCTGTGATCCTTTTCATTCTCAGCTGCAGAATCTTACTATAATTCCAACTAATCAGTCTCATTATTGACTTGTTCTGCAGAGTTGTCTGCTGATCAGTTGTACCTTTAAGGGTTTTGGCAAATGTCCTTGAGTTTTATAATTCTCCACACAAGTATTGAAGATTGATGACATTCTTTTGAAAAGGCTCAACACTTTAATCTTGCAAAAACCATTTCATTACAAAATATACTCCCTATTCAAATAAATATATTATGTGAAAGAATTATTTGGGGCATTAACAAAATACCAGTTAGAAAATTTGTACATAAATTAATTCATTGATCCTGAACACATTTGCATATTTTCACACATAAGTGAAAGTTCACACACCACATGCACACACACCCTAAATTGGCCCATTTGTATTCCTATTTCAAATAGAATTACGCTATTATTTGGTGGATGTAAACACATTTCAGATTAGTGTTAATACTATAGACATTTTTACCCAACAGTTTCAACCATTCCTAGGGTTTTAACACAATATCACACATTTTTAACTGTAAATTTGTTTCCTCATTGGGAAAATCACTGGGTGTTATATGTAAGTGATGAATCATAGGATTCCACTCCTGAAACCAATATTACACTATATGTTAACTAACTTTAAATTTTTTAAAAAATGAAGAAAATAAACACACTCTGATGAAGAAAAAACACATTTCTGCTGGCATTTGCCTTAAAATTAACAGTTAGGAATATCCTTTTCTTAACTTCTCTCTCATCAGTGATAATTAGTGCATATGTAATTCTTGGTTATTATTTACTCAATAATGCCAGAGAAGAACAACTTCATATTTATCAAATACTGTGGTTGTAACAGATATTTTCTTGTACATAAAAGTTGGATAATATGCTGAACACTATAAATATCATTTACCCAGTTTCAAATAGCAATTAGTTCTTTCATGTGTGCCATAAATTTAAACAAGATGATTTGCAAAGCAAGGTACGCAGAATTCTTTCTTCTGGTTTTCAATTATTGCAATTCCAGTAACAACCAGCAGGTGGCAGAGATACCTTGTGTACCTTAAAGCTAATATTGAACCTATTTAACACTTAAAAAAAAACACCATTTGTATAAAGAAACATACTTATTACATTGACAGTGTATTACTAAGCACATATTTCTTATTTTTTCAACCATATATTAAAAGGAAAAAGTAATTTAACCAAACTGTAAACCAGTCCAGTACTTTAAAATGAAATCATAGGTTGTCCATAAACTGTTATTATAAACTGTATCTCTTATTTTAATTCCAGTTTTAACTTCTCAGCCATTAAACTGACATAGTACCTGTATGAAACAAAATATACTGCTTTGAAACTCATTTGTAATATTTTCTAATTTGTGGAATACTTCAGCCTCTTTATTCATAATGTATTATCAGAAGTTATCATGGCTGTATATCTTTGCTTATTAGCTAAAAGTGAGTGGTGGAGACTCTTCTACTTATAGCATTTGCTTTGGACCTCATCAGCATTTGTAATGAAATACATCTAGGGTTTTCTTCAATTAGAAGAGATTACAAATTGTTTTAAATGTTAAGTAGGAATGACCCAGGTATATATGGAAAAATCACTGCTTGTCAGAGGATAATCCTATAGCAGTATGGAGTTTCTAAGGCTTATAGAAATCTTACTAATTTGACATACTTTAGGGACAATTCTCTGAGTAACTCAGTAACGAGTTGTATATAAATGTCATTTTCTTCTAGTTCCCTTTTAACCTATATTTCCTCTTCTAATTTTTTGTTCATCGTTTCCATTGAATAGATTGTTAATGTTGGATTTCCTAACTGGAGCAGGAACTCTTGGCATTTTTATAGATAGTCTTTGCTTCTGGAAGAAATTGTTTCTGTCAACTTGATTTTGTGAAATATAACATGTATTTTAAACATATGACTAAGAGTAGTTTTAATATTTATGATTTGATTGCAATTTGATTTGATTACAATTTGATGGGAACTCCAGAAATAAGAGCCTAGTCATAATTCTGTGTACACAATAACTGTGCCATGTAATGCCTGGGAAGTTAAAACTAGAACTAGAATTTAAAATTAAAAATAATGCCAAGGAGTTGTCTTGTTAGGATTTAGAAGCCTATTTTTCAGTTTCCTCATGGCTGTCTTCACGTCTTGATTCCTTAAAGTATAAATTACTGGGTTCAGAATGGGAGTAAAGATGGTATAAAACACAGACAGGATCTTGTCTGTAAGAAAACTGCTTAGTGGCCACATATAGATGAAGATGCATGGCCCAAAGAACATGAATACAACAATGAAATGAGCTGTGCAGGTAGAAAGGGCCTTAGATGATCCTTTTGAAGAATGATGCTTGATAGTAACAAAGACAATAACATAAGAATTGAATAAAAGAATAAAGCAGGACAATGCAATTATACCACTTGTTGAGATCATAAACAGGCCCAGAACATAAGTATCTACACAAGCTAGCTGGAACACCACAGGAAGGTCACAGAAAAAGCTGTCTACTTCATTGGGACCACAGAATGGTAATGTGAGAGCAAATATGACCTGGCTCATTGAATGCATGACTCCCACAACCCAGGAAGCCACCACAAGGGCAGCACACACCCAGGGTCTTATGACTGAAGTGTAGTGGAGAGGCTTGCATATTGCAATATACCTATCAAGGGACATGGCCATAAGTAAAATTATCTCAGTACCAGTAAAAAGGTGTAGGAAAAATATCTGGGTGATACAACCATCAAAGGAGATGGTTTTGTGTCCAGTGAGGTAGTCTGCAATCATCTTAGGGGTGGTAAAGGAAGCAAGGGACATATCAATGATGGAAAGGTTGGTAAGTAGAAAATACATAGGAGAGTGTAGGTGAGAGTCAGCTATAACCGTGATGACTATGAGACTGTTACCAACCATTGTTGCCACGTAAAACAATGAAAACACTATGAAGAAAAACAGCTGTAGTTCCCAAGAATTAGAGAGTCCAAGCAAAACAAATTCAGAAACAGACTTATTGGCCGCATCCATTGTCCTGATTGATAGGTGGAAACCTGTATCAAAGGAAAAAAGAGACAGAAAATACAATTCTATTTAAACAAAAGCTCTAAGAATCCACTTTCAAAGATGTTGTTTCCTCTGTGAAAACTTATCTTTGCTATTCTTTCCATCTTCATTCGTATGTTAGTTTGAAAGATAATTATAGGGTATTAGAGATTATAGTGAAATAAAGCTTAAGTCATAGATATTAAAAATAATATCTGTTATTTGGTACTATACAGCAATTAAATTGAGAATATGTCATTATAATGTATCTACTTAACTATGTATTTGTCCATCTATTCATCTATATAATCCTAAGGATAATAGCTAACATTAAGGAAGCACCTGCTCTGGGATGGCTGCGTGTTATACACACGCACGCACGTGCACACACACACACAGAAGTCATTTAGAATTCATCACTAAGAATACCCTTACTGAAAGAATATATAAAAATTATATATATATATATATATATATATATATATATATATATATGTTGCATTATAGACAGGCTTCAGTGAACAATTGCAGAATGCTTGCAAATTTCCAGAGAAGATTTTCAACATAATTGCAGATAAGTTATCAATCAGTTGGACCCATCACAGAGAAAATTAGTTTTGCTGATCTTTATCAAATGGAAGAAGACTGCTTTATTATCAGGTTTACTACATTATAGCCATACAGCTCAGAGAAAGGCATTTACCTTTTCTTCACAATTTCTTTTCTGTTAAAGTATGAATCTGTTCCTCCTACAACTATCTATAGTTCTATGACTTAAAAATGTACCTTTATCTCCTAAAGACTACTATATCACATCCTTTTTATGGGAAAGAGCTCCAAGATTAAGCTCTTTAAGCCCTCCCCTGTTGAGTTGTCCTTTCATATATGCTAATATATGCAAACTATTTTATTGATCTTAGCTCCATGAAATCAGGGTTAGGAGATGGAGGTAGGAAGGGCAGAGATTTAAAATCTTTCAGTAGAAATAATTTTGTAAAACACTTAAACTTACCAGATCTACAGCAGAATCAGGGCCTGAGATTATTCAGTGTTAGGTAGGCTCTGACAGAGAGCATATAGGAGGTAATTTTATATATAAATAAATGACCTAGTTGATCATTAGTTGTTTAGCAGCTGTAGATAAAATGGATATTGTAGAAACTTGGGGCTTGACCAAGAAAACATCTTGCAATGGGATTCATTAAATAGCAAAGATGGTATTATTTGGCTCACAACAAGAATATATGTCAAAAGTCTTATGGGAATTTACAATGATTATTTTCATCTGGACCAGAGAGATTCATGGAATGGAAGTTAGAACAGCCATCATTTAAGAGTTAGCCAGAAATATCAAACCAGTGAGCTTTAATAAGCACCTCTGATTATCTAACCATGTTCTACAGGCAGTGGAGAATAAAACCCAAAAACATTCACCTCTGCTTCAAGTCATTTATTATTTCTTTGGGTATATTGAATACCTATAAATAAAAAATTAGTGAAAAAAATACAGTCAAATCTAATGTTCACACAATTCTCAGAGATCATTAGTGAACTGAATTTTAGATAAAACTTATAGAATGTTTAATCAAGAAAGTGGTCTTGCAGGGGCAGGGAAATGATGCATTTTGCTATTTATATGGATTTGAATATTTTTCACTTCTTACTATTTTTTACTGTTTTGTGTCAAAAACTTATACACAAGTATTCAGAGCAGTACTATTTACAACAGCCAAAAGGTTGATAAATGAATGAACAAAATGTCCTAGAGCGATGCAATGGATTATTATTTAGCCATAAAATGAAATGACGTATGAAGACTGATACAAATTACAGCATAGTTGAATCTTAAAAACATTTTAAGTGAAAATAGTTAGATATGTCTACCTTTTAATGTGTGTGTGTGTGTGTGTGTGTGTGTGTGTGAAAGAACAAAATCACAGCAAAAGAGCTTAATTAAATGGAGATGAGTGATATGCCTGATAAAGATTTCAAAGCAATGGCCTTAAGTATATTCACTGGACTTGAGAAAAGTGCGGAGAATCTCAGTGAAATCTTCAACAAAGAGAAAGAAAATATTAAGAACAATCAGAGACGAAATTCAATAACTCAAATTAAAAATACACTAAAAGGAATAACTAGTAAACAAGAGGAAGCAGAGGAATGAATCAGTGAGCTGGTAGATACAGTAAAGGAAAGCACCCAAGCACAACAGCAAAAGGAAAAAGAACAATAAAAAAATGAAAATATGTCAGAGGAACTCAGCAATGTCATTCACATTATAGGGATCCTAAAAGGAGAAGAGAGAGAAAAAGGGCAGAACATTTATTTCAAGAAATAATAGCTGAAAACTTCCCTTATATATGGAAGAAAGCAAACATCCAAATCCAGGAGGCATAAAGAGCCGCCTAAAAAATCAACCCAAGGAGGTCCACACCAAGAAACATAATAAGTAAAATGGCAAGAAGTAGTGATAAAGAGAGAATCTTAAAAGCAACAAGAGGGGAGGGAAAAAAAAAAAAAAAACAGTTACATACAAGGGAAACTCCATAAGGCTATCAACTGATTTTTCAGCAGGAATTTTTCAAAGTGCTGAAAGGTAAAACATACAGCCAAGAATACTCTATCCAGTAGGCTATCATTCAGAATAGAAGGAGAGACAAAGCGTTTTCTAGGCAAATAAAAGTTAAAGGAATTCATGACCACTAAACCAGCCCTACAAGAAATGTCAAAAGGGACCTTTTGAGTGGAAAGACCATAAGTAAGAGTAAGCAAAGCGGGAAGCACAAAAGCAGAAAAAATATATCTGTAAAAATAAGTCAATAAGGGACTCACAAAATGAAAGAATGTAAAGGACCCCATATACCTAAAATGTGGCAGGCGGGAGGGAGAGAAGTAAGAATGGATACAAACTTAAGTGACCATCAATTTAATATAGATGGCCCTATGCAGAAGATGTTATATATAAAATTAATGCTAGTTACAAATCCAAAACTAGTAATAGATATGCAAAAAATAAAAAGAAAGGAATCCAAGTCTATGACTAAAGAAAGCCAAGTTTTTGTGAGAGAAGAGAACAAGGGAATAACGTAAGAGAAGAACTATAAAAACAAGCATAAAACGGGGCGCCTGGGTGGCTCGGTCGGTTAAGTGTCCGACTTCGCTCAGGTCATGATCTCACGGTCCATGAGTTCGAGCCCTGCATCAGGCTCTGTGCTGACCGCTCAGAGCCTGGAGCCTGTTTCAGATTCTGTGTCTCCCTCTCTCTCTGCCCCTCCCCTGTTCATGCTCTGTCTCTCTCTGTCTCAAAAATAAATAAATGTTAAAAAAAAATTTTTAAAAAAAGCATAAAACAAGTAACAAAATAACTATAAATACATACCTATCAATAATTACTTTAAATGTAAATGGCCTCAGTGCTCCAGTCAAAAGAAAGAGAGTGATGAAATGGGTTAAAAAAAAATCCATATACTGCCTACAGAGGTTCATTTCAGACCTAAAGACACATGCAGATTGAAAAGGAAGTTGAAGTAGCAATACTTATATCAAACAAAATAGACTTTAAAACAAGAGACAAAGACAAGAGACAAAGAAGGACACTATATAATCATTAAGAGGACAATACAAGAAGATATAACAGTTGTAAATATTTATACATCCAAAATTAAAGCACCCAAATACATAAAACAGTTAATAAAGATAAACTAATTGATAGTAATACAATAATAGTTGAGGACTGCAACATCCCGCTTATATCAATGAACAGATTATCCAAACAGAAAATCAACAAGGAAACAGTAGCTTTGAATGACACATTGGACTAGATGGATTTAACAGATATATTCAGAATATCCCATCCTAAAGCAGCAGAATACACCTTCTTTTCAAGGGCACACAGAATATTATCCAGGATAGATCACAAAACAAGTCTACAAAACAAGTCTCAATGAATTCACAAAGACTGAAGTGATATCATGCATTTTTTTTTTTACCATGAATCTTTCTGACCACTTGCTATGAAACTAGAAATCAACAAGACAAAATCTGGAAAGACCACAAATACATGAAGGTTAAATAACATGCTACTAAACAATGAATGGGTCACCCAAGAAATCATAGAAGAACTCAAAAAACATATGGAAACAAATGAGAATGAAAACAATTGGTCTAAAACTTTGGGATACAGCAAAAGCAGTTTTAAGAGGGAATTTTATAGTAATATAGACCAACCACAAGAAGCAAGAAAAATCTCAAATAAACAACCTAACCTGATACGTAAAGGAGCTGGAAGAATAGCAAACAAGACCTAAAACCAGCAGAAGGAAGGAAATAATAAAGATTAGGACAGAAATAAATGATACAGAAACTAAAAATAGAATTGATCAATGAAACCAAGAGCTGGTTCTTTGAAAAAAATAATAAAATTGATAAACTTCTAGTGAGACTTATCAAGAAAAAAAAAGGATAAAGGACTCAAACACAATCACAAATGACAGAGGAGAAATAACCAACACCACAGAAGTACAAACAGCTGTAAGAGAATATTATAAAAAACTATCTGCCAACAAATTAGACAACACAGAAGTAAGGGAAAAATTCCTGTAAATATATAAACTCCAAAAATTGAATCAGGATGTAATAAAAAGTTTGACCAGACAAATTACCACTAAATCAAAATTTAAAAAAAACTTAGAATGAGTAAAAGTCCAGGACGAGATGGCTTCACAGGCAAATTGTACCAAACATTTAAAGAGGAGTTAATACCTATTCTTCCCAAACTATTCCAAAACATAGAAGAGGGAGGAAACTTCCAAATTCATTCTATGAGGCCAGTATCACCCTGATACCAAAACCAGATAAAGACACTGCAAAAATAACTACAGGCCAATGTCTCTGATGAACATAGATGCAAAAATCTTCAACAAAATATTACCATACTGGGGCATCTGGGTGGCTGAATCGGTTAAGCATCCAACTCTTGATTTCAGCTCAGGTCATGATCTCACAGTTTGTGAGATTGAGCCCTAGGTCAGGCTCTGTGTTGACAGCGCAGAGCCTGCTTGGGATTTTCTCTCTCCCTCTCTCTGCCCCTCCCCCACTCACTCTCTCTCAAAATAAATAAATAATATATATATATTAGCAAACCAAATCCAACAATACATTAAGAAAACCATTCACCCCAATCAAGTTGCATTAATTCCCAGGATGCAAGCGTGGTTCAATATTTGCAAATCAATCATCATGATACCTCACATCAATAAAGGAAAGGATAAAAACCATATGATCATTTCAGTAGATTTAGAAAAAGCATTTGACAAAATACAACATTCATTCACAATAACAGCCCTCAACAAAGTAGGGTTAGAGGGAAAATACATCCACATAATAAATAAATGCCATATATGGGAAACCCACAGGTAACATCATACTCAGCTAAGATCGGGAACAAGACAAGGATATTAACTCTCACAACTTTTATTCAAAGTAGTAATGCAAGTCCTATCCACAGAAATCAGACAACAAAAAGAAAAGGCATCCAAATTGACAAGGAAGAAGTAAAACTTTCACTATTTGCAGATGACATAATCCTATATGTAGAAATCCTATATATAGAAAGCTACCGGGGAGCCTGGGTGGCTTAGTCCGTTAAGCTGCCGACTTCGGCTCAGGTCATGATCTCGCAGTTTGTGAGTTCGAGCCCCGCGACGGGCTCTGTGCTGACAGCTCAGAGCCTGGAGCCTGTTTCAGATTCTGTGTCTCCCTCTCTCTGACCCTCCTCCATTCATGCTCTCTCTCTGTCTCAAAAATAAACGTTAAAAAAAATTTAAAAAAAAAAAGCTACCAAAAAATTATTAGAACTGATAAATGAATTCAGTGCAGTTGCATGATACAAAATCATGATACAAATGTGCAGAATGTGTTGCATTTTATACACTAATAATGAAGCAGCAGAGAGAAAAATTAAGAAAACAGTCCCATTTACAATTGTACCAAAAATATGATACCTAGGAATTAACCTAATCAAAGAGGTGCAAGACCTGTACTCTGAAAACTCTAAAACATTGATGACAGAAATTCAAGACGACACAAAGAGATAGAAAGACACTCCATGCTCATGGATTGGAAGAACAAATATTGTCAAAATGTCTATACTACACAAAGCATTCTACAAATTTAATGCAATCCCTATCAAAATACCAACAGGAGTTTTCACAGAACTAGAACAAACAATCCTAAAATTTGTATGGAACCACAAAAGACCTCAAATAGCCAAAGCAACCTTGAAAAAGAAAAGCAGAGCTGGAAATATCACAATTCCAGATTTCATGTTACATTACAAAGCTGTAGTAATCAAAACAGTATGGCACTGGCACAAAAATAGACATATCAATCAATGGAATAGAGTAGAAAACCCAGAAGTAAACCCACAATTATATGATCAATTAATCTTCAGTGAAGCAGAAAAGAATATCCAATGGGAAAAAGTCTCTTCAAAAAATAGTGTTGGGAAAACTGGTCAGCTATACACAAAAGAATGGACCACTTTCTTATGCCATACACAAAAATAAAGTGTATTAAAGACCTAAATGTGTGAAACCTGAAACCATAAAATTCCTAGAAGAAAGCACAGGTGGTAATGTCTCTTACATTGGCCATAGTAACATTTTTCTAGATATATCTCCTGAGGCAAGGCACATTAAAGCAAAAATAAATTGTTGGGACTACATCAAAATGAAAGCTTCTGCAGAGCAAAGGAAACAATCAAAACTAAAGGGCAACTTAAGGAATGGGAAAATATATTTGCAAATGACATATTCATAAAAGGTTAGTATCCAAAATGTGTAAAGAAATTATAAAACTCAATACCCAAAACAAATAATCCAATTAAAAAACGGGCAGAAGATATGAACAGACATTTCTCCAAAAAAGACATACCAATGACCAACAGACACATGAAAAGATGCTCAACATCACTTATCTTCAGGAAAATCCAAATCAAAACTACAATATCACCTCACACCTGTCAGAATAGCTAAACTCAAAAACACCAGGGATAAATGCTGGCAAGGATGTAGAAAAAAAGGAACCCTCCTGCACTGTTGGTGGAAATGCAAACTGGTACAGCTACTGTGGAAGACAACGTGGAGGTTCCTAAAAAAAAAAAAAAAAAAAAAAAAAAAAAAAAAAAAAAAAAAAAAAAGAAGAAAGAAAGAAAGAAAAAGGTTAAAAATAGAACTACCCTACAATCCACAGTAATCTCACTATTAGATATTTACCCAAAAGATACAAGAACACTTATTCAAAAGGATACATGCAGCCCTAGGTTTATAGCAGCATTATTTACAATGGCCAGATTATGGAAACAGCCAAAGTGTCCAATGTTTGATGATTGGATTAAGAAGATGTTGTATATATACAGTGGCATATAATTCAGCCACAAAAAGGAAAGAAATCCTGTTATTTGCAATGACATGGATGGAACTAGAGAGTATAATATTAAGCAAAATAAATCAAAGAGTGACAAATACCATATGATTTCACTAATGTGTGAAATTTAAGAAACAAAACAAACAAGTAAAGGGGAAAGAAGAGAGAGGGGCAAACCAAGAAATAGGCTCTCAATTGTAGAAAACAAACTGATAGTTACCAGAGAAGATGTGGGTGGGGGATGGGTTAAATGGTTGATGGGGACTAAGGAGTGCACGTGTGATAAGCACCAGGCACTATATAGAAGTGTTGAATCACTATACTGTATACTTAAAGCTAATATTACACTGTATGTTAACTAACTGGAATTTAAATAAGAACTTTTTAAAAATAAATTCTTCCCTTGGTGTAAATTTAAAAAAAAATAATTAAAAAGACTAAGGTAATAATTGTAACAGTGTACTATAATAATTATAAACATAATACGTGTAACAATAATATCACAAAATAGAGGGAAAGGGAATAGAACTATATAAAAGTACTGTTTCCATTTCTCACTAGTATCAAGTTAATATAAATCTGAAGCTGATGTCCATAAGATACACAGTAAGAACTGGAACTACTAAGGAAATAATTCAAAAAGATAACAAAAAAATCATTAAAGAAGGTAAAGGACTACATTAAAAATATTTATTCAAGAGGCGCCTGGGTGGCTCAGTCAGTTAAGCATCTGACTTCAGCTCAGGTCATGATCTCATGGCCTGTGAGTTCAAGCCCCATGTCGGACTCTGTGTTGACAGCTCAGAGCCTGGAGCCTGCTTCAGATTCTGTGTCCTCCCTCTCTCTCTGCCCTACCCCTGCTTGTGCTCTGGTCTCTGTCTTTCAAAAATGAATAAACATAAAAAAATTTTTAATAAAAATATTTATTCAATGCAAAAGAAAATAGTAAAGGAGAAGGAGAAGAATTAAGAAAACATGACATATATAGAAAATAAAAGCAAAATAGATGTAAATCCAATAATATCAATATCAACATTAAATGTGAATGCATTAAAAATAACCCGATCAAAAGTCAGAGATGGTCAGACTGTAAAAAACAAAATAAGATACAACTATATTCTATTTAAAAGAGACACATTTTAGGGTCGCTTGTGTGGCTTAGTTGGTTGAGTGTCCAATTCTTGATTTTGACTTAGGTCATGATCTCATGGTTTGTGCAATTGAGCCCTGTGTCAGCCTCCTCACTGACAGCACGGAGCCTACTTAGGATTCTCTCTCTTCCTCCCTCTCTCTCTGCCCCTCCCCCATTCTCTCTCTCTCTCAAGTTAATATTTTAAAAAATAAAAGTAATAAGAGACACATTTTAGATTCGAAGATAGAGATTGAAAGCAAAAAATTGAAAATGACATATCATGCAAACAGCAACCACAGAAAAGTTGGAGTGATTAGACTATCAGACAAAATAGACTTTAAGACAAAAATTCTACTAGAGACAACAAGAGGCGTTTTATAATGATAAAAGGGTCAATCAGGAAGATATAACAGTCATAAACTATAAGAGCCTAATAACAGCACCAATGTACATGAAGGAAAAAGTGACAACAATGAGGGGAGATACAGACAATTCAACAATAGTAGTTGGATCATAGTTGGAGACTTCAATACCTCACT
This sequence comes from Panthera uncia, assembly GCF_023721935.1. Taxonomy (NCBI): domain Eukaryota; kingdom Metazoa; phylum Chordata; class Mammalia; order Carnivora; family Felidae; genus Panthera; species Panthera uncia. The sequence continues at coordinate 74,896,964 of NW_026057582.1, read as the reverse complement.
TTCAATAATGGGTAGAATAACTAGGCAGAAGATCAACAAGGAAATAGAAGAACAGTCCTGTAAACCAACTAGGTCTAGTAGACACCGATAGAATAGTTCACCAAACAACAGCAGCATATGTATTCTCAAGTGCAGATGTCTCATTCTTTAGAATAGACCGTATACTAGTCCCATAAAGCAAATATCCATAAATAGATTGAAACATAACAAGTGTGTTCTCTGACCTTGATGGAATGAAGTTACAAATCAATAAAAGAAATTTGGTAAACTCACAAATATGTGAAAATTAAACGATATACTTCTAAATAACCAACTGGTAAAAGAAGTTATCCAAAGAAGATTAGAATATACTTGGAGGTAAATTAAAATTAAGACACACCTACTATTCACCTACTGGAGGTGAATTAAAATTAAGACTGAGGTCCTGGGTGGCTCAGTCGGTTAAGCCTCTGACTTCGGCTCAGGTCATGATCTCTCAGTTTGTGAGTTCGAGCCCCACATCGGGCTCTGTGCTGACAGCTTGGAGCCTGGAGCCTGCTTCAGATTCTGTGTCTCCCTCTATCTCTGCCCCTCCCCTGCTCACACTCTGTCTCTCTCTCTGTCTCTCAAAAATACATAAATGTAAAAAAAATTATAAAAAAACACAACATACTAACACTTATGGGATGTAGCTAAAGTAGCAGTGTTTAGAGAGAAATGTACAGCTCTAAACAATTACATTAAAAAAAATAATAAGGATTTCAAATTAATAACCCAATCTTCCACCTTAAGACACTGGAGAAAAAAGACAAAACTTAATGCAAGGAAAAGGAATAACAAAGAGTAGAGTAGAAACTGATGAAATAGAGAGTAGCAAAGCAATAGATAAAATGAATGAAACCACAAGGTTCTTTGAAAAGATTAGCATGACTGACAAACAAAAGAAGACTCAAATGACAGCATCATTGCAGCAGGGGTCACCACTACTGACCTTACAGAAATTTAAAAAGATATAATAAATACTCGGAATAATTATATGCCAGTAAATTACTTAGGTGAAATGAACAAATTCCTAGAAATATACAAACTACCTAAATTGACTCAAGGATTTGCAAATGACATATCAGGTAAAAGGTTAGTATCCAAAATCTGTAGAGAACTTACCAAACTCAACACCCAAAAAAAAAAATAATCCAGTGAAGAAATAGGCAAAAGTCATGAGTAGACTCTTCTCCAAAGAAGACATCCAGATGGCCAACCGACACATGAAAAAATGCTCAACATCACTCATCATCAGGGAACTACAAATCAAAACCACAATGAGATACCACCTGGCACCTGTCAGAATGGCTAACATTAACAACTCAGGCAACAACAGATGTTGGCAAGGATGCGGAGAAAGAGGATTTCTTTCGCATTGTTGGTGGCAGTGCAAGCTGGTGCAGCCACTTGGGAAAACAGTATGGAGGTTCCTCAAAAAACTAAAAATAGAACTACCCTATGACCCAGCAATTGCACTACTAGGCATTTATCCACGGGATACAGGGACACATGCGCCCCATGTTCATAGCAGCACTATCAACAATAGCCAAAGTATGGCAAGAGCCCAAATGTCCATCGATGGATGAATGGATAAAGAAGATGTGGTATATATATACAATGGAGTATTACTCAGCAATCAAAAAGAATGAAATCTTGCCATTTGCAACTACGTGGATGGAACTGGAGGGTATTATGCTAAGTGAAATTAGTCAGAGAAAGACAAAAATCATGACTTCACTCATATGAGGACTTTAAGAGACAAAACAGATGAACATAAGGGAAGGGAAACAAATAATATAAAAACAGGGAGGGGGACAAAACATGAGACTCTTAAATATGGAGAACAAACAGAGGGTTACTGGGGGGGTTGTTGGAGGGGGGATGGGCTAAATGGGTAAGGGGCATTAAGGAATATACTCCTGAAATCACTGTTGCACTATATGCTAACTAATTTGGATATAAATTTAAGAAAATAAAATTTAAAAACAATCTAAATAGACCTTAAAAAATAAAAAAGATGATGAGAAATGTGAATTGAAATGGGATGCAAGAAATGCCACTTTTCTTTGATAGTTCTCCATTACTTGCACTAGATTCCTGGTTAGCTTCTTTTTGACTGCTGTATTTGTAATTACTGGTAATAAAAGGCACACACCTTTCATAATTGGGGTTACATTTTGCAAGATGACAATCTTTGAATACAATTTTAAACTTATAAAATATATTTTGGGAAGTAGTGTTATTCATGAACTACCCTTGCTGCCCTGGCCTTAGCTCTAGAAGTTCACCTTGTGGTAGAACTTTAAAACCCACATCTAAAACCCTGAACATTACACTACAATCCAGAGAGTTTTAGGTTAGTAACTGTATTTTACTCTTTCCTTCCTCTCCTCCTTTCCCCAATGCTGTGCACATTTGATCTGTCATTTCGCTTTATCCATCTTGTATAGCATCTAGTACATTGAGAGCCCACAACATTTTGAAAGATATGTTACAAATGGGAATCAAGAGAGATCTCTGGGGCTCCCAATTTTTTGTAGATCCGAAGTAGGCCGAGGGAACTATTCAGCAGAAAACATAGTCTGTCACCTATGGAAAAAAGAAAAATGACTCTTAGGTTGTGGCCAAGAGCTACCTAGATCAATGGATTAGGGAACTACCTCGGGGAGGAGGGGGCAGAACCAGGCCAGAGACAAGGAACATTCTCTGCCCTCTGGAGTCAGGGAAGTTGACGAAATACCCAGAAGTATTTCAGAATAACTGTGGGCCAGGGCCTGCTGTGTGTTACCTGCTTTTTGCATTGGCTGACCCATCACAATTAACTGATCATAGTCTCGTCATTGTATATTGTGTGGAGAATAGAGCAAATGGTATCTTTTTCGGTTCAGAGATATCCATACTAAGAGGATCTGTACCCAAGGGGCTGCATATATATCTGGAACTGGTACAGAAGAAATGATTCTGGACCTTAAGCCAAAAGCTGTAATTGCCTGAGACTTTGGGTATCTTGCAATTGAGTGGGCATGTTTTCTATCTGAGAGAAATGTAAATAATTGTGTCCAGAGAGTGGATAGCGACATATTAAAAACAATAACCAGAATATTTTATATCTCCTTCAAATAAGAAATGGATTTTTGCTTAATCCCTTGAATCTTGGTTGGCCTTGTAAATTGCTTAGCACTATACAATGTGGCTGAAGGGTTGTTGTGTGAGTTCCAGAGCTGAGCCCTTAACAGTCTTACAGCTTTGATTTTCATCATATAAAATAAAAATTTCGTCATATAAATAAGCTCAGGCTAGACTACTGGATGTAAGATACTGTGTAGAAAGGAAGAGACCCCCAGCCATTTCAGCCACTCAAGCTGAGCAACAAAAATGTAAGGAAACCCATCCTGGATGTTCTAGCACCAGCCAATCTCCCAAATAAATTTAACTGAGTCTCTCCTGTGGATTGTGGGGAGAAGTGAACAGAATTTTTTTATTGTGGACATGGTTACATAAGAACTGCATTTTCCCTAATCCCCTACCCTGCAGGTTTCTGGGTTAGTATTGTTTAAAAGAAGTTTGTTTGGGATGTGAGAGGAGTCAGCATAAAGCAGTAGCCATTCCCCTCTGATCATTATGGTTAGATTAGATATCATGCAGATGCAGACATTCCAAGAGGTTCTGGTTCTGACTTGTTTTACTCCAACTCTGTATCCCAATTCTTTTTCCTGTCTTATTTGAGTATCTACAGTACCCACAGGCCATGACAGATGCACACAACTAACAGATGCAACTGCCTATGCACACAACTAACAATTTCACATCTTTCTTTCTCATTTTTTCTTCCTTCCTTCCTTCTCCTTCCTTCTCCTTCCTTCCTTCCTTCCTTTCTCTTTCTTTCTTTCTTTCCTTCTTTCTTCCTTTTCCTTTTCCTTTTCCTTTTCCTTTTCCTTTTCCTTTTTCTTGTACCAGCTTCCTTTTATAGCCCTACTTCATTGGCTAGATGAGCTTGCTTTCTTAGATTGACTCATTGGTGTTGCCTCTGATTCTGCAACTCCTCATTTTATATTTTTACTTCTGCAGGTCTTTCCACAATTGTTCAGGGTCTGATTTCTATGGTTGAATCCTTATCCCATAATGCACAGTGGCTCTGCTTTCTAAACTGAACTCTGACTGATAGAATTCAACCTAAGTAAAAACTAACAACCCAGATATATTCAAAGCAGTTTTTTTAAAGAACTGAGATTTTGATTTATTACTAAATTCTACTTCTTGGGGCACTTGGGTGGGTCAGTTGGTTAGGCGTCCGACTCTTGGTTTTGGCTCAGGTCATGATCTCACAATTTGTGGGCTCAAGCCCCACATCAGGTTCCATGCTCACAGTGCAGGGCCTGCTTGGGATTCTCTCTCTCTCTCTTTCTCTCTCTCTCTCTCTCTCTCTCTCTCTCTCTCTCTCTCTCTCTCTCCCCCTCCCACTCTCTATGTCTTTCAATCTCTTTCTCTCTCAAATAAGTAAACTTAAAAAAAAATACTAAATTCTCCTCCTCTTAGCTACTTCATTAATTTCTTTAGCCTTATTTTGGCTTCTGCTATATTCTTTTCCTAAATTTTTGAGTTGGGAATCTAATTCACTTATTTTTTTTCCAACATATGAAATTTATTGTCAAATTGGTTTCTATACAACACCCAGTGCTCATCCCAAAAGGTGCCGTCCTCAATACCCATCCCCCACCCTCCCCTCCCTCCCACCCCCCATCA
>NW_026057582.1:74854600-74892100 GCF_023721935.1 Panthera uncia | reverse complement strand
GTTTTTTGTTTTTTTTTTTTTGTTTTTTTTTTTTGTATTTTATTTTATTATTATTTTTTTTAATATATGAAATTTACTGTCAAATTGGTTTCCATACAACACCCAGCGCTCATCCCAAAAGGTTCCCTCCTCAATACCCATCACCCACCCTGCCCTCCCTCCCACCCCCCATCAACCCTCAGTTTGTTCTCAGTTTTTAACAGTCTCTTATGCTTTGGCTCTTTCCCACTCTAACCTCTTTTTTTTTTTTTCCTTCCCCTCCCCCATGGGTTTCTGTTAAGTTTCTCAGGATCCACATAAGAGTGAAACCATATGGTATCTGTCTTTCTCTGTATGGCTTATTTCACTTAGCATCACACTCTCCAGTTCTATCCACGTTGCTACAAAAGGCCAAATTTCATTCTTTCTCATTGCCACGTAGTATTCCATTGTGTATATAAACCACAATTTCTTTATCCATTCATCAGTTGATGGACATTTAGGCTCTTTCCATAATTTGGCTATTGTTGAGAGTGCTGCTATAAACATTGGGGTACAAGTGCCGCTATGCATCAGCACTCCTATATCCCTTGGATAAATTCCTAGCAGTGCTATTGCTGGGTCATAGGGTAGGTCTATTTTAAATTTTCTGAGGAACCTCCACACTGCTTTCCAGAGCGGCTGCACCAATTTGCATTCCCACCAACAGTGCAAGAGGGTTCCCGTTTCTCCACATCCTCTCCAGCATCTATAGTCTCCTGATTTGTTCATTTTGGCCACTCTGACTGGCGTGAGGTGATATCTGAGTGTGGTTTTGATTTGTATTTCCCTGATAAGGAGCGACGTTGAACATCTTTTCATGTGCCTGTTGGCCATCCGGATGTCTTCTTTAGAGAAGTGTCTATTCATGTTTTCTGCCCATTTCTTCACTGGGTTATTTGTTTTTCGGGTGTGGAGTTTGGTGAGCTCTTGATAGATTTTGGATACTAGCCCTTTGTCCGATATGTCATTTGCAAATATCTTTTCCCATTCCATTGGTTGCCTTTTAGTTTTGTTGGTTGTATCCTTTGCTGTGCAGAAGCTTTTTATCTTCATGAGGTCCCAGTAATTCACTTTTGCTTTTAATTCCCTTGCCTTTGGGGATGTGTCCAGTAAGAGATTCCTATGGCTGAGGTCAGAGAGGCCCTTTCCTGCTTTCTCCTCTAGGGTTTTGATGGTTTCCTGTCTCCCATCAGGTCCTTTATCCATTTTGAGTTTATTTTTGTGAATGGTGTGAGAAAGTGGTCTAGTTTCAGCCTTCTGCATGTTGCTGTCCAGTTCTCCCAGCACCATTTGTTAAAGAGACTGTCTTTTTTCCATTGGATGTTCTTTCCTGCTTTGTCAAAGATGAGTTGGCCATACGTTTGTGGGTCTAGTTCTGGGGTTTCTATTCTATTCCATTGGTCTATGTGTCTGTATTTGTGCCAATACCATGCTGTCTTGATGATGACAGCTTTGTAGTAGAGGCTAAAGTCTGGGATTGTGATGCCTCCTGCTTTGGTCTTCTTCTTCAAAATTACTTTGGCTATTCGGGGCCTTTTGTGGTTCCATATGAATTTTAGGATTGCTTGTTCTAGTTTCGAGAAGGATGCTGGTGCAATTTTGATTGGGATTGCATTGAATGTGTAGATAGCTTTGGGTAGTATGGACATTTTGACAATATTTATTCTTCCAATCCATGAGCAGGGAATGTCTTTCCATTTCTTTCAATCTTCTTCAATTACCTTCATAAGCTTTCTATAGTTTTCAGCATACAGATCTTTTACATCTTTGGTTAGATTTATTCCTAGGTATTTTATGCTTCTTGGTGCAATTGTGAATGGGATCACTTTCTTTATTTGTCTTTCTGTTGCTTCATTGTTAGTGTATAAGAATGCAACTGATTTCTGTACATTGATTTTGTATCCTGCAACTTTGCTGAATTCATGTATCAGTTCTAGCAGACTTTTGGTGGAGTCTATCGGATTTTCCATGTATAATATCATGTCATCTGCAAAAAGCGAAAGCTTGACTTCATCTTTGCCAATTTTGATGCCTTTGATTTCCTTTTGTTGTCTGATTGCTGATGCTAGAACTTCCAGCACTATGTTAAACAACAGCGGTGAGAGTGGACACCCCTGTCGTGTTCCTGATCTCAGGGAAAAAGCTCTCAGTTTTTCCCCATTGAGAATGATGTTAGCTGTGAGCTTTTCATAAATGGCTTTTATGATCTTAAGTATGTTCCTTCTATCCCGACTTTCTCAAGGGTTTTTATTAAGAAAGAGTGCTGGATTTTGTCAAAGGCCTTTTCTGCATCGATTGACAGGATCATATGGTTCTTCTCTTTTTTTTTGTTAATGTGATGTATCACGTTGATCGATTTGCGAATGTTGAACCAGCCCTGCATCCCAGGAATGAATCCCACTTGATCATGGTGAATAATTCTTTTTATATGCCGTTGAATTCGATTTGCTAGTATCTTATTGAGAATTTTTGCATCCATATTCATCAGGGATATTGGCCTGTAGTTCTCTTTTTTTACTGGGTCTCTGTCCGGTTTAGGAACCAAAGTAATACTGGCTTCATAGAATGAGTCTGGAAGTTTTCCTTCCTTTTCTGTTTCTTGGAATAGCTTGAGAAGGATAGGTATTATCTCTGCTTTAAATGTCTGGTAGAACTCCCCTGGGAAGCCATCTGGTCCTGGACTCTTCTTTGTTGGGAGATTTTTGATAACCGATTCAATTTCTTCGCTGGTTATGGGTCTGTTCAAGCTTTCTATTTCCTCCTGATTGAGTTTTGGAAGAGTGTGGGTGTTTAGGAATTTGTCCATTTCTTCCCGGTGTTCCAGTTTGTTGGCATATAATTTTTCATAGTATTCCCTGATAATTGTTTGTATCTCTGAGGGATTGGTTGTAAGAATTCCATTTTCATTCATGATTTTATCTATTTGGGTCCTCTCCCTTTTCTTTTTGAGAAGCCTGGCTAGAGGTTTGTCAATTTTGTTTATTTTTTCAAAAAACCAACTCTTGGTTTCGTTGATCTGCTCTACAGTTTTTTTAGATTCTATATTGTTTATTTCTGCTCTGATCTTTATGATTTCTCTTCTTCTGCTGGGTTTAGGCTGCCTTTGCTGTTCTGCTTCTATTTCCTTTAGGTGTGCTGTTAGATTTTGTATTTGGGATTTTTCTTGTTTCTTGAGATAGGCCTGGATTGCAATGTATTTTCCTCTCAGGACTGCCTTCGCTGCATCCCAAAGCGTTTGGATTGTTGTATTTTCATTTTCGTTTGTTTCCATATATTTTTTAATTTCTTCTCTAATTGCCTGGTTGACCCACTCATTCGTTAGTAGGGTGTTCTTTAACCTCCATGCTTTTGGAAGTTTTCCAGACTTTTTCCTGTGGTTGATTTCAAGCTTCATAGCATTGTGGTCTGAAAGTATGCATGGTATAATTTCAATTCTTGTAAACTTAGGAAGGGCTGTTTTGTGACCCAGTATATGATCTATCTTGGAGAATGTTCCATGTGCACTCGAGAAGAAAGTATATTCTGTTGCTTTGGGATGCAGAGTTCTAAATATATCTGTCAAGTCCATCTGATCCAATGTATCATTCAGGGCTCTTGTTTCTTTATTGACCATGTGTCTAGATCTATCAATTTCTGTAAGTGGGGTGTTAAAGTTCCCTACAATGACCACATTCTTATCAATAAGGTTGCTTATGTTTATGAGTAATTGTTTTATATATTTGGGGGCTCCGGTATTCGGCGCATAGACATTTATAACTGTTAGCTCTTCCTGATGGATAGACCCTGTAATTATTATATAATGCCCTTCTTCATCTCTTATTACAGACTTTAATTTAAAGTCTAGTTTGTCTGATATAAGTATGGCTACTCCAGCTTTCTTTTGGCTTCCAGTAGCATGATAAATAGTTCTCCATCCCCTCACTCTCAATCTAAAGGTGTCCTCAGATCTAAAATGAGTCTCTTGTAGACAGCAAATAGATGGGTCTTGTTTTTTTATCCATTCTGATACCCTATGTCTTTTGGTTGGTGCATTTAGTCCATTTACATTCAGTGTTATTATAGAAAGATACGGGTTTAGAGTCATTGTGATGTCTGTATGTTTTATGCTTGTAGTGATGTCTCTGGTACTTTGTCTCACAGGATCCCCCTTAGGATCTCTTGTAGGGCTGGTTTAGTGGTGACAAATTCCTTCAGTTTTTGTTTGTTTGGGAAGACCTTTATCTCTCCTTCTATTCTAAATGACAGACTTGCTGGATAAAGGATTCTCGGCTGCATATTTTTTCTGTTTAGCACACTGAAGATATCGTGCCAAGCCTTTCTGGCCTGCCAAGTTTCAAAGGAGAGATCAGTCACGAGTCTTATAGGTCTCCCTTTATATGTGAGGGCACGTTTATCCCTTGCTGCTTTCAGAATTTTCTCTTTATCCTTGTATTTTGCCAGTTTCACTATGATATGTCGTGCCGAAGATCGATTCAAGTTACGTCTGAAGGGAGTTCTCTGTGCCTCTTGGATTTCAATGCCTTTTTCCTTTCCCAGTTCAGGGAAGTTCTCAGCTATAATTTCTTCAAGTACCCCTTCAGCACCTTTCCCTCTCTCTTCCTCCTCTGGGATACCAATTATGCGTATGTTATTTCTTTTTAGTGTATCACTTAGTTCTCTAATTTTCCCCTCATACTCCTGGATTTTTTTATCTCTCTTTCTCTCAGCTTCCTCTTTTTCCATAACTTTATCTTCTAGTTCACCTATTCTCTCCTCTGCCTCTTCAAGCCGAGCCGTCGTGGTTTCCCTTTTGTTTTGCATTTCGTTTAAAGCGTTTTTCAGCTCCTCGTGACTGTTCCTTAGTCCCTTGATCTCTGTAGCAAGGGATTCTCTGCTGTCCTCTATACTGTTTTCAAGCCCAGTGATTAATTTTATGACTATTATTCTAAATTCACTTTCTGTTATATTATTTAAATCCTTTTTGATCAGTTCATTAGCTGTTGTTATTTCCTGGAGATTCTCCTGAGGGGAATTCTTCCGTTTAGTCATTTTGGATAGTCCCTGGAGTGGTGAGGACCTGCAGGGCACTTCCCCTGTGCTGTGGTGTATAACTGGAGTTGGTGGGCGGGGCTGCAGTCAGTCCTGATGTCTGCCCCCAGCCTACCACTGGGGCCACAGTCAGACTGATGTGTGCCTTCTCTTCCCCTCTCCTAGGGGCAGGATTCACTGTGGGGTGGCGTGGCCCGTCTGGGCTACTTGCACACTGCCAGGCTTGTGGTGCTGGGGATCTGGCGTATTAGCTGGGGTGGGTAGGCAAGGTGCACGGGAGCAGGAGGGGCAGGCTTAGCTTGCTTCTCCTTAGGTGATCCACTTCAGGAGGGGCCCTGTGGCAGCGGGAGGGAGTCAGATCTGCTGCCGGAGGTTTGGCTCCGCAGAAGCACAGAGTTGGGTGTTTGCACGGAGCGAGCAAGTTCCCTGGCAGGAACTGGTTCCCTTTGGGATTTTGGCTGGGGGATGGGCGGGGGAGATGGCGCTGGCGAGCGCCTTTGTTCCCCGCCAAGCTGAGCTCTGCCGTCCGGGGGCTCAGCAGCTCTCCCTCCCTTTGTCCTCCAGCCTTCCCGCTTTCTGAGCAGAGCTGTTAACTTATGACCTCCCAGAGGCTAAGTCGCGCTTGTTGTCGGAACACAGTCCGTCTGGCCCCTCCGCTTTTGCCAGCCAGACTCGGGGGCTCTGCTTGGCCGGCGAGCCGCCCCTCTGCCTCGGCTCCCTCCCGCCAGTCCGTGGAGCGCGCACCGCCTCGCCGCCCTTCCTACCCTCTTCCGTGGGCCTCTCGTCTGCGCTTGGCTCCGGAGACTCCGTTCTGCTAATCCTCTGGCGGTTTTCTGGGTTATTTCGGCAGGTGTAGGTGGAATGTAAGTGATCAGCAGGACGCGCGGTGAGCCCAGCATCCTCCTACACCACCATCTTCCGCCGCCCTATTTCACTTATTTTTGATAAATGTTTAAAGCTATACATTTTCTTCTAAATGCCATTTAAATATTCTTTATAGATTCAAAAATGTCATATATTTATTATCATGAATTTTAAGAAAATCTATAATTTTGGTTTGTAGTTTGTTTTTTAGCCACCAGAGTTTAAGAGAAGATATTTAAAATATTTAAATTTCCATGTGCAAAAACCTTTAAAAAATGCCATTATTTTCTAGTTTTGTTGCATTTGATCATAGAGTGATTGTAACATTTCTACTTTATGGAACTTAAACCTGTTGTTTTCTCGACCAAAAATCTACATGGTTCGTATCCTTTTTATTTTTTAAAACTTTTTCCAGCTTTATTGCGATATAATTAACATATACATTTAATGTGTACAGCATGTTGATTTGGTGCGTTTATATATTGTAAAACAATTACCACTGTAGAGTTAGCTAACATCTCCATCACTTCATCCAATTAGCATTTCTTTTTTGTGGTGAAAACATTTAAAATCTATTCTCTTGGCAACCTCCAAGTATGTAAAACAGTGTAGTTAACTATAATTACCATACGTTACATTAGATCTACAAAACATATTCATCTTGTAACTGAAAGTCTGTACCCTTTTACCAACATCTCCCCATTTCCCCACTCTCAAGCTTCTGTTAACCACCATTCTACTCTGTTTTTATATGTTCAGCTTTTCTATATTTCACATGTAAATGACTCTCTGTTTGACTTATTTCACTTAGCGTAATGTTTTCATGTTATTGCAAATGGCAGAATTTCCTTCTTTCTCATGACTGAATGATATTCCACTGTATGTAATACCACATCTTCATCCATTCATCTGTTGACTCACACTTTGGTTCTTTCTATATCTTGGCTATTGTGAATAATGCTACCTTGAAGAGTGCAGATATCTCTTCAAGATCTTGATTTCATTTCTTTTGGGTATATTCTCAGAGGTAGGATTGCTGGATCATATGGGGTAGTTCTGTTTTTGATTTCCTGAGGAGCTGCCGTCCTGTTTTCCAAGTGACTGAACCAATTACGTTCCCACCAGAGGTGTGCTAGGGCTCCCTTTTCTCTGCATCCTAGACAACACTTGATATCTCTTATCGTTTTTATGATAGCCATTCTAACAGGTATGAGGTGATATCCTATTGTGGCTTTGACTAGCTTATCTTTTCAAATTAGTGTTATTTAAAATTCACTACAAAAAATTGAGTATTTTTATGAAACTGAATATGTTTTATATTTCTCATTACAGATGAGGACATTAAAGTTCAAAATGATAATGTGGTAATATTCTCAGGGTAATATAGTAAAGTCTTGCCCTGTGATGTGAACTCAGGCCTCCAAATCTAATATCCAATGTTCTTTATTACCCCAGCTGTGTATAATGTAGTTCCATCAAATTATTTCCTTTTACTTGATGAGTACAAGTCAAGCACAAGGTAGATATTTCAAAATTTCTCAATAGAGAAATACTTAATATTCATCTAAATTTTATTGGTTGTTATTCTGATTATGTAGAGATATTAAAGACTTAATGATCACTTAACATCTTTTATGTATTTAGAATGTGTCATATATTTCTTCACTTTTCATTTCTTTTTTCTTCCCCTACTCTATAATGATTCAAGTGAATATTATAAAATCTAAACTCTCAACCATTCATTGATTCTATTATTCACAGTATGAATTTTTCTCTGAGCAGGGAAACACAGGCCTTATTCTCAAAAATTAGTGGAGGAACTGAGAGATGACATTTGTAATCCCACAAGTCAAATAATCTTATTTTTCTTACCTTTGCTATGGTCCAAGATAAAAGTTAAAAGCCTACTGGCTTCCCTTATCCCACAATATCCATACCATATACATGAAGCACTTAAGAACAATCATAACATTTTGTGATTCATCTTTAACTGTGGCCAAATTTGAATGTTTTAATAACTCTCACTGCAACTTGAACATCTGTTTATTCCCCAAGCAGCAGCTGGTCTTTTTCATGCCATGTCATTTACTGAATTGATTCCTACCAATACAGACTTTATAAATACAAAGGTCCCAAGAATTGTGAGCCTCCTTGACTTAGAAATTAGGCATAGTATTGACATGAGGTCACTCTCAAGCAGTTGTCACTGCTTTCAGGTACTAGTTGAATGTTGCAATATTAATATGTGTGTGGAAAGGATCTTAAAATCATCCAGTTCAACCAACTTGTATTATTTATGAAGAATCAAGGCACCAGATTATTTAGTAAATTATCCAGTCTCACATATGTAGGACAAGATTTAATTCACATTGTCTGAATCCTGGGCTGCCACTATTTCTTCTACACCAATCTAAGTAAGAGCTGTGACACCCATTTTAATATCAGGTATGTGGGGCCAGAAACAAATCTAAAAGTTTCTGGAATGGATAAAGTCAGAAGAACAATGTGGAGTTAAGGAAAGAGCACCCAAATTTCAGGGGGGAAAAAGCCAATAAATATGGGTAATTGCGTGCATAAATAGGATTTAGTCTTAGAACAATTCATTTAAAATGTGTACTTCTAGCAGAGTTTTGAGAAAGAAGAAAGCTTAGTTTAGTGGCAAGAATAAAGGAGTTTGGAGTTTGTTGTGAATTTTAAGTACATATCTTCTCAATTGGCTTTCAATGCAGTTTGTAAAGTCTTCTCGGATCTCAGCGAGAGCTAGATAACCTAAGAAGTCTAGTTTTAACTTTTAAGGCATATGGTATTACCTAACGTGTAGGTTCACCATCACCATCTTCTGTCTATACTTAAATCTGTCTCCTATTTGTTCCAAGTGAACTCCTGAAACAGGAAGAGTTTTCTGCTTCAAACTGCTTCAGTGAAAGTCTATAAAAGCTAGCAGTTAAAAAATATTTAGGTAGCATGCCATTTAAGTCTTTCTGTTTAAAATATACATGGCGGGGGGGCACTTGGGTGGTTCAGTCGGTTAAGTGTCTGACTTTGGCTCAGATCATGATCTTGCAGTTGGCAAGTTTAAGCCCTGCATTAGGCTCTCTGCTGTCAGTGTGGAGCCTGCTTTGGATCCTCTGTCCCTCTCTCTCTGCCCTTCCCCCACTTGTGCTCTTTCGCGCTCTCTCTCTCTCTCTCTCTCTCTCAAAAATAAAATAAACATTAAAAAATAAGTGAATAATAAAATATACTAGGAAATTTATAAGACCTTTACACTCTGGCTACATCATGTTCACCAGCCTTTGAAAAATGCCTGGCCTTGGGTAGTGTAGAAAACAAATGTTATTCATGTCTGCATGACTGAAATGAAGAACCAAATATGAGAGGCTATTTCATTTTGATTCTGGACAATCTCCATCTGAAAACTGGAATAGATTATGTTTCTCTGTAGCTCTTTCCCCTCCTTATGTTCTATTCCTTTATCCTACCCACTGTAAGAGAGAGTGCCCACATTCCTTTCCACTTGTGTGTTCCCACTTACCATCTATCATGATTCTCAAACTTTGTCCACTCCAGTCCTTCAGTCATCATGATGTTTTGAAAATTACCATTCTTTCCCTTCAAAACTTTTTGGAAGTTGTGAAAATTTTTTTAAGTACTTCACAACTGAGGAGTAAATCTTCAAATAGCTGATTTTTTATTTCCTATTATGAAGACTTATATCTTATTTTTAAGCAAATTTCTAAGTCATAAGATTTAATCTTGAATTGAATCAATTAAGAAACCTGGAAAGACCATGGTGAAGTATTTGACCACTGTGATCAGGGAAGTGATAAAACAGGGAACTATCTGGTAGTGGGATGCCACTAAATTATTTCATGCCAAAACAAAACAAAAACAAAAACACCTTACTTTTAATTCAATCACTGTATTTTTTCCTAGTTATCCTCCCATCTGGAAATGTCAGAATCCTTCCAGAAATCAGAGTGAATGGCCTGGAATAATCAGTCAGTCGTAACTGAATTCATACTACAGGGTCTCTCCGGTTCTTGGGAACTCCAGATCTTCTATTTCCTGTTTTTCTTCATAGTCTATGCAGCCACTGTACTGGGGAACCTCCTTATTGTGCTCACCATCATGTCAGAGCCACGCCTTCACTCCCCCATGTACTTTTTGCTGGGCAATCTCTCCTTCATTGACATGTCTCTGGCCTCATTTGCCACCCCCAAAATGATTGCAGATTTCCTCAGTGAGCACAAAGCCATCTCTTTTGAAGGCTGCATCACTCAGATATTTTTCCTGCATCTGTTAGGGGGTGCTGAGATTGTACTGCTGATATCCATGTCTTTTGATAGGTACGTGGCTATATGTAAACCTCTAAGTTATTTAACCATTATGAGCCGAAGAATGTGTGTTGGGCTCGTATCACTTTCCTGGATTGTTGGCATCTTCCATGCTATGAGTCAGTTAGCATTTACTGTGAATCTGCCCTTCTGTGGACCCAATGAAGTAGACAGCTTCTTCTGCGACCTCCCCTTGGTAATTAAACTCGCCTGTGTAGACACATACATTCTGGGAGTATTCATGATCTCAACCAGTGGCATGATTGCCCTGGTGTGTTTCATCCTTTTGGTGATCTCCTATACTATCATCCTGGTCACTGTGCGGCAACATTCCTCTGGTGGGTCCTCCAAAGCCCTCTCCACTTGCAGTGCCCACTTCACTGTTGTGACCCTTTTCTTTGGCCCATGCATTTTCATCTATGTATGGCCTTTCACAAATTTCCCAATAGACAAAGTGCTCTCAGTATTTTATACCATTTTCACTCCCCTCTTGAATCCAGTGATCTATACTCTTAGAAATAAAGACGTCAAGGATTGCATGAGAAAACTTAGCAGCCATATCTTTAAGTCTAGGAAGACTGATCATACCCCTTGATTCCCTTATACAAAAATGGAATACCTGTTTGGCATTTACCTTCCTCATTCAGTTGGTCAACAAAGCGATGTTACTTCGAGAAACCAGTAAGTTCCTGGCAGAATTATTTATGTAATCAGTCTTAGCACTCACTGAGTTCTGTTCATGTTAATTGTTCTTCACACAAAATAACATTTACAACAGGGCATCATCACATCTATACTCAGCATTTTACTGCCCAGAGACCCACTTTTTAGAATATCCAGCTTTTGTCAGATATAAACAATTTATTTGAGTATTCCTCCCCCTGAGACATTTGCATGTTTTAAGAGTAAATTTGCTTCTGGTCTCTTGTAAGTAGCCTCTAAGCCAACACCCAGTATACTACCCTGTACACTAAAGTAACAATGAAATTATTTGTTGCTGACAAAGGTGCTGATGCATGAATTATTTTAGTTCAAAAGTCGGGAAAAAATTGAAGATTCTTATGAATTAAAAATATGTGGTATTTAATATTTTGAAACCAAAAATAAGAATGTACCTTATTTATATTCTGTCCCTAAGTTCCCTAGAGTGGATTTTCCAATTTTAAAACAGTACAGTTAACTCCAGAAAATTCTGGTAGTCTTATATATTAAAGATTTATATGTAGTATATAGCAAATTCCATCCACACTCCCATTCTAGAAGCTGAAACTAGAGACCCAAGGACACTGTAGCTTTTTCATGGTAATGCTAATTAGAGGCAGAATCTAGGTCATTCACCTCCAAAGAGAGAAATGTTTGTTTTCTAAACAGTAATAAGTTATTTTGGTGCTATGACATTTGTTTTATTGTTTTTATAATCAAAAGATACCTGTAAAGAGTAGTGTCCTAACGGATCTGAACCAGTTTCCCCCCTGGTTAGAGACAGTATTTGACTTAAGGGACCTATGAAACAGTGGTCTTTCAACATATTTGATATACCTAATAACTAAAGTTTTTAGAATATAGAAACCATCTAGAAATATCTATTTTACAGATGATGCAGTTGAGAATCAGGGAACAAAGTAACTTTCTCAAGTTCATACATCTGTATGACAAAGTCTAGCCTAGAACATGCCTCTCCTCTCTCTCTCCCTCAACTGAACAAGGGCTAGGTTATGTTCAAGAGCATTTGGTCATTGTCATTCTGAGAGTTACACATAGAAGAAATGTCAGTGCATATAAGTGGACTAACTGTAACCCTAAATAATTATCCAGCTTCCTGGCATTGTCAAAGTTTGCATAATATTGTAATATTGTATTCGTTTGGGCTTAGGTAAAGACAGGTGAATATCTAGAGATGACTGATGGGAAAAATAGATTGTAAAGAGTTGAAAGAAAGATAAACCAATCATTAGCTGAATGGATGAACAGATAAATGGAAAAGCAGATAGGAGATGGCTGTATAGCAAGATATAGATAGATACATACATATGTAAGAAATGCTTGTAATCATAAATAAATGAATAAAAACTTTACTATATTGACTCAGTAGTCTGTGTGTTGAATCTGTACAATTGTGAATTGCAACTATCACTTGTTTAAAATTATTTGAAAGGTTATTGAATTTAGTAAAGTTGAAAAGGGATACTCTTTTAATATTTATTTATTTTTGAGAGACACAGAGTGTGAGTGGGGGAGGGGCAGACAGGGAGACAGAATCCGAAGCAGGCTCCAAGCTCTGAGCTGTCAGCACAAAGCCCAACATGGGGCTCAAACCCATGAACTGCAAGATCATGACCTGAGCAGAAGTCAGATGCTTAACTGACTGAGCTACCCAGGGGCCCTGAATAGGGAAACTCTTAAATACTTCTTGTGATGAAGTACAACTAGTGCAGTTTACTAATGTGTTTAATGGTTACTTGAGAGATCTACCAATGAATTAATATTAGTGAAAAAAGTAATTTAAAAACCTTTTGTTTATTTATGACTCTGGATATTATAAATCTGTTCTCCCACCTTCTCAATTCTGTTAGATCAAGTTTCCAGGTTGTTCATATTTCATTCTGATCAATAGCATGTGATTGGCTGATCAGGGTAAGGAATATTGCATTTTTTTCTGTGTCAGACTATGTATTTTCTGCTCCAGTTTAGCATCTTAACATACACACTAATAGAATTATTGCCAAATAAATATCATGGGTTCCATTATATGGAAATTTACATGTGCTTTAAAATAAAGTTCCAAGTATTAAGAATGCGACATGGTAAATTAACCCCAAAGACAAAATCTAGATGGTTAACATAAGCACCAACCTAAGAAAATTTGAATAAAGGACTCTCCCATTCTGCATTCTAAGCACTCCACCTACAGAGTTCTCTCCCTCCCTGCCTCAATTCTCTACTGACACTCAATTATCTGAGCATGCTCTTTTACCTGGTATTCTCATTACCACAAAGAAGCCTAACACTGAGTCTCAACAGTTTGCTGTAAAGGATAAACCTGACAAACAATTTCAGGAAATAAGCTAATTTTATGATGCCATCTCTTCACCTGGAAGAGTCATTAGCCTAATTGAAACCATGACTACTGTGGTTCAGTAGAGCAATTTTTTTCTTTTCTTTTTTTTATTCTTTAAATAAGTAGATGTCCTTCATTTATCTCTATTGAGCTTATTTTACAAATTGATCTCTTAATTATAGTCTAATAAATGAAACCAGGAATAAATAAATAAATAAATATATATGTATATATGTCAAAATACTTAATATTGTTCAAAAATTAAATGTACACACATAAAATTGAGTTTGTCTCAGAGTGGATGATCTCAGCAGTGGGCCATCATCCCCAAACTGGGTTCCTGATATCAAAAATCCCTTTAGATATATTTCTCTCCCAGCAAAAAAAATCATTGTTCTGCTCAAAAAACTGTCTCCTGCTCATTTGAGGAGAGAAAAACCAGCAAAGTGGCTTTTCATCTGATGATGTAGCTGAGGGTTTGTGATGCTTCATTATCAAAAACTTGACCAAAAAAAAAAAAAAGATTTTTTTCTTGTGTCATTTTTTCTGGTCAGTAATCATTTTGCACCACCCCCCCCCATGATTTAGAAGATGATGTTACAATTTTCATTTTTAAAAATTTCAATGGTTTTATGGGGCGCCTGGGTGGCTCAGTCAGTTGACCATCCAACTTTGGCTCAGGTCAGGATCTCACACTTTGTAAGTTCGAGCCCCGTGTCAGACTCTGTGCTGAGAGCTCAGAGCCTGGAGCCTGTTTTAGATTCTGTGTCTCCCTCTCTCTGCCCCTTCCCTGGTCATGCTCTGTCTCTCTCTGTCTCTCAAAAATGAATAAACGTTAAAAAAAATTCAAAAAACATTTCAATGGTTTTAGAACCAAGACATAGTATGATCTTATGACATCCTCCTTGAAGGTTTAACCTAAGCCCCACCTCTTCAAAAGCGGCTCCTCAAATTCTATTATTAACCTCTACTCCTTTCAGAGCTGATGTTTCCTGCATTATTAATTTTATACATTGATATATATTGTTGCCTAACCATTTCTTGAGTCTGTCTTTTCTTCTTGTAATTTATAAACATTTTGAGAACAGAAACTTTGCCCTTGCTTGCTTTTGTTGTTGTTATTCATTTGTTTAGGTAATTTGTTTTTAGTACCTGCCATAGCATTTGACTCCAGGCACAGTTACAAGTAGTGATTTGGTACAATTTTAAAGTAATAATGTTTTTCCAAACACCCTTTTGTGTTTTCCTTGTTACTACCCCACCATTCTTTTACTGTGTCATATTAATCATAGAAATGTTCAGATAGAGAGCATTTTAGAGATAAATAGTTGCCCCTATCAAATTCTGTCCCCATCAAATTCTGCCATTAATTATCGGACCTTGTGCAAATCTCTGATCTGATTGAATCATCTGTGACGTGCTTTGGAGTACTTGTTGTGTGTAGGACCTTTGATTGTCAACTCATTTTATCATATGGTAATTCAATTATAAAACTTCCTAAAAGTCAGGAGAAATTGAGGTAGAATGTATAGGGAAAGGGACTCTACTTTTCTTTTTTTAATAATAACTCCTTATGCTTTTTATTTTGTATTCATTTCTGCATTTTTTTTCTTTTTCTAAATATAATTTATTGTCAAATTGGCTAACACCCAGTGTGTAAAGTGTGCTCTTGGTTTTTAGGGTAGATTCTCATGGTTCATTGCTTACAAACAATACCCAGTGCTCATCCTCAATGCCCATCACCCATTTTCCCTCTCCCCAACACCCCCACCCCCATGGGACTCTGCTTTTATACTCTTCAAAATATCCTGGAGACCCAGGGAGGTATGCATCCCATAAATTTTGGTATGTTGTGTTTTCATTTGTCTCAACATATGTGCTAATTTCTGGTTTTATTTCTTTTTTGATACAGTTGTTCAAAAATAAGCTAATTTCTACATATTTGTTAATTTCCCTGTTTTATTTTTGTCATTGATCTCTAATTTTTTATTCCACTGTGCTTGGAATAGATACTTGGAATTATTTCAGTCTTCTTAAATTTGTAATGACTTGTTTTGTGACCTAGCATGTGATCTCTTCTGGGGATGTTTCATGCACACTTGAGAAGAATATATAGTCTGCCACTTTTGGGTGAAATGTTCTGTATGTGTCTGGTAGGTCCATTTGGTCTGTAGTGTTGTTTCCACCTGCTGTTTCCTTATGAGTAGTTAGTCTGGATCATCTGTTCGTTATTGTATGGGGTATTGAAGTCTCCAACCCTATTGTATTGCTGTCTTCTTTTTAAAGTTTATTTATTTTGAGGGGGAAAGAGAGAGAGGGTATGTGAGGGGGAAGGGACAGAGAGAATCCCAGGCAGGCTGCGTACTGACATCCTGGGGCTCAATCCCACAGACCAGGAGATCATGACCTGATCTGAAACCAAGAGTCAGTTGCTTAACCAACTGAGCCACTCAGGCACACCCTATTTTATTGCTATCTATTTCTCCCTTCAGATCTGTCAATGTTTGCTATATATGTTTAAGTATCCTCATTTTGTGTACATGTATTTTTCTAATTTTACATCTTCCTGTTGAATTGACTCTTTAGCATTACATAAAGACCTTCTTTGCTTTTGTGACAGTTTTTGACTTACAGTCTATTTTTTCTTATAGAAGTATAGATACCCTTCTCTCTTTTGGTTACCATTCGAATGGAATGTATTTTTCCATTCCTTGACTTTGAGCCTGTTTGTGTGTCCTTAAATCTAAAGCCGATCTCGTATAGACAGCGTATAGTTGGATCTTGTTTTTTATCCCTTAGCTGCCCTATGGCTTGTTTGCGTGGTGAGTTTATTTAAAGTCACTGTTTATACTAAGGACTTACTATTGCCATTTTGTTCATTGTTTTCTGTTTTGTAATTTCTTTTGTTCCCTTTCCTCTCTTGCCATCTTCATTTTTGATTTGATGATTCTTTGTAGTGCTATGTTTTGATTCTTTTCTATCTTGTATTGCTACAAGTTTTTTCTTTGTGGTTACCATGGGGCTTGCAAAAAAAACTTATTATAACAGTCTATTTTAGACTGGTAACAACTTTAATTGCATAGAAAGACTACACTTTTACCCCCCCACACACAAACCCTTTGTAGTGTTGTTGTAAGAATTTAAGCAGATAAAATAGCATGTGCAAAGGCGTCCAAAACAATGGAGTGTTGCACATGAGAAGAAGAAGAAAATTAGCATCTAAAGGGGAGAGGAATGTAAAATAGGGCTGAGAAGGTAAGCAGGATCCAGATGATGCATGGCCTACTATAATTTGTAGTAATTTGTTGTTGTATATTCCCCAACCACATTAGCATTTTTTCTATGACACATAGAATGAAGCCTGTCACATTTTAAGCTTTTAGTAATAAATATTGGAGAATAAATGAATATATGATCTTCAGCAGTAGTGAAATGAGCAGTGTTCAAATCAGCATCAAATCAGAATATTTCACTCTTAGAGAGACAAGTGCTGAGAGGTATATGCCTCACCGGGGATGTCCAGTTCTGTTCTCTAATCCTTCCTTCTCCCCTCCAGGTATTCTCTGTCACCTTAATGTAAAGGCTCCCACCAACTTGCATATCATCCACCCAGTGAAAATACACTAACCTGCCATTCAGAACAGCCATCAAGAAGCCATTAAGATCATTTCAGGGTATGGGTGGAGAAGAGATTCTGGGGAATAGCTTCAAGATGCAAGGTGATGGGAAAAGAAGAGAAGAGGTAAAAGGAAGCCTTATTTCCAGAAATTACTGGGTTAACAGTTGCAAGTCAGCTCACCATATAACTTAAGATTGAGGATGCTGGTCAAGTAAACAAATTCAAAATTATACAGGAGAGATTGTAAAGAGATAAGAAGAGCCAGGATAACTTCTCTTCTGTGACTCCAATATCGTCTTCAAGTGCAGACTATGTGTTTGGCACCCTTTTATCAATCATACAGAAAATAAATAAGACAGAACTTTCATCAAATCACCTGAGAAGGCTGTAAAACGTTCTCACAACAGGAACTGGGTAAAAGCTGACCCATTGCTTACAGTCTGCCCTCAGTTACCCAATGCTTCCTCCTTCTTTCCAGGGCTCTTGCCACTTTCTTTCAGTACAATCTCTTTCTGCTAATTTAACATCTCGTTCTCTAAAAATAATAAACCAGGGGCGCCTGGGTGGCTCAGTCGGTTAAGCATCCGACTTCGGCTCAGGTCACGATCTCGCGGTATGTGAGTTTGAGCCCCGCGTCGGGCTCTGTGCTGACTGCTCAGAGCCTGGAGCCTGTTTCAGATTCTGTGTCTCCGTCTCTCTCTGACCCTCCCCCGTTCATGCTCTGTCTCTCTCTGTCTCAAAAATAAATAAACGTTAAAAATAATAAACCATATGCAGCTCCTGAGTTCACTAGGCATTTATATTTTTCTCTGCTTTTTGCCCATGTTGTTCCTTCCCTGTGGCATACTTTCCCCCCAATTTTGCCTTCAAGTCTCAGATTCAGCACTACCTCTGAGGAGCTTTCTCTGACTCTGCAGGCACATTTGGACATGCCCTTTCCTAAGTCTCCATATTACCATGTGCAAACTTACATCATGACCATTATGACACAGCGTTGTGATTACTTTTCTTTGTACTAGATATAATCTCTTTAAAGGTAAGGGATAATGTCTTATTATTTGTGTTTCCAAAGGACAGAGCATATATCCTGAAACAAACAAACAAAAAAAGCCCCAAAAAACATTTCTTGGAGTGAGGGCACCTGGGTGGCTCAGTCGGTTAAGCTTCCAACCTCAGCTCAGGTCATGATCTCATGGTCCATGAGTTCAAGCCCCCCATCGGGCTCTGTGCTGACAGCTCAGAGCCTGGAGCCTGCTTTGGATTCTGTGTCTCCCTCTCTCTCTGCCCCTCCCCCTCTCACACTTGTCTCTCTCTCTCTCTCACTATCAAAAATAAATAAACATTAAAAAAAACATTTCTTGGAATATCTATACTAAAGGGGGATATTAAGGTGGCACCTGTTTGACAGAAGCAGAAAATTCTACCTAAGTAAATGTCATCTCCTCTGTTCTAATACTGAACTATTTCAAGAAGAGGGCAGTCCTATCCTCCTATAATTAAAAATGCTGAGGTAGCTCTTCAATATAAAATGAAATACAAGTGACCAAGAGCAAATTTCCACTGGAGTGTAGTCAAAAGAAAATCAGGACATAGGAGAAGAAAGGCATTAAAAAAAGAAGAAGATAGAAGTATAATGAATTTTTTTGTATCCCAGTTAGGCTTAAATCCTCATATAGAAATTTATAGAAATATCAGTATTCCAAAGAGATACAATAAATGCTGTTTGTTGAGAGTGAGCCATCAAAAGTTGGGGGCAAAATTGAATTGTGTCAAAGTATGGGTTAAGGCTGGAAGAAAAGTTATAAGCATGGTGAAGGAAAAGGCATATTATACATCTTATACATATTATACATTCTTTTTTTTTAAATTTTTTTTTTAATGTTTATTTTTGAGACAGAGACAGAGCATGAACAGGGGAGGAGCAGAGAGAGAGGGAGACACAGAATCCGAAACAGGCTCCAGGCTCTGAGCTGTCAGCACAGAGCCCGACGTGGGGCTCGAACTCACGGACTGTGAGATCGTGACCTGAGCCGAAGTCGGACGCTTAACTGACCGAGCCACCCAGGCGCCCCTATACATTCTTTATAAGGATCAGAAACTGTTGGAGTAATATGCATGAATGGAGTGGCCTAGTTCAAGACAAAACAGAGAGAGGAGATCTCTGGTATTAGCCGAATCTGAAAACTCAGCTGCAACTTAGAATTGTGGTCCAGTGTTGGCAGGGTTATTTTTCTTTTTCTTCCTTTCTTTCTTTTCTTTTCTTTTCTTTTTTTTTTTTTTTTTAAGAAAATCTATCAAGCTCGGATGCCTGGGTGTCTCAGTCAGTTAAGTGTCCAGCTTTACCTCAGATTATATCTCATGGTTCATGAGTTCGAGCCCTGACTCCGGGCTCTGTGCTGACAGCATGGAGTCTGGAGCTGCTTTGGATTCTGTCCCTCCCTCTCCCTCTCTCTTTCTCTTTCTCTCTCTCTCTCTCAAAAATAAATAAGCATTAAAAATTTTTAAAAAATCTATCAAGCTATATTGTGAAATCTCTCAGTCTCTAATTTTGTTGAATTAGCTTGATTTCTTTATAAACCTTTTAGGGAAAGACAAGCATGTTGTGAATGCAGGCTGTTGGCTTCCAAACTCTGCTAAAAGAATTTAAAAAAACTGGGATAGACAATGACAAACTTGTACCAAACCAGAGGCTTAGTAAGTGGTGTAAATCTGAGTTTAGATCAGACAACCTGGCTTCATTGGTGCTATTCACAGTCCCCACTCTGGGAGTTCTTAGTCATGCGGGGGGAGCAGGGGGAGACATGTGTGTCTCTAGCCTCCTCATTGGAACAATATTGCAAACACAAACTAAAGTACATAGGAGTGTAAAGAAGACCAATTATACTGAAATAAAGTTATCAAAATGAGCTGTAAATATAGTTTGGGGTTTAACTGATTCCCCAGGAATAGGCTTAACCACAGAAATGCCCAGGTAGAAATTAGATATTTATCCAAAGCTTCAGGGATATCTTAGCCAAATGAAATGTCTGACTTGATGCTATAATTTCACAATTCCAATTTTAACAGTTTCTTAAATAATACTTCTACCATGTGTCCAAATTATTCCCTTATATTTCTGTAAATCTGGACAAGATCTTTCTGCCTATAGTGGTAACTTCTTTATTTTTTTAAAATTTTTTATAATGTTTATTTATTTTTGAAGGAGAGAGAGACAGAGTGTGAGTGGGGGAGGGGCAGACAGAGAGGGAGACACAGAATTGGAATCAGGCTCCAGGCTCTGAGCTGTCAGCACAGAGCCCAAAGCAGGGCTCGAACCCACAAACCGTGAGATCATGACCTGAGCTGAAGTCAGCTGCTTAACCGAATGAGCCACTCAGGTTCCCCAGTAACTTCTTTATTAATAAGCTGAATATAGAGTGAATAGGTAAATGTCACCATTCATTTCCCAGTTAATATTTTTTTTAATGTTTGTTTATTTTAAGAGAGAGCAAGCATGGGGGAGGGTAGAGGGAGAGGGAGACAGAGAAACACAAGCAGGCTCCATGCTGCTAGTGCAGAGCCCAACTTGGGGCTTGATCTCATTAATTGCGAAATCATGACCTGAGCCAAAATCAAGAGTCAGACATTTAACTGACTGAGCCACCCAGCTGCCCCTCACAGTTAAGAATTTAAAGCATTTCCCTATCTTTTGAATGGGTAAAACATAAAGACAGACAAAATACATGAATAATATTTATCACTTTTCAATCATAAAAACTTTATTTAAAAACATTGTCGTGAAACAGGACACTGACCTGTAGAACATTGTGCATTGTTTTTTCCCTCCTATGCAATCTTGGAATATATTTAAACTTAAAATGAATAAGAAACTTCTAAAATATAATACTTCCTTTGCAAAACACAAACATACAAAGGACAACATTAACTACATAAATGCACCAAAGATTAATAATTGGCACAAATCCAATAGTTTAACATTAGTTAATATTAGGTAAATTGACACATCCTAAACAGTCTTAAAACCATGCCCTTTAAGTTCAGGTAAGCACATCTATTTCCATTCCATTTACCCTGTCATTTGTGCATATCTAACACAATGGCACTAAGTAATATTTATTAGTTAGTATTGGTTAAACGTTTAATGAATGCCAAGCACTGCTAATTGTGTTACATGTCTTTTCAATTTTCACAACATTCCTAGTGGTTATATACTAGATCCACATTTTATAGGTGAGAAAACAAAGTCTTAGAAACGTTAGGAATACTTGCTCAAAGTTGTACAACAAGAAAGCGATGCAATTGGAATTCAAGACTGGTCCCATCTAATTGCTAAACATATGTCCCTCAAAAACAGAGAAATAGATCTTGTACATTAATGTAGTATCATCAGCACCCAGAAAGGACCTTAAACAGAATGGGTGCTCAATAAATAGTCATTGAACTAAAGATTGCTATTTCAGAAGCAGGGTTTATATTTTATTTTATATGTTTATTTGTTTATTTATTTTTGAGAGAGAGCGAGTGAGCAAGTGGGGAAGGGGCAGAGAGAGAGGAAGAGAATCCCAGGCAGGCTCCATGGTGTCAGCACAGAGCCCGACATGGGGCTTGATCCCACAAACCATGAGATCATGACCTGAGCTGAAATCAGGAGTCAGACACTTAGCTGACCAAGCCATCAAGGCACCCCAGAAGCAGGGTTTATATTTTAAAACAAAGATGATAATTTTTGCTAAAGAATGGAGATGAGACAAAAGGACATTTTTACTTTTTCTCATTTGACTGACTTTATGGCAAGAATAAAGAGTTTATGATTTGGCTAAAAATTAACTAGTATTTTAAACTAGAATGTGGTTTTTATACCTAGCTCCAATACTACATTTCTTCATAAACCTCTGCCACATTATTTAACTTCAGATATTAAATATTTATCTTGAAGATTGTGTTGAATCATGTTGAAACCTTAAAAGTCCAGAATAAATGTAAGAAACTATTAATACCATGAATGTCATCATAACAGATCATTTCCTAAATTATTTTCGTAAACTTCGGTCAATTCAAAGAGATGCAGCCTATCAGTACATTGTTATTCATAAAAAACACAAAGTATCTGGCATTCTAATTTCTACAACCACCCTCCATGTTAACAATGGAAAACTGGAAAGTGTTCTATTTGTTTTTCTGCCATATGTCTTAAGAAGCTGCAAAGAGACGTCCTAAAACTAGAATGTCAAATTTTGTGAGCTACTGGTTTCACCTGAATGTGGTTATTCTTTAAAGGTATACTACTTAAAAATAAAATGAATTTTGGGTAAGAGTCTGTGTAGTTGGGAAGGGAAAAGAAAATGACATTTTTGGAGTCTGTTGTGTCCACTTTCCATAAAATGGTCACAACAATTTTTATCATCTTCATATTAGAGATTAAACAGGGTAGAGAGATGAAGTGAAACTCCCAGGATAACACAACTAGGAAATGACAGATCCAAAATTAAATCTGGGATCTAGGTATATTTAGAGCAATGACTTTTAACCATTACAGTAATTCAGTCTTGAACCAGCTCTAAGAATTTTCTGTATCTTAGGTTCTTCCACTGTTAGGGAAATGGTTTGGCTAGCTGATTTTCAAAAAATGTCTTGGAATAAAAAGTATGTTTAACACAATCACTAATAAGCCAGATTAGGAAGAATTGTTCTATGTATTTTTTTAAATTAGTTTCATCTTTTCTTCCTCTAGGCTACGTTATGTTGAGAATGAGAGACAAAACTCATACTAAGACTAATAAAGTTTTGTAATGTTTTACTTTGGAAATGACAAACTTGTCATGAATTAAGTAGTTAATTTTTCAAGCATTTAGTCTTGAGAGTAAATGAATGCATCATATCTCTGACATTCAGCCAGGTTTTAGGAGAGAATCATATTTTAGTTGTTTACTTTCTATGGTTTAAACTTCACAAATGGCTGTTTAAATAATTATTTGCTATATCAATTATCAAGTGTGGTAATGATCTATACACCTCTTAAGAAACCAGATTGTTAAATCTCAGATCCTCCAAACTGTTCTCTTTTCTTCAAAGTTGACTCAGAAGAATCTCTTCACCATTTGAATTTTCCCATAAAAATATTTCTAATGAAAAATAAACACTTTTAAAGAAAGTTCTGCAAGTGGACACCATCAAAGTACCACAAGGCTGTGCAACTGAGTAGGAATGTTCTGGGGTAGAAGACAAGAGAACAGTATTTTATCTCAGGCTTCTCTAAGTTGCTGAGGTATGTTGATAGGATTCATGGGTATATGAAGCCCTGAATTTATGTTTTGATTATATGTGCAGTTTTCTGTGAAAATAACCTATAGATTTCAGCAGATTTTCAAACGTGTCTGTAACCTCAAAAGGCTCACAAACATCTCAGTAATTTTTAGACAAGATTATTTCACATCTCTCAACCCTGGCTTCTTCTTTTTGTGAATTTAAACTAAAAGACTTGAAATGAAGATACTAAATATTGCTATAAAAATAAACTGATGATATAAATCTCAGGAGATTCATTGCACTGGATATCTTGGAGAAGTTTTCCCAAGATTTAGGTATTGGTTACTTAGTTTCTTCTTCACAGCCGTCTTCATTTCCTGGTTTCTCAAAGTATAGATAAGTGGATTCAGAAAGGGAGTAAAGATGGTATAGAAAACAGACAGAACTTTGTCCACCAGGAAGTTGGTGAAAGGCCACACATAGATGAAGATGCAGGGCCCAAAGAACATTAACACAACTAGGAAATGTGCAGTGCAGGTAGAAAAAACCTTAGATGATCCTGTGGAGGAGTGGTCCTTGATAGTGACAAGAACAATGACGTAGGAGGTGAGCAAAAGCAGAAAACTTACAAGAGCAATCACACCACTAGTTGAGATCATGAAGATTCCAAGAACATAGATATCTACACAAGCCAGCTGGATGACCAAAGGAAGGTCACAGAAGAAACTATCTACAACATTGGGACCACAGAAGGGTAAATAGAGAGTAAAAGCTAACTGGCTCAAGGTATGCAGGAAGCCCACTGTCCAAGAAGTTACCACAAGCCCAACACACACTCTTTGGCTCATAATTGTTGAATAATGGAGAGGTTTGCATATGGCAATGTACCTGTCAAAAGACATGGAGATCAGCAGCACAATCTCAGTCCCAGTGAAAAGGTGCAAAAAGAAGATCTGAGAAATGCAGCCCTCAAAGGAGATGGTCTTATGCTCAGCAAAGAAGTCCATGATCATCTTTGGAGTGGCAAAGGAGGACAAGCACATGTCAATGAGAGACAGGTTGCTGAGGAGGAAATACATGGGGGAGTGAAGGTGTGGGGTGCATAGGACTGTGAGCAAAATCAAGCAGTTGCCCGACATAGTTAGTAAATAGAAAACAGAAAACATCACAAAGAAAAAAATCTGGAGCTCAGGAGAATCAGTAAGTCCAAGTAATACAAATTCAGATACTCCAGAATGGTTGAATCCCTCCATGATCTGCAGACTCTGCTCTGGAATGACAAAATAGGACAAAATTACAGAGCTAGAAAATGTGACACTTCTACAATTACACATGAAGGAATTATGGTATCAATAATTCACAAGAAAACTGATTACCTAAAAGCCAACTAACAACTATCTCAGTAAAGATTTTTCCTTTTGGCACAAATTTAACAATTGCTATCAGATATCACTTCAAATGGACAACTTCTTGATTTTGACCAACATCAGCACATTTTGGGTTATATTCATCACATAACCACACACTAATATTCTGGATACTAAGTAGTTATATAATCCATATTTATAGAGGAAGAATTACACTAAGTGTGCTCTACTTATTATTCAGGTATATAAAAAATTAAATGATGGTTGAAATCTCCAAGCTTTCTGTTAAACAATAACAATAAAAATATGATGATGTCAAATCCATTATTGTTGAGCACTGGATTTAACAACAGTTTAACATAATAATTTCAGAAGACCCATTTAGTGTCTCCTATCAGGGTAATAACTAGTGACCTTCTGTTTTCTCAGCTACAGAAAAAATCCAGTTCCACCCTTACTTTACTTGCAAATTTTCAAATTGTTTTCTCACTATTGATAAGTACTATTCTTAATACTTAAACATATAAATAATAAGTTACTTTCTTGACCCCATTAAACTATTGATAACCAAAAGGTGTACCTATGAGTTTTTCTCAATTTTATTTTATGATCCCATAGAAACATTTGAAAGAGAGAGAATATCCCTCCTTCTCATGCTACTCCAACAAAACTATTTTTTTAGACTAGAAAAAAATATATTCTACAACTGGACAAGGAGATACACAAGATAAGTGTTGGACATCCTTGAGTACCATAATGCTCAAAACAAAACAAATTTAAAAATCCACTTAGATGGTGGTATCTCAAGGTGACACAGGAGCCACTTGGGGGAGGGTGGGAAAGACACATTAAGGACTCAGACTCATTCTTCAAAATTGAGTTTGTAATTTGCAGCACATTTCAAGTTCTGCAAATACCTTCTGTGATGTTTTTTTTAATTTAAATAATCTCCTGTTTTTCCATGACAAAAAATTAGGTTTCATAAACCATTTGCAAATACTCAAATTGTTCTTTCAATATTGATAAATATCTGTAAAATTTATCAGAGAACAATAGTCCAGAAATATTAAAACTGGACTGTGGCAAAGTAATTCAAAGGGTTAAGGTGTCCTTACCCTGCTGTGTGGCCTTGATCTTACCTTGATCTTGATCGAGAGATTAAATTAGATAGTCTGTATAAAGCACCTATCATATTTCCTGGGCAACATTTAAGAATTCTCTAGGTTTCAAAATTCATAGTTAAGAATACTGTTCTGAAATAATCAGCTTGTTTTAGTTCATTAATAATAATAATTACAGTATAAATATTCAAACCTAGTTTCAGTGCAGGGATTTAGGAAAAGACGTGTTCTTACAAAAATCGTTTCATCTTTTTGAAGTTAAATTACTTCATTTTAAATGAAAATTATGAGTACCTTGATATATTAAATGCACTGAAAATACTCAGCCTCACACATTTGAGTATTTCTTCTGTTTTCCTAACTTGATAATGTAATTAGTAATGGAAACTCAGAAACTATTATGCCTAATCTATATATATGTATATATGTATATGTATATGTATATAGGATGAATATATTGTATATTCATTGTAACTGAATAAACAGTTGTCAGAATTTTTTCTCCTTTCATCTACAGAATTCACATTTAATTCCTATTTAGTGGAACCATCTATCTTTACATCTTCGTTATTTTTTTTCTTTGCTACTCCATTGTATTTGCTCTATAGAATTATTAAATGAATTGTTTTTGCCACCTGAAGAACACAAAACACAACCGCTTCCCAAGATCCTTAATATTATTTCCAGATTTTAACCTACCAGTTATACATCAGGAATCAAAAACACCATGTAGTTTGAGAGTCACAAGCCTACTGAAATCACCATGATTCTTAGTAAGCATCAAAAGCCTGGAGTATGGATATAGGTTTTTCCCATTCCTGGTATAAAAACCTCTAGAAAGCAGCGACATTCAGGAGATGAGGGATTAGACACTCCTGTCTACTTGCAGTGGGAGTTATTAAAATGTTGAATTGACTTTTCCCAAAGTTACAAGAATTGTGGAGTGTGTCTTTGCTATTTAAAGTGAGGATACACCCATGATGAAGCAGTCTTCATTAGAGAAAGAGCATAATTGGGACTGGACTGGGAGAAGGACACCTTTGAGCAACATCAAGGAGCATTTTAGTAGCAAAAAATTGCTCCTTTGAACATAGAAATAGTCCCACCTTTAAGCCACAGTGTTCAGTGTCTCAATGTTGGAAAATTACTCTTTTAGGCTAAGATACTTTGTCACAAAAAAAAATATATATATATATATAAATATATATATATATATATATATATATATATATATATATATATATATTGCTTACTGGAAGAATCATATAAGGGTATAATCTGCATTAAAGTTTTTGACAGGACACTAAAAATTATTACAGGCTAGTAGGTATAATGATATCTGCCACCACCAATAGGTGAAATCTGGGGAAGGAGAAGTTGGAAAACCCAAAG
The DNA here is from genome assembly GCF_023721935.1 of Panthera uncia. Classification (NCBI taxonomy): domain Eukaryota; kingdom Metazoa; phylum Chordata; class Mammalia; order Carnivora; family Felidae; genus Panthera; species Panthera uncia. Next base: position 74,865,050 of record NW_026057582.1, on the reverse strand, counting down.
TAATAACAAGAAGTTAAGACAGGTACTTTGCAAGTACCCTAGAAAAATGGTGTATGAATTAAATTACACAAATGTAAAGCATTTAGCACAATACCTAGCATAGAGAAAGTAGTGAATAAAATAGAGAATAACTAGTGGAGGTGATTCTAAATAACATTATTTTTTGGAATGTCCGTCACACATAATTCAGGAAAATACCAGAGAATAACTAGTGGAGGTGATTCTAAATAACATTATTTTTTGGAATGTCCGTCACACATAATTCAGGAAAATACCAGATGTAGATTCTCAACCTGAAACAATAACTGAGGATGTTGCCATATTTACTTGAATCATTCATGTGTGGATTGCTCTTCAAACACAACTTTCTCCTCAAATGCCTCAGTAATTTGAACTCCTCATAGCTATACTACCTATCCTACATTCCCCAGAAGGAAATCTTCCCTAGATGACCACATTTCTTACAGACTTTGAAATAATAAACAACTTTGTTTTGAATATTTTTACAATTTCTGTAAAGGAAATTTTTTAAAAAGCCAACTAACATAAGAGCAGTTGAAAAAATTCACTAAATTTTAAATATTTGCCCAATTTTTAAACTTTTTTTAAAATTTTTATTTATTTTAAGAGACAGCAAGTGAGAGAATCCCAGGCAAGACCCGTGCTGTTAACAAGGAACCTGATGCAGGGCTCGAATTCATGAACCATGAGATCATGACCTGAGCTGAAACCAAGAGTCAGACGCTTAACCAACTGAGCCACCCAGGCACCCCAATCAATATTTGCCCACTTGAAAACAAAAGGTAAACATTACCAGACATTACCAGAGTTAACCTGGAAAGGTTAAGAAAATTAACAGAAAGATAATAGAAATAAAAGATAAGTCAGAAAGAGTATGAAGGAGTTTAGGGGCATTATGCAACTGTTCTGTATCTTGGTCACAGTGGTGGTTACATGAATCTATACATGTCTTAAAATTCATTGTCTTAAAATTCATAGCACTGCATACCAAAAGAAATCAAAACCAATTTTAATTTAAGAGAATTTATAAAGTATAATTATTTTAGAAAGCAAAACCAGATAATTTTGCTTACAAAGTAAGCAAATAAAACCATGAGCTTTCTTATAAACCAACACTAACCTAATAAAATATATAGTAAAAAAAAAAAAAGCCTTTTCAGATAAGCAATAGAATACATAGAGTAAATAAGAATAATCTTAATCAGGTGTCAGATCTATGTGACAAGCTATAATACTCTACAAAAGGAAAAAAGCAAATTAAGGTACATGCTGTGTTATTGGAAGGCAAAATACAGTATCACTTACAGTATCACTAAAGTAAATTTTTTTTATTGAAGTACAGTTAACATACAGTGTTATATTTTCAGGTGTACGATTATGTTACTCAGTGCCCATCATGGTAAGTGTAGCCACCAAACAATGTACCACATTAAGCATATTAATAACCATATTCCCTATGCTGTACTTTTTTCTCTGTGACTTAATTTATTTTGTACTATAAATTTATACCTCTTAATCCCCTTTATTTCACTCGTCCCCACCCCTCCCCTTTGGAAACTACCAGTTCTCTGTGTTTAAGAGTCTGGGTTTTTTTTGTCTTTTTCTGTTTCTTTATTTCTTAAATTCCACACTGAGTGCAATTATATGGTATTCTTACTTTGACTGATTTCACTTAGCATAATACTCTCCAGCTCCATCCATGTCATTGCAAATGGCAAGACTTCAATTTTTATGGCTGAATAATATTGTGTGTGTGTGTGTGTGTCTTCTGTTACCATTCATCAGTTGATGGACACTTGGGCTGCTTCCATATTTTGCTTATTGTAAATAATGCTGCAATAAACATAAGGATACATATCTTTCAAATTTTTGTGTTTTGGGGCAGGTAAGTACCCAGTAATGAAATTACCAGATCATATGGTGTTTCTATTTTTAACTTTTTGAGGAACCTCCATAGTGATTTCCACAGTGGCCACACCAGTTACATTCCCACCAATAGTTCATGAGGGTTCCTTTTTCTCCACATCCTAGCCAACACTTGTTTCTTGTGTTTTTGATTTTAGCCATCCTGACCAATGTGAGCTGATATCTCATTATGGTTTTGATTTGCATTTCCCTGATGTTTTAGAGGTGTTGCACGTCTTTTCATGTGTCTGTTGACCATCTGTATATCTTTGGGAAAATGTCTAATCAGGTTCTCTGCCCATTGTTTAATCAGGTTGTTTGGGTTTTTTTGGTGTTAAGTTGTATAAATCATTTTTGTATTCTGAATATTAGCCTCTTATCATATATATGACTGAAAATATCTTCTCCTACTCAGTAGGTTGCTTTATCTTTTTTCATAGTTTGTTTTGCTGTCCAAAAGCTTTTTATTTGATGTAGTCCCAATGGTTTATTTTTGCTTTTCTTTCACTTATCTCAGGAGACCTATCTAGAAACATGTTTTAATGGAAGATCAAATAAATTACTACTTATGGTTTCTTCTAGAGTTTTATAGTTTCAGGTCTCACATTTAGGTCTTTAATCCATTTTGAGTTTATTTTTGTGTATGGTGTAAGAAAATGTTCCAGGTTCACTTTTGCATGTAGCTGTCCCGTTTTCCCAGGACCATTTGTTGAAGAGACTTTCTTTTCCCCATGGTGTATTCTTTCCTCCTTTGCCATAGATAAATTGACCATATAAGTGTGGGTTTATTTTTGTGCTCTCTATTTTCTTCCATTGAATCTATGTGTCTATTTTTGTGCCAATACTGTTACTGAGAGATAAAAAAGGAAAGAAGCCTTGGTTCTTTTTGCTGCCACTGTGAAGAATAACAGGACAGGAAAATGAAAGTAAAGCAGAGAAGTTTTACTAAATTATACACCAAGGGAGGAACAGGCCAGTCAAGAGAGACAAAGGCCCCAGAAACTCTGGGATATGAGCTTATATCAGTTTTTTCTCTTTGGGGTGGGTCCTAGAGTAGCAACATTTGAGTGACAGGCCTGGATTATATAATAATTAGCCAACCATGCATGTCTTTTACCAAGATCCATTTGAAATCCCTGCACAGGGTAGGAAACCACATTATTTCTATTCTAGAGATAGAGGTCAAATAAGGACAGGCAGCTGCTTTCTGCACAAATGCAACAAGCACAAATTTAACTCTTCTTCTGCTAGGATGTTGTAACTGCAAGCTGACTGCTAAATGAGTGGGATGGAGTGGTCCCAGCGTGTCCCTTGGTTGGGTCTCTCTGTCAGGATGTCTAAGGTCCATCCTCCTGTTGCACATGCCAAGCTTCCTGCCTATCAAGTACCATACTACTTTGATTACTACTACTTCATAGTAGATCTTTTTTCTAAAGTTTATTTATTTATTTTGAGAGAAAGACAGTGTGAGCAAGGGAGGGACAGAGAGAAAGGGAGAAAGAAGGAATCCTAAGCAGGCTCCGCACCGCCAGCTCAGAGCCCAATGTGGGGCTCAAACCCATGAAACCATGAGATCACGCATGACTTGAGCCAAAACCCAGAGTCAGACACTTAATCAACTGAGCCACCCAGGTGCCCCTGGAGTATATCTTTAAATCCGGGGTTGTAATACCTCCAGCTTTGTAACTCTTTAAGACTACTTTGGCTATTCAAGGTCTTTTGTGGTTCCACACAAATTTTAGTGTTATTTGTTCTAGTTCTGGTGAAAACTGCTATTGGTATTTTGATAGGGACTGCAATGAATATGTAAGAATGCTTTGGGGAACATGGACATTTTAATATTAACTCTTCCAACCCATGAGCATGGAATATTTTTCCATTTGTTTGTGTCTTCAGTTTCTTTCATCAGTGTTTTATAGTTTTGGAGTACAGGTCTTTCACTTCCCTGGTTAAGTTTATATAAATGGGATTGTTTTCTTAAAGTCTCTGTCTGCTACTTCATTATTAGTGTATAGAAATTTAACAGATTTCTGTATCTTTTCTTTCTGCAAATTTACTCAATTTTTGTTTTAGTACTTTTTTAGTAGAGTTTTTAGGGTTTTCTAAGTATAATACCATGTCATCTGCAAATATGGACTGTTTTACTTCTTCTTTACCAATTTGGATACCTTTTTTTCTTATCTGATTGCTATTTTGAGGACTTCCAAGATAAGTTGAATAAAAGTGGTGAGAGTAGACATTCTTGTCTTGCTCCTGATCTTAGAGGAAAAGCTCTCAGTTTTCACCATTGAGTATGATGGGATAGCTATAGCTTTTTCCTTTGGGCCTTTATTGAGATATATTCCCTCTAAACCTGCTTTGTTGAGGGTTTTTATCATGAATGGATGTTGCACTTTGTCAGATGTTTTTTTCCTGTGTCTATTGAAATGATCATATATGATTTTTATCCTTTCCCTTGTTAATGCAGTGTGTCACAATGATTTGTAAATGTTCAACCACACTTGGATTCTGGGTATAAATTCCACTTGATCCTGGTGAATAATTTTTTGATATATTGTTGGTTTAGTTTGCTATTATTTTCTTCAGGATTTCTGAATCTATGTTCAGCAGAGACACTGGCTAGTAGGGTTTTGTTTTGTTTTGTACCGTCTTTGGTTTTGGTATCAGGAAAATGCTGGCCTCCTAGAATGAATTTGGAAGGTTTCCTTCCTCTTCTATTTTTTTTGGAATAGTTTCAGGACAGTGGGCATTAACTCTTCTTTAAATGTGTGCTAGAGGGGCGCCTGGGTGGCTCATTCCGTTAAGCAGCCAACTTCAGCTCAGGTCATGATCTCACGGTCCGTGAGTTCGAGCCCCGTGTCGGGCTCTGTGCTGACAGCTCAGAGCCTGGAGCCTGTTTCAGATTCTGTGTCTCCCTCTCTCTGACCCTCCCCTGTTCATGCTCTGTATCTGTCTCAAAAATAAATAAACGTTAAAAAAATAATAAATGTGTGCTAGAATTCATCTGTGAAGCCATCTGGTACTGTACTTTTGTATCTGAAGAGTTTTTTGATTACTGATTCAATTTTGTTGCTAGTAATTTTTCTGTTCAGATTTTCTGTTTCCTCATTCAGTTTTGGAAGGTTATACATTTCTAGGATTATGTCCATTCCTTCTACATTTTCTAATATGTTGGCATATGATTTTTCATAATATTCTCTTATAACCCTTTTTTAATGGTGTCCTTCCTTCATTTCTGATTTCATTTATTTGAGTCCTCTCTCTTTTTTATTGATGAGTCTGGCTAAAGGTTTATCAGTTTGGTTTACGTTTTCAAAGAATTAGCTCCCAGTTTCATTCATTTTTTTCTATTGTTTTGGGTTTTTTTGTTGTTGTTGACACTATTTCACTTATTTCTGCTTTAATCATTATTATTTCCTTCCTTCTACTGGCTTTTGGCTTTGTTTGCTCTTCTTTTTCTAGATCCTTTAGGTGTAAGGTTAGGTTGAGATTTTTCTTGTTTCTTAAGATAGGCCTATACTGCTGTAAACTTCTTTTAGAACAGCTTTTCCTACATCACCACACAATGGTTGTGTTTTCATTTTGATTTGTCTTTGTGTATTTTTTATTTCCTCTTTGATTTCTTGGGTAACCCAACCATTATTTAGAAGTACATTATTTAGCTTCCATTTATTTGCTTTGTTTCCAGATTTTTTTCCTGTAACTGATTTCTAATTTTATACCATTGTGGTCAGAAAAGATGTATTTTATTATTGCAATCTTTTTTAATGTATTAAGATTTGTTTTGTGTCCTAACATGTGTTCTATCTAGGAGAATATTCCATGTGCGCTTTAAAGAATGTGTATTCTGGGGCGCCTGGGTGGCGCAGTCGGTTAAGCGTCCGACTTCAGCCAGGTCACGATCTCGCGGTCCGTGAGTTCAAGCCCCGCGTCAGGCTCTGGGCTGATGGCTCGGAGCCTGGAGCCTGTTTCCGATTCTGTGTCTCCCTCTCTCTCTGCCCCTCCCCCGTTCATGCTCTGTGTCTCTCTGTCCCAAAAATAAATAAAAAACGTTGAAAAAAAAAAATTAAAGAATGTGTATTCTGCTGTTTGGCGATGGAACAGTGTGTGTGTGTGTGTGTGTGTGTGTGTGTGTGTGTGTGTACACACATACTGTTTGGCTTTGAATGACACAAGACTGCATAGATCTGTTTCCTTGTTGATTTTCTGTCTGAATGAACTATCCCATTGATGCAACTGGGGTGTTAAAGTCCCCTACTATTATTGTATTATGATCAATTTCTCCCTTTTTCCCTGTTAATAGTTGCTTTATGTATTTAGATGCTTCCTTTTGGGATGCATAGATATTTGCAATTGTTCTATCCTCTTGTTGGAATGTTTCCTTTATCTTTCCCTACAGTCTTTGCTTTAAAGTCTATTTTATTGACTATAAGTATTGCTACCTCAGCTTTCTTTTCACTTTCATTTGCATGATGTTTTTCTATCCCCTTTCAATCTGTGTCTTTAGGTCTGGAATGAGTCTCTTGTTAATCTACTACCTTATTATATGTTTGCATTTACCTGTGAAATTTTTTCCTTTCATAATTTTTTAACTGCCAATTATGGACTTTCCTCCTTTCCACTCAAAGAATTCTCCTTAACATTTCTTGTAAGGCTGCTTGAGTAGTGATGAACTCCTTTAACTTTTCTTTGGGAATCTCTTTATCTCTCCTTCTCTTCTGAAGGATAGCCTTGATGAATAGAGTATTCTTGGCTGCAGGTTTTTTCCTTTCAGCACATTTGAATATATCACCACTCCCTTCTGGCCTGCAAAGTTTCTCTGAAAAATCAGTTGGTAGCCTTATGGAATGTCCCTTGTATGTACTATTTGCCCTTGCTGCTTTAAAAATTCTTTATCATTACTTCTTGCCATTTTAATTATTATATGTCTTGACGTGGACTTCCTTGGGTTGATTTGGGTGGTGGCTTTTGTTCCTCCTCCATCTGATATCTGTTGCCTTCACTAGATTAGGAAAGTTTTCAGCTATTATTTCTTCCAATATGTTTTCTTTCCCTTTCTCTCTCTCTTCTACTGGGATCCTTATAATGTGAATGACATTATGCTTGATGATGTCACTGAGTTTCCTTAACCTATTTTCATTTTTTATTCTTTCTTCATTTTAGCTTGCCTGCTTTCCATTACCCTGGCTTCCAGATTGCTGGTCCTTTCTTCTGCCTCTTCTAATGTGCTATTGATTCCCTCTAGTGTGTTTTTAATTTCTGTTATTGTGTTCTTCATCTCAGACTGGTTCTTTTTTGCATTTGTGATCTCTTTTTTGAAGGTCTTACTGAGATTCTCCACTCTTTTTTAAGTCCAGTATCTTTATAACCATCACTTTGTCTTTATCAAGCATATTCCTTATCTCCATTTAAGTTTTGTTGTGATTTTGTTCTGTTCTTTCATTTGAGACATAATCCTGTCTCCTTATTTTGTCTAACTCTGTCTGTTTCTATGTATTAGGAAAGTCAGCTATGTCTCCTGATCTTGACTGTAGTGCCCTTTTGAAGAAAAAGTCATGTGGTGCCTTGTAAAGCACATACTCTCTGGTCATCAGAATCAGGCTCTCCAGGGGTGTCTTCTATGCGTCCATGCATCCTAGTGTTCTGGCTGAGCCATGTTTCCTTCAGATCAGTTGGCTGCAGTGGCCCACTTTGGCTGCTGTGGGTGCATAGGGCAGGGTTTGGTCATGTGCTGTTGAGAAGTCTGAGGCCTCCATGGGCTTATAGCTGGGCAGTGTCAGCAGTCAGGCTAGCTGTCTGCACTCATTCTGTCAGTCTGTCACAGTTACTTGCACAGTGAGCTGCAGGGTACTCTCCCTGGGCTTCCCACTGAGAGATTTTTGTTTGTTAGTGGAGCTGGCATTCAGACCAGTTACTTGTCTGCCAGAACTGTGGCACTCTGCTGTGTGTGGTTATCTTCCCCACTCCTCAGGACAGGAATCACTTTGGGGTGACACCAGTCCCTGCTGGGGCTGCCTGCAGGGTGTGTCAGCAGGAGCTGCTTTACAAGGACCTCTGTAAGTGGGGCAGGTCTGCCTGGGAATGCAGGGGTGAGGAACATGGTAGCAAGATAGGTGAAGAGTGTTCATGCTGGTTCTCACAGTGCTGGCCTATCTAGGCTGGAGGAGGGGAAGAGAAATGGTGCCCATCAGCACTTTTATTTTTGGAGAAGTCTTCTAAAACTCCCTGCCTTTCCTGGATTAGTAAGTACATCTCCTTCATATACCCAGGCACTTTTCAAACTACTGCATATATGTTGTGTTTTCATTTGGTTGTTATGCTGGCTATATGGTTATATGTTACAGTAACTCAGTTTCTTATTGCCCTCCAGCACTCCTAGAGGTTATAGAGCTAATAAGCCCACTGATTTTTAAAATACTTGGAGTTAGTGTGAGTCCCCCATGCTTGGGGTACCTGGAGAGTGGTCTAATCCTCTTTCTTCTCCATGATGGTGGGATCCTTCCCATGGGTGATTAGTTTCTTAAAGAGGTTTGGTTCCCAACCACATCTCTGCCCCTCCTACTCTTTTTAATGTGGCCTCTTTACTATATGATTAACTGTAGAAGATCTGTTCTGCCAGTCTTCATACTGTTCTCAAAGTTAGTTGTACAGATGTAGCTGTTATCTCAGTGGGTTCATAGGATGAAGGATTCTCCTACTCCACCATTTTCCTGACCTCCAGCAACAAGTAAATAAGATTTTTTTTAATTAACAAAATAATTCCAAAGTTTGTCTAGAGGCGAATAACTGGAAATAATATCTTGGGGCACCTGGGAGGCTGTCTTTAAACCCCACGTCAGGCTTTGTGCTGATAGCTCAGAGCCTGGAGCCTGCTTTAGATCCTGTGTTTCCCTCTCTGTCCGTCCCCAGCTCACACTCTGTCTCTCTCTCAAAAATAAACATTAAACAAAGAAAACAAAAGAAAAATAATTGAAAAAGTAATGGCTTAGGGACTTTGCAAATTTGATAAAAGCTATTCTCACGTAGATCCAAACAAAAAAAAAAATATGGAAAATCACTATTTTATATGTATGCATAAAATAATGTAATTGCTGAAAATCAATGATAAAAATGAAAAATTGTAAAGCAGCCAGAGAAAAAATAATACATGATACATAGGGAGAAACAAAGATGCATGACTACAGATTTAGTAGTCATTCTTCTAATAAATTCCAAAAGTATGCACAAATAAAAAGGCAATGGGAGTGGGATATTTGAAATATGAAAAGAAGGTGGAGGTAGCAGGACTCTGTCAGCCCAGAATTTTATTCCTATCAAGAAAGTCATACAAAAAAATAAGAGTTTTCAAAAACTGAAATGCTGAAATATAATGCATTATAAGTAGACCTGTACTCAATGAAAGCTAAAGGCAAGTTTTCATGTAGAAGGGAAATGATATCAGATGTGAATCTGAATATACAAAAGGGAATAATAAAATATTAAATATATATATGAGTAAATATGTAAGATTTTTCTCATTTTTAAACTCTTTAAAGCAAAAATAGTAACAATGTGCTGTAGGTTCCATAATACATATAGCAATAAAATGTATGAAAACAGTAACACAAGGGAACAGGAAGGCAGAAATGGAAATATACTATTCTAAGATTATAATAAAGTTATATTAATTTGTAATATAGAAATTAAGAATGCATATTCTTAATAAGAATGCATACTTAACAATGTAAATCCTAGAACAACCTGGAGAAAAGAAAAAAACAATATAGCTAATTAAAGAGAGAAAAAATAAGAACAAATGATACAAATAGAAAAAACACAAGATGATAGATTTAAAAACAATACTGATGAGTACATTAAGTATAAATGAAATAAACCATGTATTATGGAGTAACCATATACTGGAAACTACAAGCCCTAAATATTTTTAAAAATTAATATCCACATCTTAAAAAGTAAACTGATGAAATTAGTTTAAAAATATTTTATTCATCTTCATAAGGTCCCAGTAATTCACTTTTGCTTTTAATTCCCTTGCCTTTGGGGATGTGCCGAGTAAGAGATTGCTACGGCTGAGGTCAGAGAGGTCTTTTCCTGCTTTCTCCTCTAAGGTTTTGATGGTTTCCTGTCTCACATTCAGGTCCTTTATCCATTTTGAGTTTATTTTTGTGAATGGTGTGAGAAAGTGGTCTAGTTTCAACCTTCTGCATGTTGCTGTCCAGTTCTCCCAGCACCATTTGTTAAAGAGACTGTCTTGTTTCCATTGGATGTTCTTTCCTGCTTTGTCAAAGATGAGTTGGCCATACGTTTGTGGGTCTAGTTCTGGGGTTTCTATTCTCTTCCATTGGTCTATGTGTTTTTGTGCCAATACCATGCTGTCTTGATGATGACAGCTTTGTAGTAGAGGCTAAAGTCTGGGATTGTGATGCCTCCTGCTTTGGTCTTCTTCTTCAAAATTACTTTGGCTATTCGGGGCCTTTTGTGGTTCCATATGAATTTTAGGATTGCTTGTTCTAGTTTCGAGAAG
>NW_026057582.1:74758319-74854590 GCF_023721935.1 Panthera uncia | reverse complement strand
TTTTATCTCTCTTTCTCTCAGCTTCCTCTTTTTCCATAACTTTATCTTCTAGTTCACCTATTCTCTCCTCTGCCTCTTCAAGCCGAGCCGTCGTGGTTTCCCTTTTGTTTTGCATTTCGTTTAAAGCGTTTTTCAGCTCCTCGTGACTGTTCCTTAGTCCCTTGATCTCTGTAGCAAGGGATTCTCTGCTGTCCTCTATACTGTTTTCAAGCCCAGTGATTAATTTTATGACTATTATTCTAAATTCACTTTCTGTTATATTATTTAAATCCTTTTTGATCAGTTCATTAGCTGTTGTTATTTCCTGGAGATTCTCCTGAGGGGAATTCTTCCGTTTGGTCATTTTGGATAGTCCCTGGAGTGGTGAGGACCTGCAGGGCACTTCCCCTGTGCTGTGGTGTATAACTGGAGTTGGTGGGCGGGGCCGCAGTCAGTCCTGATGTCTGCCCCCAGCCCACCGCTGGGGCCACAGTCAGACTGATGTGTGCCTTCTCTTCTGCTCTCCTAGGGGCGGGATTCACTGTGGGGTGGCGTGGTCCCTCTGGGCTACTTGCACACTGCCAGGCTTGTGGTGCTGGGGATCTGGCGTATTAGCTGGGGTGGGTAGGCAAGGTGCACCGGGAGAAGGAGGGGCAGGCTTAGCTCGCTTCTCCTTAGGTGATCCACTTCAGGAGGGGCCCTGTGGCAGCAGGAGGGAGTCAGATCCGCTGCCGGAGGTTTGGCTCCGCAGAAGCACAGAGTTGGGTGTTTGCACGGAGTGAGCAAGTTCCCTGGCAGGAACTGGTTCCCTTTGGGATTTTGGCTGGGGGATGGGTGGGGGAGATGGCACTGGTGAGCACCTTTGTTCCCCGCCAAGCTGAGCTCTGTCCTCTGGGGGCTCAGCAGCTCTCCCTCCCTTTGTCCTCCAGCCTTCCTGCTTTCTGAGCAGAGCTGTTAACTTATGACCTCCCAGACTCTAAGTCGCGCTTGCTGTCGGAACACAGTCCGTCTGGCCCCTCCGCATTTGCCTGCCAGACTCCGGGTCTCTGGCCGGTGGGCAGCCCCTCCTCCCTGGCTCCCTCCCGCCAGTCCGTGTAGCGTGCACTGCCTCTCCACCCTTCCTACCCTCTTCCGTGGGCCTCTCGTCTGCGCTTGGCTCCGGAGACTCCATTCTGCTAATCCTCTGGCGGTTTTCTGGGTTATTTAGGCAGGTGTAGGTGGAATCTAAGTGATCAGCCGGACGCACAGTGAGCCCAGCGTCCTCCTACGCCACCATCTTCCTCCCCCCTCGAGCACAACTATTTTTAAAAGTGAGCAATTCACGTGAAAATTGAATACATGAAAAAATATAAACACTGTTTGCAATCGTTAAAATAGAAACCTCTACTAGATATAATACTTTGATCTTTTCTAAATGCAGATCTTTAAAAGAGAACAAATACTGGTGTTAGAAATAATGAGGGCAGATAATTTCATATATTTTGGTGGAAAATTAAATTGATAGAATTTCTATGTATATATCAGTGTTTATACCTTGTGATCTAATAATTGTGCTTCTAAAAATTTATTCCCAGAAAATAATTAAATAATTGTGAAAAGCTGTATTTAAAGCAATTAAAAAAAATTTTTTTAATGTTTATTTTTAAGAGAGAGAGAGTGTGAGTGGGCGAGGGGCAGAAAGAGTGGGAGACAGAATCAGAAGCAGGCCCTGAGCTGTTAGCACAGAGCCTGATGCGGGGCTCGAACTCAAACTGTGGGATCATGACTTAAGCCGAAGTCAGACACAATCGACTGAGTCACCCAAATGCCACTAAAACATTTTTATATGAACTTAGCTTAAAATAGCAAAAATCTAAACTTAGAAAGGCAGAGATTAAATATCAAAAATGATTAATAATACATTGTTAAAGAGTATTGTGATCTGTATGTACTTCTTTGAAATATAACTGTAATATTAAGAGAAAAGAACAAGTTTTAAACTCAGAATATAATATGACCCAATTTTAACAAAATAGTAACTTATTTATATATGTAAACTGACAAAATTTTAATATTAGGTATTTCTGAGTATTTAACTTTCACATTCTTTAATTCATTTATTTAAAAAATATTTACAGGCACCTTCTTTGTTACAATAGTAACAAATCTTTGCTTTCGTGGATGTTATATAGCATCATGAAGAAAGAATAAAATAAGTATATGGGACATAGGTCATGTTAAAAAATAATAAGTGCTATGAAAAAAAGTAGTGCACAGAAGGGGGATACAGAGTATTGTGGAAATGGATTGCAAATTTCAATATGGTAGTCAGGAAGGTTTCACATGGAAGGTGACATTTGTGGGAAGTTCTGAAAGAAATTATGAAGTGAGTCATAATCACTCATAGGGAGGTTGTGATGAAGGAAGATTAGGGGTCAGTCTGGAATGTTATGTGTGAAGTCATATTAAAACACGAAAGTAGAGCTGTGGCAGTGGCATAAGGCTGCTGGGTAGAGGAGCTGAGAGTTTATGAGAAAGATATAAAGAGAAGTTATCAATATTTCTTAGATGGAATTCAAAACCAAGGAAGCTTGGTAGCTAAGGAGAAACTCCCAAAGAAGAATGAGGAACAGCTGGCTAAGTGGAGGCGAGACTATGAAAGTGAAGACTTTTGATAAGGCAGTGATGCACTATGTCAAAGGCCACTTAGAGGCACTACACTAATGCAAAATATTAATGGGGGGGGGGCGCCTGGGTGGCTCAGTCAAGAAATCAACTTTGGCTCAGGTCATATCTCACAGGCTCTGCACTGACAGAGCCTGGAGCCTGCTTCAGATTCTGTCTCCCTCTCTCTCTCAAATGAATAAACATTAAAAAATATTAATAGGGGAGCATATGTATGTATAGTGGTGGGCAGAAGGTGTATGAGAACTCTATTTCCTGCTCAACTTCTCCGTAAACCTAAAATCACACAGGAAAAGTCTACTAATTTTTAAATCTAAACAATGTTTGAGGAGCTTTGCTGTAAAAAAGAAGGGGGAAATGAGATAATATGTAGAGGGGAAAAGGGAGTGAAGTTTTATTTAATATGAAAGAAATGTGATGTACCTAGAAAAAGAATCCAATTGGGAAGAAAAAGTTAATGGTGCAAAAGAGAGAAAAAATAATGACCAGAATAATTGCCTTTAGTAGCAGAGAGGATGGATTCTGATGCATAGATCAGGGAGTTGACTTTTGTAGAAGCAGTACCAAGTGACCCAGTTTCAAGAGAGATGAAAGGGAACATGGTCCCAGATGCAGGTATATGGGTAGATGTAGTGGTATGGGCTTGAGCAGTTCTCTTCTTGTTTTAGTGAAACAGTAAGCAACATGATGGGAGTGGAGCTGGAAGAGATATTTGAGAAATGAGAACGTTTTTTAATAGCCTGAATATTTTTACCATGGATACGATTTATATTTATGAGTATTTTAACTTTTGATTAGTTTTTAAATACAAAAAAGTCCTAGACTTCTTTACATTTTTGGTTACAGTGTAAGTTTAATGGGGCAGCGAGGCAGTAGTAGAAGAAGTTCTATTTTGCTAGAGGAGATCTGATAGGTACACAGTGCTCTGGATCATTCTCTTGGCTCAAGTCTTATGGTTAATGTGGTGGTATTTTTCAGATAACAGAGGGCAAAGATTGTAGCAAGAACAGCCAGCCCTCTTGACAGCCTAGGTCTTCTGTGTTGTTCTGGGAGACATCTCTGGATGCCCAACTTATTGTCTGTTCTAGACCTTCCAACTATTTTGTAAACATGTAATCCTCTGTATTAAATCATACTGTGTTTAAAATAACTAGAATAGTTTCTGCTGTCTGCAATAGATTCATAACTGGTCCACCAAAGAATTATTATACTTAGTGTGAAATCAACTAGGGATGAGATCAACAAACATCTAGGAGTCATAAAAAACTGCCAGGAGTAATCATGAAGTTCTGGGAAAAAGTGAAATGTTTCCATGACCTTTTCACATGAAAATAACCAACTTTGGGCTTCTGGTCCAAGATGGCCATGTAGGAAGACCTTGAACTCACTTCCTCCATAAACACACCAAATTTACATTTATTTATACAGCAGTTTCTCCTGAAGAACTGAGGGCTGACTGAACAGCTTCTGAATAAGAGTGGACAGCAAAAGAAAATGGCAGGAGAGACAGGGTCATGAAGGGAATGCCCATCCCTGAAGCTGTGAACTGCAGTGGCAGGGATAATATTGAGGGACTGTGAACAGATTCATCTGCTTTGGGGCATAGAAAAAAAGCATGGTTTAAAAGAACAACTAGTATATAAAAGATCCAACCCTGGGGCTCTACCAAGTGGCCAGAGGAGCCACTGGAACTCTCTCTGGGTTGGAGGATCTGAGTTGGTGAATGCCAACCGGTTGACACTCCACCTCCATCTCAAAAATGGAGACTGGTGCAGGATCTCACTGCTGTCTCAGTGAGCCCCAGGTCCCCTAGCCCACCCCAGCCCTTTACACTCAGGGCCACAAAATAGAAGTACAGTTCAAAGCAACTAGCATATAAAAGACCCAGCCCTAGAACTCTACCAAGCAGCAGAGGAGACTGTTGGAACTTTCTGTAAGTCAGAGGGGCTGGTGAGAACCATGGTTTATACTCCCCCTCTCCCTAAATAACCTGAACTGAAGCAGGGTCTAGGTGCCCTAAACAACCTGCTGCCTTAGGGCTGGTATGGGCTGGGGGACCCGGTGCTTGGTAACTGTGCCACCAAGGTGGCTACAGGTTGTGACACACTGGGACACCCCTAGTCAGCACTCACTATAGCTGCAGCGTTTGCACCAAGGTGACACAGAGGCAAAGCACCCTAGAATACTCCATGCCTGCACCACTTCAGCTTCAGCCAGCTTGCTAGGGCTTCCTCAGTGCAGAATGCTCCCGGACTTCCCAGCTGATAATTCCAGCCTTGACTCCAGTAACCCCACCAAGGTGCCCCCTATGTGGAGTACCCAAGACCACCCCCCAGCCTGTGCCTACATCAGTTCCAGCCACTCCACCAGGGCACCCCCTGCACTGGGGACTCTGGGACACCCTGGCTCTTATCCATGTCATCTTGAACTGTCCTGTCAGGGTACACTTTGAATGGAGAGCCAAGGGGATAAACTGGCCCATACCCATTGCAGCTTTAACTGTCCTGCCAGGATGCTTCCTGTGCAGAGTGCTGCAGGATCCCTAGCCTGCACCCCACCTTGGCTCCAGCCACCCTCCTGGTGCACCTTTGTGCAGAGAGTCCTGGAACACCTTAGTTTACACTCCCTTCAGCTATCCTGCCAAGGTGCCCTATGTGCATACAGCACCAGAACATCCCAGCTTGCACCACTTCATTATCAGCTACCCTGGAAGGATATCTTCGATGTGAAGAGCCAAGGGACCATAGAAACTCATGTCTGCTTCAGCTTAGTAGTCCTGCCAGGGCACCCTTTGCAGACAGAGCCCTGGGGTCTCTAGGCTTGTACCCACTTCAGCTTCAACTGTCCTTCCATAGTGCTGTCTGCATGGAGAGCCCCAGAACCTCCCAGCCTGCACACTGCCATAGCTCTAGCTGCCCACCAGAGAGCACAGAGCAGAACACCCCAACTTACAACCACTTTAACTTCAGCTATCCTGGCAGGGTGCCTTCTGTACATAGAGCCCTAGGACTCCCTAGCTTGCACTCACCTCAGCTTCAGCCATCCTACCAGGGTGTCCTCTGTACTTATAACACCAGGACCCCTCCCCCCTCCCCCAGACACTTTAGTTTTAGTTTTTCTGACAGGGCACCTGCTGCATGGAGAGCCCAGGTACTGTTAACACCAACTCATGCCTACTTTAGCTTTAACTGTCTTCCCAGGGCTCACACTGCATAGAAAGTCCTGGTACTCCTCGGTTTTCACCTCCTTCCACTTCAGCTATCCACCCAGGGCACCCACTCCCTGGAGAGTCTCAGGATAACTCCAACACAATTCCACTTCAATTCTGGACATCCCAGTAGGGCCGACCCAGCATGGAGTGCTCCACAGCCCCCACCCCATGCCAGCCACAGCTCCTGCCAGCCAGCAGAAGTCACCTAGCACCCACAATCTGCACAGGTTACAATCACACATAAGACCATTCCTTCAAGAGTAAAAGATTTAGCAGTTCTACCTAATCCATAGAAACATAGAAAGTCAAGCAAAATGGAGAGACAGAGAAGTGTGCTCCAAAAGAAAAAAAAAACTCAGAAAAATAACGAAATGACAAGCATATAAACAATATGCCTAAAAAGAATTTAAAGTAATTATCTTAAAGATGCTCACCAGACTGCAGAAAAGAGTGGAAGAACTCTGAGATGTTCAACAAAAAGACAAATATAGAAAGGAACCAATCACAGTTGAAGAATATAATAACTAAAATAGAAAATAACACTAGAGGGAATAAACAATAGATTATTGGGTTTAGGAGTACAGATCAGTGATCTCAAAGACAGGGTAATGGAAACCACTCAAGGTGAACAGTGGAAGAGAATTTTTAAAAATAAGGACAGCTTAAAAATAAGGATCTCCTAGAAAATAGCAAGGAAATGAACATTTGCATTATAGCTGCCCCAAAAGGAAAAAAGAAAGAAAATGGAGCAGAAAACACATTTGAAGAAATAATAGCTGAAAACTTCCCTAACCTATGGGAGGAAATAGATATCCAGGTTTAGGAATCCCAGAAAGTCCCAAACAAGATAAATCCAAGGAGGTCCACACCATTACATAATAATAATTAAAATGTATCTGCCTTTCTCTGTATGGCTTATTTCACTTAGCATCACACTCTCCAGTTCCATCCACGTTGCTACAAAGGGCCATATGTTTTCACTCTTATGTGGATCCTGAGAAACTTAACAGAAACCCATGGGGGAGGGGAAGGAAAAAAAAAAAAGAGGTTAGAGTGGGAGAGAGCCAAAGCATAAGAGACTCTTAAAAACTGAGAACAAACTGAGGGTTGATGGGGGGTGGGAGGGAGGGGAGGGTGGGTGATGGGTATCGAGGAGCGCACCTTTTGGGATGAGCACTGTGTGTTGTATGGAAACCAATTTGACAATAAACTTCATATATTGAAAAAAAATAATAATAATAATTAAAATGTCAAAGGCTAAAGAGAAAAATTTTAAAGCAACAAGAGAGAAAAAAGGCACAAAAGAAACCCCATAAAGCTCTCAGCTTATTTTTCAGTAGAAACTGTACAGGCAAGAAGGAGTGGCATGGTACATTCCTAGTGCTTCAAGGAAAAAACCTACAACCTATAATACTCTAACCAGCAAGATTATTCAGAATTGAAAGAGACTTAAAGAGTTTCTCAAACAAAAGTTAAAGGAGTTCATCACCACTAAACTGACCTGATAAGAAGCGTTAAAAGGAATTTTTTTAATGGAAAAGACCATAATTAACCATAAGAAAATTATGAATGAAAAGATGTAAAATATGACAGTCTACACATAAAACATGGAGGAGAGAGTAAAAATAAGAGATATTTCTAGAATGTGTTTGAACTTAAATAACCATAAACTTTAGTGACTACTGTATATTTAGGATATTATATATGAACCTAATGGAAACTACAAACCCAAAAACTCTAATAGATACAAAACAAAGAGAAAGCAAAACACAATACTACAGAAACTCATCAATCACAAAGAAAAAGAAAGAAACAGAAAGAACTACAAAAACAAGTGGAAAACAACAAAATGTCAATAACTACATACATATCAATAATTTAACGTTAATGATCTAAATGCTCTAATCAAAAAACATAGGGTGGTGGAATGAATAAAAAAGACATTGATATTCTTCGTACAAGAGGCTTGCCTCAGACCTAAAGACACATACAGACTGAAAGTGAAGGGATAGAAAAACATTTGCCATACAAATGGAAGCAAGAAAAAAAAAAAAAGCCAAGGTAGCAATACTTATATCTAACAAAATATATTTTAAAACAAAGACTAGAACAAGAGGCAAATAAGGGCATTACGTGATGATAAAAGGGATCAATCCAACAAGAGGATATAACAATTGCAAATATCTACATAGTCAACATTGGAGCACTTAAATACATAAATCAAATGTAAATGGGCATAATGAGAGAAATTGATGGTACTACAATAACAGTAGGAAATGTTAACATTCCTCACCCCCTTACATCAATGGATAAATAATCCAGGCAAAAAATCAGCACAGAAATGGTGCCTTTGAATGACACATTAAACCAGATGGACATAACAGATATATACAGAACATCCCAAAACAAGAGTATACATTCTTTCAAGTGCACATGAAACATTCTCCAGAATAGATCACATGTTAGGCTGCAAAACAAGTCTCAACAAATTCAACAAGATGGAAATCATACCATGCATCCTTTCTGACCACAATGGTATGAAAGTAGAAATCATAACAAGAAAAAAAAACTGGAAAAAACACAAATGCATAGAAACTAAACCACATGCTACTAAATGACCAATGGGTCAACAAAAAAATTTAAAAAGAAATTTAAAAAATACACGAGACAAGTGAAAATGATAACACAATGGTACAAAATCTTTGGGACACAGCAAAAGATGTTCTAAGAGGGAAATATATAGCAGTACAGGCCTACCTCAAGGAAAAAAAAGTCAATCTAACCTTACACCTAAAGGAACCAGAAAAAAGCCCAAAGTCACTAGAAGAAAGAAAATAATACAGATCAGAGCAGAAGTAAATGACATAAGACTAAAAAACAATTGAAAAGATGAACCCAAGAGCCGGTTCTTTGAAAAGATAAACAAATTGATAAACTTTTGGCTAGACTCATTAAGAAAAAAAGAGGACACAAGTCATAAATGTAAAAGAAATGACACTACAGATAACAAAGGATTTTAAGAGAATACTATGAAAAATTATATGCCAACAAATTGAACAACCTAGAAGAAATGGATAAATTTCTATATACATATAAATTTCCAAAACTGATTCAGGAAGAAATAGAAAACCTGAACTAGCCGGGTATGGTAACAAAATTCAATCAGTAATCAAAAAACTATCAATATATATATGTATGTGTACATGTATATATATACATACACACACATATATACGTATATATACATATACATAGATACACAGGTGAATTCTACCAAATATTTAAAGAATTAGTACCCATTCTCCTCAAACTGTTCCAAAAATAGGAAGGAAAGCTTTTAAATACATTCTGCAAGGCCAGCATTACCCTGATACCAAAACTATACAGAGACACCAAAAGAAGAAAACTACAAGCTAATATCTCTGTTGAACATAGTTGCAAAAACCCTCAACAGAATATTAGCAAACTACATTCAACAATACATTAAAAGTATCATTCAACACAGTCAAGTGGGATTTATTTCAGGAATGAAATGATGGTTCAATATTCACAAATGACTCAACATGATAACATCAATAAAAGGAAGGATTAAAATCATATGATCATCTCAATAGATACAAAAAATATTTAACAAAATTTAACATCCATTCACAATAAAAACTCTCAGCATCATGAGTTTAGAGGGAAGATACCTCAACATAATAAAGGCCATATATGAAAAACCCACAGCTAATATCATACTCAATGGTGAAAAACAGCTTTTCCTCTAAAATCGGGGACAAGAGAAGGATATACATTATCACCACTTTTATTTAATGTAGTACTGGAAGTCCTAGCCACAGTAATCAGAGAAAAAAAAAAGCATCTATAAGGAAGAAGTTAAACTTTCACTATTGGCAGATGACATGATACCATATACTATACATACTATATACACTATGGAAAGCCCTCAAGACTCCACCAAAAAAAGTACTAGAATAAATGAATTCAGTAAAACTGCAATATAAAAAATTAATACACAGAAATTCATTGTGCTTCTATACACTAATAACAAAGTAACAGAAAGAGAAATTAAGAAAATAATTCTATTTACATTTTCACCAAAAGGAATAAAATGCCTAGGAATAAACTTAATCAAGGAGGGGAAAGAACTATACTCTGAAAACTATAAAATACTGATGAAAGAGTTTGAAGATGACACAAACAAATGGAAAGATATACTATACTTATGGATTGGAAGAATTAATGTTGTTAACATGCCCATACTATCCAATACAATCTACAAATGCCATGCAATCCCTATCAAAATACCAACATGATTTTTCATTGAATGAGAACAAATAATACTAAAATTTATATGAAACTACCTAAGAATCCAAATAGCCAAAGCAATCTTGAAAAAGAGGAACAAAGCTGGAGGGATCACAATCCCAGATTTCAAAACAATATACTACAAAGTGGTTATCAAAACAGTATGGTTGTGCCACAAAAGAGACAAATAGATTAATAGAACAGAATACAGAGCTCATAAATAAAACTGGACTTACATGATCAATTAATCTATGACAACAAGGGGCCAAGAGTATACAGTGGAGAAAAGATAAGTCTCTTCAATATTTGCATTTTGCATTTGCTACTTGCAAAAAAAAAAAAAACTAGACCACTTTTTTTACACCATAAACAAAAATAAAATCAAGTGGATTAAAGATCTACATATGAGACTTGAAACCATAAAACTACTAGGAGAGAACATAGGCAGTAATCTATTCCACATTGTCTGTAGCAATGTTTTTCCAGCTATGTCTCCATAAGCCAGGGAAACAAATATAAACTATTTAAACTATTATAAACAAATAAGTTTTAGCACAGTGAAGGAAACCATCAGCAAAACAAAAAAGCAACTTACTGAATGGAAGAAAGTATTTGCAAATGACATATCTGATAAGAATTAGTATCCAAAATATATAAAGAACTTATTCAACTCAACACCAAAAACACCCCAAATAATCAAATTTAAAAAATGGGAGAGGACTTAAATAGACATTTTTCTAAAGAAGATAGATGGATGACAGACACATGAAGAGATGCTTAATATCACACCAATCACCAAGGAAATCCAAGTAAGAACCCTCATGCACTGTTGGTAGGAATGCAAATTGATATAGCTACTATGGAAAACACTACAGAGGTCCTTCAAAAATTAAAAATAGAATTACCATATGACCCAGTAATTTGACTACTAGGTATTTAACCAAAGAAAGTGAAAACTCTAATTTGAAAAGATACGTGAACCCCTATGTTTATTGCAGCATTATGTACAATAGCCAAGATATGGAAGCAACCGAAGTGCCCTTCAATAGATGAATGTATAAAGAAGATGTGGTACACACACACACACATTATATATATATATATATATATATATATATATATATATATATAATATGTATATGCATATATATGTGCATATATAATATGCATATATAATATGCACATATATATTGCATAATGTATGTATGTGTAACATATACATATGTTATATATATGTAACACTATGTATATAATATATAGTGCGTGTGTATATAATATAGCCATAAAGAAGGATAAGATCTTGCCATTTGTGACAACATAAATGGACCTAGAGTGTATTTTAAGTGAAACAGACTTATTTCACTTAGCATAATACACTCTAGGTCCATCCAGGTCATTGTAAATTGCAAGATTTAATTCTTTTTTATGGTTGAGTAATATTGCATTGTGTGGTGTGTATGTATAGTTATGTATACACACACACACACACACACACACACACACACACACCACATCTTCTTCATCCATTCATCAGCCAATGGACATTTGGTCTCTTTCCATAATTTAACTATTGTTGATCACGCTGCTATAAACATCAGGTGCATGTATCCCTTTGATATAGTATTTTTGTATTCTTTGGGTAAATAAGCCAGAGAGACAGATACCATATGATTTCACTCATGTGGAATAAACAAAACAAGCAAGTAAAGGGGGGAAGAATGAGAGAGAGGTAAATCAAGAAACAGACTCTTAATTATAGAGAACAAACTGATGGCTACCAAAAGGAAAGTTGGGTTAGAGGGATGGGTTAAATAGATGATGGGGATTAAGGAGCGCACTTGCTGTGATGAGTACCGGGTGTTATATGGAAGTGTTGAATCACGGTATTGTATATTACACTGCATGTTAACTGGAATTTAAATAAAAACTTAAGAAAAAAGAAGGACAAATACAATATGATTTCACTTGTATGTGGAAACTAAAACGAATAAACAAAGAAACAAAACACAGAATGACCTATACATATAGAGAACAAACTGATCGGTGGCAGGATGGAGAAAATGGGTGAAAAGGAGTGGGAGATACAGGTTTCCAGCTATGGAATAAAGAGTCAAGGGAATAATAAGTACAGGATAGGGAATATAGTCAATGGTTTGTAATAGTGTTGTGTGGTGACAGTAGCTACACTTGTATTGAGGATGGCATAATATACAGATGTATTGAATCACTATGTTGTACACATAAAACTAATTTAATATTGTGTGTCAACTCAAGAATTTTTTAAATTGTTTTTGCCTTCATCTAATTTAGAAAAAAAAGTTGGCAGTTTAATTTTTTTCAAAATATAATCCCTCTTGATAATTTTTCAACTCTTGATATCCGCACAGAATCTTGAGTTTGCAGCCCTAAGACATTTATAAAACTGCATATGAGAAATCATTCTGCTGCTTAAAGTCTTAGAATGGTTTCTTATTATAATTACAAAAAAATTACCAAAAAAACCCTCTTTATATTCACTTCATAGACTCATGTGTGTTGAACACTACCTTCAACTCTAATCATTTTCACATTCACTTATTATACCTCAATTTGAACTTTGTTGTATTCTTCAAATATACCAAGTTCATTATCTAATCTTCAGGTTTATGTGCTACCTGTTCCCTCTGCCTAGAATGCTCTGCCTCCAGATGTTTGCATAGTTGACTGTTTAGTTCATCTAGTTATTAGCCAAAATGTCACATCCAGAAGAACACCTTGATTAAAGATGGAAAGTGAACTTATAATGTTCACTCCACACTTTCTATTATCTATCAATCCTTTTGCTTTTTTATTTAGTTTCTGTATCTCTTCCTGAAACCATTCTGTTCATGTTTCTATCTTTAATGTCTATTCCCACTAGATTGTACCTTAAGGAGAACAGTGACTTGACTTGTTTCATTAATAACTCTTTCTCCTAGTGCCTAAAATAGTACCAACAAAAATGAAAATGCTCAATAAATGCAGTATTTGGAAATGGATAAGTTAACTTCAGAGGAAATTCTCTGGTCTTGATTTTCTTTTCTTTTTCCTTTAATTAGGCTATGTGCTGATTAAACAGCCTCCTCATGGAAGCTTTTACTTCCTGGTTGCGAAGGGTATAAATCACAGGATTCAGCAAAGGAAAGATCACTGTGTGAAAGAGAGAAACCACCTTGTCAGCTGGGAAGGCTCTGAAGGGGCGAGTGTAGATAAAGATGCCAGGCCCAAACATAAGAAATATAACGATGATATGGGTGGTGCATGTGGATATGGCCTTGCTCTTCCCCTCAGAGGAAGATCCATGTACACGACAGAGGATGACTGCATAGGAGGCCAGAAGCCCCAGGAAGCACAGGAGGGTCATCAGGCCACTGTTGAAGACCATTAGAAGCTCCACCACGAAGGTGTCTGTGCAGGCCAGTTTGATGACCTGTGGCACATCACAGAAGAAGTTATCCAGTTGGTTTGGGCCACAGAAGGGCAAGTGGAGGATGAGGGCCACCTGGATAATGGAGTGGACAAAGCCTCCAAGCCACAGGGCCAACAGCAAGGCACAGCAGGCTCTAGGGTTCATGACTGTGGAATAGTGTAAAGGCCGACAGATGGCGATATAGCGGTCAAAGGCCATCACAACAAGGAGTAACCCTTCCCCTCCTCCAAGGAAGTGCAAGAAAAAGAGCTGAATGATGCAGCCCCTGTAGGAGATTACCTTCTTCTCAGAGAGGAAGTCCACCAGCATCCTGGGAGCCACAATGAAGGAGTAGGATGCATCCAGGAAAGCCAAGTTGCCCAGAAAGAAGTAGAGGGGGGCTGTGAGACCAGGGTCTGATCTGATGGTGAGGATGATGAGGAAATTTCCAGGAAGGATGATGAGATAGAAAATTAAAACTAGGACAAAGACCAGGAGCTGAATATCTCGAGACTGGGTGAGACCAAGAAGGATGAATTCTTTTACCACTGTGCTGTTGTCATTTTCCATCTCCTCTGTCTGCAGTACATCAAGAAGCAGAGTTCATTGTTATTACTGTTTCTTCTATCTAGACCCTCATTCCTGTCCAACTAAAAATATTTGACATATATATCACATTAGCTAAAAACAGGTCTCAGCCCTCTCCAGTATCCTGGGTAAACTCCAAACCTTTCATTAACTCCAGATTTAAAGCAAGCAAACTAACAAACAAAAATACTGTTCTTATACCACAACTCTTATTCCCATTCAATCATGTGCTTCTATAGAACTGTTCTCCACTTTAAGAATCTGACATCCTGGGGCACCTGGGTGGTTTAGTTGGTTAAGCATTTGACTCTTGATTTTGGCTCAGGTCCTGATCTCATGGTTACTGTGATGGAGCCCTGTGTCAGGCTCTATGCTGACAGCGGGATACCTGCTTGGGATTCTCTCTCTCCCTGACTCTCTCCCCCTCTCTCTTTCTCTCTCTAAGTTAGTCATTGTATTTTAATATTATTCTTTTCAAATGCTACTTTTTAATATGTATAATATAAATTAGTATCAAGGCATATATGTACTGTATAAATAAATTGCATATACTTAAAGCACATGTACAAAAAATGTTTTGTTATGGGTATGAAATGATCTAAGATTGAAAATTGCTCATCTACAGAAAAATATAATGTAATATATGCCAGTACTCCCCTATGCTATTTATGCTAAATAGCATAGTTGCTTTAAGTAAGTTCTGTGGAACATGGGGTGCCAAAAAAATGGTAATGAGTCATTAGTTATAAAGGAAAGACAGAAGAGTGACGGAAAGAAAGAAGAGAGAAATAGAGAAGCCAAAAAAAAAAACCCAAAACAAAACAAAAAACAAAATAGTATGTCTATACAGTGCATTGTTAGGGTACATATTTTAGAAAACATTAAAAATATCTGTTTTAAGTATCTCCAGAGCTGAATAGAGTGGATAATATACAGGTTTCCATGTATTACTTGCAACCACAGGTGGAATTTATGAAAGTCATACTTCGGTATATTGATCAGTATATATACATGATATACATATACACAAACACCACACACACACACATGGAAAGTGGGACCTACACATAATTTTAATAAAAAATTTGTAGACTCTCTAAATTAGCTTCTCTGCTCACTTCTTAACTTTTCAACATTTCAGCAGCCATTTGTCTCAACATTCATTCCATAATTTTCCTATAAAAATACACCAAAGAATGTAAGTCAAAGCCACCCTTAGATTTTTTGCATCCCACAAACTCACTCAGAGTGTATTATTTCGTGATGTGTGTTTAAAGATATATCTAAGACATCAGAGGATTTCTGAAGGTCTTTGTGATTAAGGGTTATAGGCTCTTCTACTCAACCTCTTTCCTGTCTTTCACCTCTGTTTTTCGACTATTACCTAAACAGATGGTATTACACACTACTTGACATATGTGATTCATTTTTATCCCATAACCTATTTTCGTATATGTGCCTTCTGTACCTGTGATTCTGAAATGGTGGCTGGCATAGATGCAGAGACTATGAGATGAGCATTTTTCTAGGTAAAATAAATTTCTGGACAAAATCTACAAATTACAGCCCTCTTCAGAATAAAAATGTCCTATTTTAGCCAATTAGTCGGAAAAGGATAAAAAATCTAAATCCTTACCACTCTATCTCCAATTTTCCTTTCCATTTCAGCTAATTCATACGTTCTTCTCACTGTGGCAATGATGATATATTATAGAAGTAGGAAGGCAAGGGAGAAGGGCTGCCCTCATTTTTAAGGTGGAAACCAACTGTGCAGGCCTGGAGCGCCAACAGTGATAGACCAGCCCCTGGAGCCAGGTGTAGAGACCAAAGGGCCTTACTTCCCCATCTCTTTGAAACATTTACTCATGCTTCCTTCCTAATGTTCCCTCTATTCTCCTTCTCTCCCCTTTCACTCATCACCAAGTCTTCATTTTCCTAATTTATTTGTGTAAATTTGTTTATGGTTTCTTTTCCCCTTTTAATTTATTGAACTCATTTTCTCCTAATTTTCTTTCCCTATTTACCTGGCTTTCTATAAATCTAACACTGTATCATTTTCTCTTCTTTCTCCCTATCATGTATTCATGTTCTCTTCTCTCTGAAATTTTTTCACTCTCTCTGCTTGTCCTCTTGTTCACTGCCACTCCACTATATCCCATGCCTCTCTTGCCATTATATCTAAAAACAAGGGGTGCCCGGGTGGCTCAGTCGGTTATGCATCTGACCCTCGATTTCAGCTCAGGCCATCATCTTACAAACCATGTCAGGCTCTGCACTGACAGCACAGGGTCTGCTTGGAATTATCTCTCTCCTTTCTCTCTCTCTCTCTGCCCCTCCTCCATTCATGTGTACTCTCTCTTTCAAAATAAACTTTTAAAAAATTAATATTAATCACTTCTTGGCCTTTTGGCTAAGATCAAGTGTAAAAATTAATATTAAATATGAAACAAAAACCATATTGTTTCCTTTCAAACAAAACAAGCAATACATATGCTTCCCACCATCTTCCATTCTAAACAGTTGGTCAACAAAATAAAATGTGTAAGTCACTTTTCAGTACTAACCATTTTCTCTTGAATGGTATCCTTACAGTTTACTAAATCTGAACCACTCATTAATTACTTCCCATTCCCTCATATATTCTTTTACTGCATATAAGTGAACTTGATAAAATGAGATGCTTTACCTTTTTGAAAAGTAAATTTCATTAATACCATTCTAATGAAATGAATATATTTAACAAAGTTTCCAAAAATTTGAGTGTAATGTCTGTCAGCATATTGATTGAAGCTTATAAATTATTTAAGTATAAATTAATAAGTTCTACATATCCTTAAAAATGTGGATCAAGCTGAAGAACATGATCAAAAATTTAATACTGATGCTAATGATGGACGTATAAAGCACTAAACAAATGTGTTGGTCTTCAGCCAGAAAATTCTCTCATCAATGAAATGAGATGGTTAAATTAAAATACTTCTAAATTACCTAGCTTTTTAGGAAATAATAAATAATGTAGAAATATCCTTGGTTTGAAGTCCTTTTATATGATTCTAATACCTTTTTAGAATAAGTGTTGGCTCAGCATTTCACTAAATGTATTACCCTAGGAAAGTCACCCAGCTTTCAGAAGGCTGAATTTTCATCTATCATATAGAATAATGTGTTGACTCCTTCTGTCTGACAGGGATATAAGGATCAAAGGAGATAATAATAATAATAATTAACTTATTCCAGTGTGTTTAAACCAAAGCTAACCCTGCAAATCTGTAGATGTTACGAGGTAGCTCTACTGAATGGACATATTGCCACGAGATCCTTTGTCAATGGCTGCAGGGTAAACCCTGGGTGACAGCTGCAAAAATCTGATTAATAGAAGAAATTGTGGAAGTGCAATAAAGCCTTCATGTAAGTCATTTGTAGATCAAGCTTTTCTCAGTTTTACAAGCTTTCTCTCAGTTACCCTATGTTGATGAATAATGGAACCACAGACAATAGAAGAAACTCTCAAATATGTTGAGTATGGAAGTTAAGATATCTGCGCTAATCTGAAAAATCATAAAATCTGTTAAGTTTTTCCCCTGAAGACTTTAGCCTTTCTGTATCTTCCTTCCTTCCATCTGTACTTCATAAGGAAAATAAAACACATCAGTCATTTATATGCTCCTTGGTTTTAACATCAAATGTCAATTCGCTGAAAGTCACTGATAATTTCACTTAACTATGACAAGAGAATGAAAGTTTTTGTCCATCATTAAATTCTAAGCTACAAGAGATATGGAAATGTATTAGAGGAGACGGTAGAAAATGCCACTCTGCTAAATTTAGGCCTTTGCCTCTGCTATTCCTACTGAAACTCTGACCTCTGTTCCATTGTATTCCAGGGCAGGAGATGGAGCAGAATAGCTGTAATACCTTCTCTGTTGTTCTTTCCTTCTTGTTTCTTATAAATACAAATACTGCTCCTGGCCCCTGAAATTTGAGTCTCCAAGGGTTTTATGTAATTCTCACAGAGTACCCATCCTTCCTCTCCTGATAAAAACATTAACTGACCATTCTTACTGTTCATAAATATTTGTTCTCACATACGGAACACAGCTTTTGAAACCTCCTTTAACTCTTTGTGATGCAATGGAGAAAGTGCTTTGGACACTTGAGACTACCACAACTCTACTGAATATTTCCAGAGGGAGCTATTAGAATGTCAACTAAATCAGGCATGGGGAAATACCAGAGCTTTGTAAGAGATAAATATTTTTAAATGAATCACATAATGCCACACTGGGTAAATTCTGAATTTTAAAACCAAAATCCTATCAGTGAATGAGATAATAAACCCTATTTGGAAGCGTACTTATTAGGTCAAAAGTAAAGATCAAGAAAAATCAATTTCTATTTTAGAATTCAAAAAAAATATAAATGAAAGATTAATATGTATACATATACATGATGTACACATACATACATACACATCAAGAAAGCAAGCAAGGCCAGGATGAGAGGGTGAGGAAAGTGAGGTATTTGCCTTAGGCATAAAATTTACCAGGGTACCAAAAACTTTAATAATCAAGATAAATAATATTTTAGTGCAGTATTTTGAAAATAAAAGTTAATGTGAAATTATGAACAGAATAATCACATTTTTTAATAAAGACATAAAAATTACAGATTTTTCCCTTTCCATGAGATTCTAGTATGGCCCAGCATGACATTATTATTGATACTGTCTTTAAAGTTTGGTATTTATTTTGTTCATGATGGATTTTTATAATTAATTTTGATTTTTTAAAAATATTAATTAAAACATTCTTTATTACGAAGTTGGTAAGTTTTTTGGTTACTTCTTAGTTTTTGCACTCAAGGCAAGTGCTTTACTCATTCTCTAGCATCACCATGATCTGACCCTGAAAGCAAACAATGTGGCTAAGTCAGTAATGAGCTTGTAAGATTTAACACATTGCTGTGATGAAGACATAAGCAGAGAGAATATTAATGCTCATGAAGACTTTGAAGGCATAATTCTTCTTAGAGAAAAGAACTGTTTGGTGTAAGATAGACCATTTCCTCAAGGGAAAGTGACTTCCCAAATAGGATGTGAAAAGATATATCATGATCTCAGTATTTGTTGTTTATTCACTTTTACTCTGCTCGGCAAAAACAAAAATGAATAACTTTTTTTTTCCATTGAAGATTATTAAAGTAAAAAATTAAGGGTCAGAGCAATTAAATGAAGCTTAATTTTCTTTTTTTATATCTGATTGTTTTTATTGTTTTGCTTTAAAGGGAAATAGTTTATGAGTAACTTTACAATTGAAAAAATGAATACACTCTTTGTAAACTAAATATAATTCATAATCAGATATGTATTTGTCCTAATCTATTTGCAGCTCAAAAACACAGTGTGAAAAGTAGAAAAAGGAAAAAAGAGAAAGAGATAAAGAGAAATTTAGAATGATCAAAATATAGGACAGGAAAATAAAGTAGACATAAATGTAAAGATAATTATATATATAATTGTATAGTAACAGCCCCATCTTGGAATAGGTTAGAGTCGTGCCACAAAAGACTTAAAAAGGTGATATTTTTCAGGGCACCTGAGTGGCTCAGTTGGTTAAGTGTCCCACCTCAGCTCAGGTCTTGATCTCATGGTTCCTGAGTTTGAGCCCTACTTTGGGCTTTGTGCTGACAGTTCAGAGCCTGAACCTGCTTTGGATTCTGTGTGCCCCTCTCTGCCCCTCTCCTGCTCATGTGCACACGAGCTTGTGCCCGCGTTAGTTCACTCTCTCTCTCTCTCTCTCTCAAAAATAAACATTAAAAACAATCATATACATGAAAATAGCCCATTATAGTGAAAAGATTGCCAGGCAGAAAGCAAAAGCTAAGGACATAATCCTGGCTCTAATCTATAAATGTTCAATGGCTTTGGAAAATAACACCACTTTTCTCAGACTGTTTTTCCACCTATAATGGGGCATTTTTTTACATTAAGATACTGAACTATTTATCTCTATTGCTGAGTTTTTTGACACTCCCTTAGATTCTGCACCAAATTCAAAAATCACTTACTGTCTACCATGAGCCAGGTAGTATTTTAAGTGTCAGCAATGCAGTACGGACAAGACCAACAACAACTCTGTTCTTTGGAATTTTACATTCTAATGCAGGGAGACAGACAATAAACAAACAAGCAGAAAAGAAAACATCAGATAGTAATGAATGTTATAATGAAGATATAACAGTGTGTTGGAGAAAAAGACTGCTATTTTAGATGGAGTGGTGGTCAGGGAAGGTCTTTCTGAGGCAGTTTCAAAAGAGTGAGTTCTGAATGTCTAAAAGAAGCCATTCTAGAAAGAAGCCACCAAAAAGAAAGATCTGGGAACACCTGTGTGGCTCAGTGGGTTAAGTAAGCATCTGACTCTTGATTTCTGCTCAGGTCTCATGGTTCGAGGGTTCAAGCCTCACATAGGACTCCACTTTGATGGTGTGGAGCCTACTTGGGATTCTCTCTTATTCCCTCTTTCTCTGCCCTTCCCCCACTCATGCTGTCTCGCTCAAAATAAATACACTTGGAAGGAAGGAAGGAAGGAAGGAAGGAAGGAAGGAAGGAAGGAAGGGAGGAAGGAAGGAAAAGAGAAAAAAAGGAAAGGAAAGGAGAAAAGAAAAGAGAAAAGAAAAGAGAAGAAAAGAAAAGATCTGGTGTGCTGAGGAATAGAAAACAGGCCAGGATGCCAAGATAGTGAAAAAATTATACACAGAGACGATTCCTTCCCATCTTTGTCCCCTATCTATATCCCCCCCCCCAAACACACAATTCAGAGTAGGAAATAGCTATTATTCTCTCTGTATCTTCCCCAAACCATTATGCATAAATAAGCAAATGGATTGTATATTCTTTTCTCCCTATTAATAAACAAATGTGATAAACATCCCAAAATAGGGAATTATTGAAATATATTTTAATAACAGCATACAAGTCAGTACTTCACAGGTCTTCAAAATTATATATATATTATATAAATTATGTATTTATATAATATATGTGTTATTTATATAATGTGTAAAATTATATATATAATGTAAGTATATAATCTATATCATGCATAATATAAGTTCTAGAATTTTTAAGCTTATACATGTTGAAAATTGTGGAAAATACATTTCAAAATATTATATATATTCTCTGACCTTTTTCCTATTTTGTATATTTCTCATCAATTCCTTTCTACCACAGTCATGTTTTAAATTATTGTTATTAACATAATCACATTATATAAAACTCTATATTATCTCCTATTTCAAAATTTCCAATTCTGCTTTTTGCAGTAAAAAAAAATAATGTATTCAATTACTCATTCTCTTATCAACCATTATTGAAAGTCTACCAGAGTGAGTCATTGTGCCAAGAGATGAAATACAAAAATTAATAAGACAAACATTAACTTCAAGGCAGGCAGAAAATTGTGAATAATATACATAACATTTAAATAATCTTGAGATGTTTTATAACATAACTGTACTTAGAGTAAGCAAACAGAAGTGAACACAAGGTGGAGCATTAGAAATGTTTCAAGAAGGAAGAAACATTATGGCTGAGTCTTGATTGAAATATTCACCAGAAAGTGGGAAAAGGAGAAGACAGAATGTGCAAAGGCATCAAAGAATCAAAACTGTGCATGTGCAGAAATATAGTAAGAGATAAGATTGGAAAAACAAGGTAATTGCTTAGAGTGATTATATTTTATTAAGTTTACAATTGAGCAAAAGGAAATTCAGGAAATATCCAAGAGACTGCTGTTTTACCCTGTATGTAAAAAATATATCTAAAT
The DNA here is from genome assembly GCF_023721935.1 of Panthera uncia. Lineage (NCBI taxonomy): Eukaryota > Metazoa > Chordata > Mammalia > Carnivora > Felidae > Panthera > Panthera uncia. The sequence continues at coordinate 74,832,584 of NW_026057582.1, read as the reverse complement.
GACTGGAGGAAATTTACAACTTCTCAGTATGTTGTTTATATGTATCCTGTAGCTACATTGATCAGACTAAGTTCATTTTTCAAAAGTATACTCTTAAATTTAAAATTTAGAACTCAGTAGGGTGCCTAGGTGTCTCAGCTGGTTAAGCCACCGACTTTAGCTCAGGTCGTGATCTCACTGTTCGTGGGTTCAAGCCCCCCATCAGTATCTGTGCTGAGAGCTCAGAGCCTGGAGCCTGTTTCTGATTCTATGTCTCCCTCTGTGTCTGCCTCTCTCTTGCTCACGCTCTCTTTCTCAACAAAATAAATAAATGTTAAAAAAAAATTTAAACAAAATAAAATTCAGAACTTATTATGGCATTCAACATGGCAGGTCTTAATCCAACAGATTTTATTCTAGGATATAAAGCAAATTTCAACACATTTTTAAACTGAAATCATATTAAATATAATCTTGGACCACAATGAAACTAAACTAGAAATGTATCAGGCTCATTCCCAAATATTCAGGAAAAAAATATACTCTAAATAACCCATGAGTAAGAAAGTCAAACTAGACATTAGAAAGTATTTTTAATTGAATGAAAATGAAAACACAACATATAAACGTATGTAAAATATAGATAAAGCAGTGCTTAGAAATGTGTAGAATCAACCGAATATATTTAAAGGTTTATAACAAAGGGTTTGAATCAATAGTCTAATCTTCACCTATAGAAAAAGAAAAGGAAATGAAATCCAAACAAGGAAGAAGGAATGCAATAACATAGACATGAGAAGAAATATAAGAAATTGAGAAAAATAATAGAGAAAAATAAATAAAACCAGAAGCTAGTTCTTTATAAAGAACAACCAAATTGATAAAACTTTAGTCAGAATAGTCAAAAAAAAAAGAAATTACAAAAATATCAATATCAGGAATTAAAGAGGGACAATCATTGTAGATATGATAAAAATTAAAAATATTAAGGAAACATTATGAGCAATTTATGCCAATGGAATTAATAACCAGTTCAATGCACAAAATTCTAAAGGCCTAACTACTAACGCTAACTCGAGAATAGACTGAATAGCTATGTATCTAAGAAATTCAGCTTGTACTTAAAAATCTTCCCATGAAGAAAACTTCAGACCCAGATGTGTCCTCTAATGAAATCCACCATTTATTGAAGAAATAATACTGATTCTACACAAACTCTTTTAAAAAAACCAGAGTATGAAAAGGAAAATATTTTCTAATATCCTCTAATTTCTTCTTGTACACATTGGGTTATTTAGAAGTGTCTGCGTCTTAATTCAGAAATGTACATAGTTTTTTCTTAATTATTTCTAATTCAATTCCAGTGTGGTCAGAGAATATATTTTGTATGCAATATACTGAGTTTTTTTATAGGCCAGCATATGGTCTACTTGGCAAATGCCTCATGAAAAGAATGTGTATTCCTCATTGGTGGGTGCAATACTCTATAAACAGCAACTAGGTTAAGTTTGTCTCTAGCGTTCAACTCTTCTATACCCCTACTGATTTTTTATCAGATGTTCTATCAACTTTCAAAGACAGTTATTAAAATCTCAATCTATGCCTTTGGGTTCTCCATTTATTTATTTATATATGTCTGTATTAGTGCATACATTTTTAAGTTCTATTGCTAGAGGAATCACATTAAGATTGTTATGTCTTGATGAATTGACATTTTTATTGCTATGAAATTCTTTTATAAATACCTAATAATACCTCTGGGTCCTTGAAGTTTACTTTGTTATTAATACAGCTATACCATGAAGTGATTAAGGTTTGCAGGGTGTATTAGGGTTTTCCAGACAAACAGAATAGTAGGATACATAGACACATATTAGAGAGAGAGAAAGAGGTTTATTATAATGAATTGGTTCATGTGACTATGGAACTGGAGAAGTCCTACAATCTGTCCTCTCCTAAATGAAGACCCAGGAAAGCCAAAGGTGTCATTTAGTCCAAGTTCAAAGGCCTGAGAACCTGGAGAGCTGATGGCATAAATTCCAGTCCAAGGACTAAAAGAGATGAAATGAAATATCCCAGCTCAATCAGTGAAGAAAGAAATAAGAAGCAAATTCCTCCTTCTGCCTTTTTTTCTATTCAGGCCCTCAATAGATTAAATGATGCCCACCCACATTGTGAAGGGCAATCTACTTTACTGAGTCCACCAATTCAAATACTAAGCTCATACTAACACTCTCACAGACACACCAGAAATAATATTTAATCTGGGGACCCCACAGCCAGTTGATATATAAAATTAAACATCACATATGGCATATCATTCTCCACCCTTATACTTAAAATATATCTGGGTCTTTATATTTAAGAACTGATATCTTACAAACAGTATATACTTGAATCTTGCTCTTTTATACAGTCTGAAACTCTATTTTTTAACTGGCATGTTTGGTCCATTTATATTTAATATTGTTGATCTTTGAGTTCATTGGTATTTGTTTTCTGTTTGCCCCATTCCTCTTCATTCCTTTGCACTTCCTTCCTTCCTTCTTTTGTAGTGAATGTTTTTTATATTCCATTTTCTTTCCTGTAAAGGTTATCTAATTAAATCTCTTTGTATTATTTTTAAATATGTGGATGCTCTAGTGATTACAATATTCATCTATAGCTTACCAGTCACTTAAAATTATTATTCAAGGATACTTCATGAAGAGTATAAGTAATTTACAAAAACATATATAAATCTTTTATCTTCCCTTAAGTCCTCTGTGCTATTGTTATATTTTACTTCTAAATAAGTTATAAGCCCCATAGTACTTTATTATTTTAAAGCAGTTAATTATAAAGTAAATAATACAAAGTAAAAATACTCCTTGCTATATTTATACACCTTTTTTTTTTTAACCATTTCCAGATCTTTTTACTCCTCATTAATTCCAGTTTCCATCTGACATGTTTTCCTGTTAACATGAAGAATTTTCCTTTAGTATGACTTTCTATGTGGGTCTACTGCCAACACATTCTCTCTCAGCTTTTATGAATATTAAATGCCTGTTACACCTTTCTTTTTGAGGTTTATTTTCATTAGATATGGAATTCTAGCTTAACTGTTTTTCTTTGAGAACTTTAAAAATACCATTTCACTGACATGGTGTCCATGGTTTCTGATAAAAGGTCAACCACCATTCTTGTCACTCCTCTGAAGTGTCTTTTTTCCTCTGTTGCTTTTAAAATGTTCTTTTCATATTTGGTTAGCATCTGTTACACTGTGGTCTTATTTGTATTTATATTGCTTGGATTTTGCCAAGTTTCTTGGATATGAATTCTTGGAAGTTACTCCTTTTCCTGTCCCATTCTCTCTCTCCTCATCTGGAATCCCAATTACACATATATTTTACTATTTGTTATTGCCCCCATAGTATATTAACACTATTAATACTTTTAGTCTTTTATTTCTGTACTTCAGTTTGGGTTGTTTCTAAAAACCTATCCTAACAATCATTAGCCATTTTGTCTGCATTGTCCACAATGCTGTTCATTCAGCTCATCTAAGGAATTTCTTTTAATTTCAAATATTGTTGTTTTCAGTTCTAGCATATCCATTTATATTTAGAGTTTACATTTCTCTCCTAAAATCCTCATCTAGTTATCCATTTATGACTTATTTGACATACTTATAATAGTTTTTTCTAAAGTTTTTGTCTGATAATTACATCATGTGGTTTTATATATCAATATTTTTCTATTAGACATACTCTTCCCTATTTTCGTGGCATAGCTCTAATTTTTAAATGGTAGTCCCAAAACTTCCTGTAAAAATTCAATGGAAGATGAAGAGTATTTAATATTATTTTGCTTAGTTCTTTAGAAACTTCAATCCTTTTCCTCTGTCCAGAAGTTAGAATGAGGATATGATCATTCATATTCTTTCAATGGTCTAGTTGAGCTAAGACTTGGAATCATCTTTAATTAAACTATATTCAGCTCAAATTAGTTTTACCTCCAACATCTGCCAACTGCCACCAAGATCTTTTATCCTGGTGATACTTGGAGCTGGGAGGAGTTTGAGCCACAATTCAGATATTTTTGTTTCCCTTAGGATTCAACTCTATAGACACCCAAGACACCCAATTGCTAAAAATGTTCATATCCCCTATAATTTTTATTTCTTCCTCCACTGCCCCTTTTCTGAGCAAATTACTGGTATAGGTGTCAGTGGGGATAGTGGGAGAAATTTATAAAAGTAAGCTATTTATTTTTGTGTTTGGGGCTTTTTCAGATTCTAGTCTGTCAATAGCTTAGAGCTTTTTACTCATCTCTATCAAATATCTCAATCTATGGCACGATCACTCCTCCATGTGCCCATATCCAGACCAGGTACTTGTCCACAAATATGAAAGCTGCCATAGCTCTCTGCTCGTCTTAGATGGACTTTGTCCATTTTTGGATCTCTGTAATAAGGTTTCCTTGCTTCATCCACTCTTTTTTTTAGCCTCAGAGAAAAGTATAATTTTATTTCTGCACTTTTCTTTTTGTTGCTAATACATGAGCAACATTCTTCTACAAGCTAACCAGAATCAGTAGTCTGTATTCTCATCATTTGTTTTTGAGAATAAAATTATGTTGATAAGCTTTTCCATTTTTCCTTTGTTAACTTTGTTGGTTTCAATTGCCCATTTCTAGTTTCCTTCTGGGTATGATCTATTTCACATTCATTTATTGAAATTCCTTATGTATTAGTGAATTAATCTTTTATCATTTTTATTAATTTTTAGTTAACAGCTTTTTTATTTTAATTTTTTGCATAGGTACTCCCTTGTACAATCCTGGGATAGGGAGGAAACATTCAATTCAATGTTCATGCAAGCCTCTATAATTGTTGAGAAAATAATCTGCCCATATATATGTGGTAAATTGATTTTCATCAGTTTTTTTTTTACCTTTTGCCTACACATATATATTTTTTACTATGTAAAATATAATTTTTTCTTTCCATTTACTATTTTTATATCCTACTTCAGTGGCCTTTCACACTTCCAATACTGTAATACTATTATCCTACATTTTACCATTTTTGGCATTGTTTTATTGTTATAAAACTGAGAACATATACACAGGTTCTTCTAGAACCTTTGTATCTAGGGTTCCAAATTCTGACTATCAAATGTACTTATGTAAAACTTGAATTTAGAAAAAATTAATTGGAGAGGTGATAACATTAAAGGTATTCTGTATCATCCTCCTGTTCCCAGACCATGGCTAATTTAGATATAGTCCTTCAGTCAAGAATTGGCAAAATAGCTTCTTGGTTCCCCATCTCCTGATTATTGTAGGGATAGATCACTTGGCAGGTTAGTTTTTTACTGTTTTTCTGGCAATCATGTCTGGATTCCCAGCATAGAAAATAGTATATAAACCACAATTTCTTTATCCATTCATCAGTTGATGGACATTTAGGCTCTTTCCATAATTTGGCTATTGTTGAGAGTGCTGCTATAAACATTGGGGTACAAGTGCCCCTATGCATCAGTACTCCTGTATCCCTTGGGTAAATTCCTAGCAGTGCTATTGCTGGGTCATAGGGTAGGTCTATTTTAAATTTTCTGAGGAACCTCCACACTGCTTTCCAGAGCGGCTGCACCAATTTGCATTCCCACCAACAGTGCAAGAGGGTTCCCGTTTCTCCACATCCTCTCCAGCATCTATAGTCTCCTGATTTGTTCATTTTGGCCACTCTGACTGGCGTGAGGTGATATCTGAGTGTGGTTTTGATTTGTATATCCCTGATAAGGAGCGACGTTGAACATCTTTTCATGTGCCTGTTGGCCATCCGGATGTCTTCTTTAGAGAAGTGTCTATTCATGTTTTCTGCCCATTTCTTCACTGGGTTATTTGTTTTTCGGGTGTGGAGTTTGGTGAGCTCTTTATAGATTTTGGATACTAGCCCTTTGTCCGATATGTCATTTGCAAATATCTTTTCCCATTCTGTTGGTTGCCTTTTAGTTTTGTTGGTTGTTTCCTTTGCTGTGCAGAAGCTTTTTATCTTCATAAGGTCCCAATAATTCATTTTTGCTTTTAATTCCCTTGACTTTGGGGATGTGTCGAGTAAGAGATTGCTACGGCTGAGGTCATAAGAGACTGTTAAAAACTGAGAACAAACTGAGGGTTGATGGGGGGTGGGAGGGAGGGGAGGGTGGGGGATGGGTATTGAGGACGGCACCTTTTGGGATGAGCACTGGGTGTTGTATGGAAACCAATTTGACAATAAATTTCATATATTGGAAAAATAAATAAATAAATAAATAAATAAATAAAATAAAATAAAGAAAAAGAAAATAGTATTCTATCCCTTCAAAGATTTTGCAAGTACCTAATTTCCCACATTAAACCCATTGCATTTAAAATAATAATTTATGTAATCTCCAACAGATCTATAGTAGCAAATAATTATCATTATCATAATGAGTAAAATCAATTGAGGGCAAGGTTTAACATAAAGGGAGGATTTGTAAAAACCCATTAGTAATAATCACGAAGCTCTGAAAAAGTCAGATGAAATAATTTCATGACATTTTTCTATGAAACCAATTACCTTCCTTTCATACCCATTAAGCAAATGGGGGGGTAAGGTAAATAAATATATATGTTAGAGAGAATCATATACAGAGAAAGAGGGCAGGGGGAGAGAGAGATTTTTTCAAAACAAGTCTGCAGAATAGCATTTAGCTCTTAATGGAGTTTTGCAACTTATTGATCTCTGCCCAGAATCCTGATGTTGCTCTAAACCACAGAAGAAACAACTGTGGATGAGTGACTCTCTTGCTTAAAATGTTAACATGTATTTTTCACAGTATTTAGAATAAAATAAAATTCCTTATCTCAGCCTAACAGACCTTAGTGATTTGACCCTTACAGTCACATAAAATTTAACCCTTAAATCTCTCATAAGTATTCATCATGTTCCAACCATTCAGGTGTTTGTTTTATATTCTTTAGGCATACCAAGCTTATTCCCTAATTATGTATAACTCTCCCTCATTGCCCACAATAGTACCTGACAAATGGGAGGTACTCAGTGAAATAGTATTTGTTAATGAATGTATGATTTATAGCAAGAATTCCCTCTTCTTGACTTCTTTTTATAAAATCTATTCAGCAGACAACATGCCGACTCAGTAACCTCCTCATGGAGGATTTCACTTCCTGATTGCGAAGGGTATAAATCACAGGATTCATCAATGGAAAGATCACTGTGTGGAAGAAGGAAACTACCTTGTCTGCTGGTAAGGCCCTGAAGGGGCGAGTATAGATGAAGATGGCAGGTCCAAACATGAGAAGTATAATAATGATGTGAGTGGTGCATGTGGACAGTGCTTTGCTCTTCCCTTCAGAAGCAGACCCATGTACATGGCAAAGGATGACTGCATAGGAAGACAAAAGCCCCAGGAAGCACAGGAGGGTGAGCAGGCCACTGTTGAAGACCATTAGAAGCTCCACCACGAGGGTGTCTGTGCAGGCCAGCTTGATGACCTGTGGCACATCACAGAAGAAGTTATCCAGTTGGTTTGGGCCACAGAAGGGCAAGTGGAGGATGAGGGCCACCTGGATAATGGAGTGGACAAAGCCTCCAAGCCACAGGGCCAACAGCAAGGCACAGCAGGCTCTAGGGTTCATGACTGTGGAATAGTGTAAAGGCCGACAGATGGCGATATAGCGGTCAAAGGCCATCACAACAAGGAGTAACCCTTCCCCTCCTCCAAGGAAGTGCAAGAAAAAGAGCTGAATGATGCAGCCCCTGTAGGAGATTACCTTCTTCTCAGAGAGGAAGTCCACCAGCATCCTGGGAGCCACAATGAAGGAGTAGGATGCATCCAGGAAAGCCAAGTTGCCCAGAAAGAAGTAGAGGGGGGCTGTGAGACCAGGGTCTGATCTGATGGTGAGGATGATGAGGAAATTTCCAGGAAGGATAATGAGATAGAAAATTAAGATCAACACAAAGACCAGGAGCTGAATATTTCGAGACTGGGTCAGACCAAGAAGGATGAATTCTTTCACCATCGTGCCGTTTTCTAGCTCCATCTTTTCTGCCTATAGAACATCAAGGAATAGTTTATTTTCATCTCTTGCATCTAGATCATAGTTCTTTTCAAACTAAAAGTTATGCCACATCTGTCACACCATCACTGTCCCACAACCTAAGAAATCTTTTCTACCCTTTATTCTGCCAACACCCTGATCTTAATTTTTTTTTTAACGTTTATTTATTTTTGAGACAGAGAGAGACAGAGCATGAACGGGGGAGGGGCAGAGAGAGAGGGAGACACAGAATCGGAAGCAGGCTCCAGGCTCTGAGCCATCAGCCCAGAGCCCGACGCGGGGCTCGAACTCACGGACCATGAGATTGTGACCTGAGCTGAAGTAGGACACTTAACCGACTGAGCCACCCAGGTGCCCCCAACACCCTGATCTTAAAGCCACACTCTCTGCTTCTTCAGTCCTGTGCTGCTATTAACTATTCTCTCACGTGGGACTCTGCAATGCCCCTGCCCTGGACTAGTTTATGATTTGCATAAGACATAAGAAAATGTTTCTGACTGAGAAAAAACTTAACCCCAGTTATCAAGTTCTTCAAGTTTTTATTTGAATGAGGGTTAAGGTAGGGATTGACAGCAAACAGGAATGACAGTTTTTTAAGGTGACAGAAATGTTCCATATCTTGACTGTAATGATTACCAGTGTCTGTTCTTTTGCAAAAAAGTACTAAACTATACAGAAATCGGTACATTTACTTTATGTAAATTATACCTTAGGAATGCTGACTTAAAAAGCTAAGAAAAAACTGTTTACTTGAAATATGTCCTTCTCCTTTATAGAATATCAACCCATCAACCTGGTCTAAAATTTTAAAAATCCTGGTCATTCTGGAGAAATTAAGATCTGAGGCTTATCTGTAATAGTGGCATCTAAATTGGGAATGTGGTCACCCAACACACATTATAATTTATTGGCATGAAAACAATAATGGTAGAATTTCTATATATATATATATACATTATTATATCACATTCTTTGATGTTCTACTTTTAAAAGTGTTATAGTTTATATAGAATCATGACATAATTGAATATAAAATATACAAATAAAATATAGATGTTGCTTGTGCATGTTCAAAATGGTTTTTATTGAAATGAAAAATTTTAAAAGCTTGAAGATATTTGAACAAGAACAAACTACTGGTGATTTAAAAGAATAATTCACATGCTTTCAGTTACATGGCACACTTGTTTTTAAATTGTTGTGAAATATAGAGTGTAGAGAAGAGGGCAAGAAGGGTCCACTAAGTATATGTAAGAGGGGAGAGAATGAAAGAGAGAAAGAAAAAAAGAAAAGCAATAAAGTTCCAAGTCAAGAAACCAAGGGAGATTTTTACAATGGCACATCTATTCAAAACATCAAAATACCTGCATTTTGTATGTCTAAACCTAAATAGATTAATTAGTAACTGATATTTCCATGTATAGTTTAAGTTGGGAATTATGAAATAGGTACTTTACATCAAAAGGCACATATATGCACACACAGTTTCCTAAGCAAAACTGAAGTACAAAAATTTACAAATGGCGCCATCCAAATCAGCTTTTCTGTTTCCGTCTTTCTTTTCTTTTCTTCCTTTCCCTCCCTCTCCTCTCCTTTCCTTTCCTTTTTCTTCTCTCTCTCCTTCCTTCCTTCCTTCCTTTAGCATTCACTGGCTTCAATATTTATAATTCCTTTTGTGCATAAAATCTGCTGTTAGAAAAATTAGGAATCCCTCTTTACTTAATTCTTAGTGTGCATCTTGCACAGTATTATACAGTGGTTATTTCATAGTCTTTCAAACAGTGATTCTGTCTTTAAGACATAGAAGAAATCTTTAAGCTCCTGTAAGGTTAAGAGCTACAGGCTCTTCCACTGTATGTTGTGTTTTATTTCCTATCATAGACTTCTGTTCTATTAACTCTTTAACAGATGGGATTCATTACCATCTAACATCCCTCACTTCTCTCAGTTAATATATGATGTGTGAAATTAAGACCCAGTATTAACATTCCCAAGACAATTGGTACTTTAATAAAAGCTTTGTATATCTCCAATAATTTTAAATATGAGGAAGAACTAAAGCTATATTAACAGATAAAAGGTGTTGTACTAACAGATAAAAGGTGTTGCTGTATTGTTGAATTCAGACTTCACATATTAGTCTATTTCTACTATAATTCTGACCATTACATTCCATGACAGCAAATGCACCACCTGAAGAATTATAATAGCTTTCCATTTATTCCTTCTTTCTAAACTTCATAAATATGAAGAGAAAAAGATTTACCTCTCTAGCAATCCAACACTACACTCACACAACAGCAATCACCTCTTAATGGAAGGAACAATTACTGATTATTCCTGCCTTTGTTCTTAAATATCTCTTCTCACAGTGAGGCTCTTACATTTTGAAATACACAGCCAATTTGTGATGAAATGGAGAATGTACTTTGGGAATTTAAAGGCTAACAAAGCTATAGAATGCTTTCAATGGGAATTATTAGAATGCCAACAAGATGTAATCAAAGTTTAGACTAAAGAGCCGTTAGGTACAAATATTCAAATACACTCAGTTAAAGAGACACTGTGTCACTGCTGGGATTTAAAAATCAACATTCCAGCAGTGACAGAGACAATGGAATGTCAAGCATGTTTATTAGGTCTCAGTGAGTAGAAAGCCACAGGAAAATTGTTTTATATTTTACACTGCAATTCAAAAAAAGAAAAATAGTATAATTGCTAGGAAATCATAGCTACATCAGGAAACAATTAATGTGGTCAATTAGGTAAATATATTAGATTCAACATATTTCTGGTGACAAAAAATAGCCAAAGACAAAATAAATGATGCTTACAAAGAGTCCTTTGGACTTTCCATGGAAAGAGAGGATGTCCTCCAAACAGACTGTATTATGCCCTTGGTATTTGTTGTTTTCATTTTAGACATAATTGTCTCCTATGCTCTGCTGAAGCAATAATGAGGAACTATTTCCTTTTCAAATATATATTATTAGTTTATTATTATTAAACTAAATAATAAGAATCATGTAGTAGAAGGTAACAAAATTTAAATTTTAGATTTGATTTTGTTTTAAAGAGAAAGATTTTTCAAACTACTAAAAAATCAAAATGCTAAACATAAAATGTTTCTTTAAAAAATGCAATGCATAGGGGCACCTGGGTGTTTCAGTCGACTGAATGTCTGACTTCAACTCAGGTCATGATCTCATGGTTCATGGGTTCAAGCCCCGCATTTGGCTCTGTGCTGACAGTTCAGAGCCTGGAGCCTGCTTCAGATTCTGTGTCTCTCTTTGTCTTTCTGCCCCTCCCCTGTTGCGTTCTGTCTCTCTCAAAAATAAACATTGAAAAAAAATTTAATATAATGCATAATCAAAGACATTTCATTCTCATACAATAATATTAGGGGACTTTAACACCCCAGTTACATCAATGGGCAGATCATCCAAACAGAAAATCAACAAGGAAACAGTAGCTTTGAATGGCACACTGCACCAGTTGGATTTAGCAGACATATTCAGAACATTCCATCCTAAAACAGCAGAATACACATTCTTTTCAAGTGTACACAGAACATTTTCTAGAACAGATCCCATATTGGGTCACAAAACAAGTCTGAACAAATTCAAAAAAATCAAAGTCATACCATGCATCTTTTCTGACCAAAACACTATAAAACTAGAAATCAACCACAAGAGAAAACCTGGGAAGACCACAAATACATGGAGCTTAAATAACATGCTGCTTAACAATGGGTCAACCACAAAATCAAGGAAGAAATAAAAAATTATATGGAAGCAAAGGAAAATGAAAACACAATGTTCCAAAATCTTTGGCAGGCAACAAAAGTGGTTTTAAGAGGGAAGTCAGAAAGCAAGAAAACCTCCAGAAGCAAGAAAAATATCAAACTAACCTTACACCTAAAGGAGCTAGAAAAAGAACAAGCAAAACCCAAACCCATCAAAAGAAAGGCAATAATAAAAATTAGAGCAGAAGGGCGCCTACGTGGCTCAATTGGTTAAGCATCCTTATTTCAGCTCAGGTCCTGATCTCAGGGTTTGTGAGATGGAGCTGCACTGACAACATGGAGCCTGCTCGAGATTCTCTCTTTCCCCTCTCTCTGCCCTTCCCCCCTTTCTCACTCTCTCTCTCTCTCTCTCTCTCTCTGTCTGAAAATAAATAAATAAATATTAAAAAATAAATAGAGCGGGGGCGCCTGGGTGGCTCGGTCGGTTAAGCGTCTGACTTCGGCTCAGGTCATGATCTCACAGTCCGTGAGTTCGAGCCCCGCGTCGGGCTCTGTGCTGACAGCTCAGAGCCTGGAGCCTGTTTCAGATTCTGTGTCTCCCTCTCTCTCTGCTCCTCCCCTGTTCATGCTCTGTCTCTCTCTGTCTCAAAAATAAATAAACGTTAAATAAATAAATAAATAAATAAATAGAGCAGAAATAAATGATTTATAAACTAAAACAACAATCAAACAGATCAATGAAATCAGGAGGTGGTTCTTTGAAAAGATCAACAAAATTGATAAAGCAAAATTGATAAGCTGGACTCATCAACAGAGAGAGAGAGAGAGAGAAAGTTTGCAGTCTCAGCCAAATAAATAAAATCACTAATGAAGAGGAGAAGTAACAACAAACACCAAGAAATACAAAGGATTATAACAGAATATTATGAAAACCTATGTGCCAACAGATTGGACAACTTAGAAGAAACAGATAAATTCTTAAAAATATATAACATGCCAAAACCAAAGTAGGAAGAAATAGAAAATTTGAACAGACCAATTACCAGCAACGAAATTTAATCAGTAATCAAAAAATAAAAATGCAGGACAAGAAGGCTTCACAGACAATTTCTACCAAAAAGTTAAAGAAGAGTTAATACCTATTCCTCTCAAACTATTCCAATAATATAAGAGGAAAGAAAACTTCCAAATTCATTCTATGAACCCAGTATCGCCCTGACACCAAAACCAGATAAAGACACCACAAAGAAACAAACCACAGAACAGTATCTCATAAATATAGATGCAAAAATCCTCAGCAAAATATTCAAACCGAATCCAACAATACATTTTAAAAAATCATGCACAACTATCAAGTGGGATTTATTCCTGGGATGCAAGGGCGTTTAATATTCACAAAACAATCAACATGATAGAGCACATCAACAAGAGAAAAGATAAAAACTGTATGATTGTTTCAATGCAGAAAAAGCATTTGACATAGTACAACATCAATTCATGGTAAAAACTCTCTGCAAGGTAGGTCTAAAGAGAACTTACCTCAATATAATAAAGGCCATGTGTAAAAAACCCATAGCTAACATCACAGCCAATGGAGAAAAACTGAGAGAGCTCTTTCTAAGGTCAAGAACAGGACGGATGTCTACTCTCACCACTTTTATTCAACATAGTAAAAGAAGTCTTACCCACAACAATCAGACAATAGAAAGAAATAAAAGGTGTCAAAAGTGATAAGGAAGAAGTAAAACTTTCAGTATTTGCAGATGACGTGATACTATGTATAAAAGCCAGAAGACTCCATCAAAACCTACTAGAACTGATAATAAATTCAGTAAGATTTCAGGATACAAAATCCATGTACAGAAACCTGTTGCATTCCTATGCACTAATAATGAAGTGGCAGAGAGTGAAATTAGGAAAACAATCCTATTTACAATTGCACCAAAACCAAGAAAATATCTAGAAATGAACTTATCCAAAGAGGTGAAAAATCTGTACACTGAAAATTATAAAACACTGCTGAAAGTCAAGATGACCCAAAGAAATGGAAAGACTTTTTATGCTCCTAGGCTGAAAGAGTAAATATTGTTAAAATGTCCATACTACCCAGAGCAATATACAGATTTAGTGCAATCACTATCAAAATACCAATCGCGTTTTTCACAAACTAGAACAAACAATCCTAAAATTTGAGTGGATCCACAAAAGACTTCAAATAGCCAAAGCAATCTTGCAAAAGAAAAAACCAAACTTGAAATATCACAATTCCAGATTTCAGTTATACTACCAAATGGTAGTAATTAAAACACTACGGTAGAGGCATAAAAATAGACATATAAATCAATGGAATAAAATAGAAAACCCAGAAATAAACCTATAATTATGTGGTCAATTAATCTTCTTAAAAGAAATGAATACACAAAGGGAAAAAGACAGTCTTCAACAAATGATGCTGGGAAAACTGGACAGCTACATGCCAGAGAATGACACCGGACCACCTTCTTACACCATACACAAATTAAACTCAAAATGGATTAAAGACCTACATGTGATACCTGAAACTACAAAACTCCTAGAAGAAATCATAAGTAGTAATTTCTTTGATATGTGCTACAGAAACATTTTTCTGGATATGTCTCCTCAGGTAAGCGAAACAAAAGCAAAAATGAACCATTTGGGACTTCATCAAAATTAAAAAGCTTTTGTGCAGTAAAGGAAACTGAACAAAACAAAAAGGCAACCTGATGAATAGGAGAAGATATTTTCAAATGATATATCTGATAAGGGGCTAATATTCAAAATATAAAAAGAACTTATACAACTTCACATAAAAAACTTTTTTTAATTAAATAATGGATGGAGAACCTGAGACATACAGATGGCCAATAGACACATGAAAAGATGTTCAACAACTCTAAACATCAGGGAAATGCAAATCAAAACCACAATGAGATATCATCTCATACCCACCAGAATGACTAAAATCAAAAACACAAGAAACAACTGGTATTGGCAAGGATGTGGGAAAACAGGAACCCTCTTGTACTGTTGGAAGGAATGCAAATTGGTGCAGACACTGTGGAAAACAGTATGAAGCTTACTCAAAAAGTTAAAAACAGAACTACCCCATGATCCAGTAATCACAGTACTAGGTATTTATCCAAAAAATACAGAAATGCTAATTAAAAGGGGTAAATGCGCCTCTATGTTTATTGCATCATTATTTATAATAGCCGGACTATGGAAGCTGCCCAAGTGTTCATCAACTGATGAATGAAGGTGATGTGATATGCACGTGCGCACATTGAATACCATTCAACCATAAAAAAGAATGAAATATTTTGCCATTTGCAACAACATGGATAGATCTAGAGTACAATTCTAAGTGAAATAAGTCGGAGAAGGAAAAATACTATGATTTCACTCATATGTGGAATTTAAGAAACAAAGCAAGGTTAAAGGGAAAAAAATGAGAGAGAGAGACAAACCAATTAACAGACTGTAAACTAAAGAGAACAAACGGATGGTTACCAGGGGTAACCTGGTAGAGGAGGGGTGAAATAGGTGTTAGGGATTAAAGAGAGCACTTTAATGAAAATAATAATAAAATAAAATAACAAAAGGAGAGGAAAATAAAAACATTTCACTCTAATTTACATCCAGCTCACCAAAGAGAAGTGGAAAGACTGTCAAATGGAAAGAATAGAGGAAGTAAGAGATACATGATATAATAATATAAACAGGAAGGGGAAATTAAAAACAAGAACAATTACAAAACTATATTAGGAAAATAGGAAATGAACATGGAAAGAAAGACACGGAAATGCATATTTTGTAAAACCTTATATGCAAAAAACTCGACAGTAAAAGAAAGTTATTTTTTAAAAAATGACACACACGGCCTTGGCGTTTGTGGCTCTCCTCGGTGGCCAAGGCGCCACCTGCACTATGCCCTGAGACCGGCTCCTTCACAGGCTGCAGGTGCCCCTGCATGGGGGCCAAGGGGAGCTGGGGCTCCACCCTCCTCTGCCCTGGAAGTCATGGCCCTCCTCGCCTCCCCTGTGCCACCATTGCTTTGTGTGGGGGACATGGCAAAGCACAGGGAGGAGAGGCCCTGCTTGCAGCCCACCCCAGCCCCTAAGTCAACATCCCTGGGCAGTGGCACCATGACCTGAAAGAACAGAATATCTGTCAGGCAAGAGCTGCTGTAATGCTTTATGATGATGCCATTAAGAAGTGGGTGCCAGCCAGTAGCTCCAGAGGGTTCTGCAGAGTATGTATATGTATGTATGTATGTGTATGTATGTGTGTGTGTGTGTATATATATATATATCTATATCTATTTATATATGCATATATATATATATATCACCCTACAGGCAATGACACGCTCAGAATGGTGGGCAAGAAAATTCAGGACCATCAGCATTGCAGTGTGGGGGGTAACCTAGTGATATAAAGATGAAGGAAACAACTATATGGATTGGAAAGGAAGAAACAAAGCTGACCTTATTCAGTGACAATACAATTGTCTACATGAAAAACCTCAAGAGTATCTGCAATTAAAATATTAGATTAAGCCTGTTGAGCATGTTTACTGGGTAGAAGATCAATTTATAAAAAGCAGTAGCTTTTGTGTATAACTAGCAATAAACAATTTGAAAATACAGTTGACCCTGGAATAACCTGGGGGTTAGGGGAACCACCTCCCATGCAGTTGATTCTCCATGTATAACTTTTAACTACCCCAAATTTTAACTATTAATAGCCAACTGTTGACTGGAAGCCTTACCAATAAACATAAATAGTTGATGAACACATGTTTTGTATGTTATGTGTATTATGCATTATATTCTGACAAGAAAGTAAGCTAGAGAAAAGAAAATGTTATTAAAAAGATCGTAAGAAAGAGAACATAGACTTACAGTACTGTACTGTGTCAAAAAAATGTCCATGTAGAAGTGGACTTGCATGGTTTAAACCTGTGTTGTTCGAGGATCAACAGTATAATATTAGAAAGATATTGCTTAATTTTTTGAGGAACCTCCACACTGTTTTCCAGAGTGGCTGCACCAGTTTGCATTCCCACCAACAGTGCAAGAGGGTTCCCATTTCTCCATATCCTTTCAACAATAGCCAAATTATGGAAAGAGCCTAAATGTCCATCAACTGATGAATGGATCAAGAAATTGTGGTTTATATACACAATGGAATATTACGTGGCAATGAGAACGAATGAAACATGGCCTTTTATTGCAACGTGGATGGAACTGGAGAGTGTTATGCTAAGTGAAATAAGTCATACAGAGAAAGATACCGTATGTTTTCACTCTTAGGTGTATCCTGAGAAACTTAACAGAAGACCATGGGGGAGGGGAAGGAAAAAAAAAGAAAGGGAGGGAGCTAAACCATAAGAGACTCTTAAAAACTGAGAACAATCTGAGGATTGAGGAGGGCACCTGTTGGGATGAGCACTGGGTGTTGTATGGAAACCAAGTTGACAATACATTTCATATTTTAAAAAAAGATATTGCTTAAAGTAACAACAATGTATCTAAGAATAAATCTAATAAATTGGTTGCCTTTCAAAAAATAAGAAAAGAAACGAACAATGAAATATGAGGAGAAAATTCATCTTGGAGAATGTTACAGTCTATTGCCACCAAAGACTTAAAATGTGTGGGTTTTTTTTTCATAACTATACATAAACAGGGACCTTGCCTTCTAATGTTTACCCCGGCACTTAAAATTAACCTGATGATCTAAACTAGTTTTCAGACTGGAGACTTCTTATTTCTGCTGGGAAAAATTTATCATTTTAGACAATCTTAGAAACTAAAATCATGAGCTAGTTAGCATTATAGTGTCAGCAATGTAGCACTGAATGAGGCAAAAAAAAAAAAAAGTTCCTGGGAATTTGACATTCAAATGCATGGAGAAGACAATAAACAAACACACCAGAAAGGAAACATCTGACTGTGGTGAGTGCTGGGTAGAAATATAACCAAGTGATATGCTGGAAAGAGTCGGGGAAGAGGCTGCTGTGCTAGGTGAGCTAGCCAGGGAGAGTCTTGCTGAACAGCTGGCATTTCAACAGATATCTGAATGTCTGAATAATCCCACTATGTGGATATCTGAAGAGCTGATAGAAGGCCATGAAGCAGGAAGAGAATGATGCACTAAGCAGCAGAAAGGAAAAGAAAGAAAGAGAAAGGCCACTATGGCAAGAGAGTAGTGGCCAAATGGAATTTTTAAAAAGTGTTAGGCAAGATAGAGAGGAAGGGCCAGATATGGATCAAATGCCAATTGGTCATCATTTCATTTGAGATGTTATAAACAGATGAGTGACAATATCTGATTTACATTTTTTAAAGATTATTCTGATACTGGTAAAGAATGGGTTTTAGAAGCCAAGAGTAGAAGCAAGGAGACCAGTTAGGGAGCATTTGAAGTACTGTAGACAAGAGATGTTGATAAGTTAGGCTAGGAGGTAGAACAAGAGATGGATGCTTAACCAACAGAGCCACTCAGGTTAAGTGTTGGACTCTTGATTTTGGCTCAGGTCATGATCTCACAGTTGTGAAATGGAACCCCAAGTGGGGCTCAGTGCTGGGCATGGAGCCTGCTTACGATTCTCTCTCTCCTTCTCCCTCTGCCCCTCCCCCTAACCCTCACCTCTCATTAATTAATCAATTAATTAATTAATTAATTAAAACCTACAAAAGTTTTTCCTCTGCAGGTTAACATCAGACTTCTTTCAATAGCAACAGAGAAAGTTGTTTTGTTTTATTTTAACTTTTTTAATGTCTATTTATTTTTGAAAGAGAGAGAGAGACAGAGCATGAGCAGGGGAGAGGCAGAGAGCGAGGGAGACACAGAATCTGAAGCAGGCTCCAGGCTCTGAGCTGAGTGCACAGAACCTGACATGGGGCTTGAACTCATGAACCGGGAGATCATTACCTGAACCGAAGTTGGACGCTCAACCAACTGAGCCACACAGGTGCCCCAGAAAATTGTTGTTTTTTTAAGTGAAGCAATATTTTCAAAAACTTAAAGTATACAAGGATTTTATGTAATCTAAGCTATCTGTAAAGTCTGAAGACAGTTTTAAACATGCATTAACCCAGAAATTTATATTCATGCACCTTCCCTGTGTAATATTAAGGACAAATTTCTTCCAACCAAGAGAACAGTGAGGAATCTTCAGCAAACAGATAAAACAGGATAGCAGTATCCTTCTGACCAGAGAGGGGGGAAAAATGGGACTAAAGGGCATATAGCACACCACAAAGATAATGCTAATACCTTTACTTATAAAGGGTGATAGGGTGTGCCTGGGTTTATATTATTATAATTTCTATGCTCATCATATCCTTTAATAGATAAGACTCCATAAATCAGAAAAAAAAAAGAAGTCCTATAACAAAATCCTATTTAGGAGATTAAAAATAAGAGACAGTTTATAGTAATTGCTTCATATGTCATCTCTAGAAGTCAAAGTCTATTATTAAAGCTGTAATTAAATAACTGAAGCATAAGCAATAGAAAGGTAAAATTAAGAATGATAAAACTTTTCATCACTACAATCTGGGTTGAAGAAGAGGAAAGAAAGGTTTATACTAATTTTATCTTTGCTCATGATATGGATCTATTGATATTATTAAAAATTCCAGAAATTATTTTATTATATGATATAAAGACAAATCCTGGAAAAGTGATGTGGCCATCAGCCATATGTGACTATTGAGCATTTGAAATGTGGCTACAAGCTGAGGAAATGAAATTTTAAATTTTGTTAGTTAAAATTTTTAAAGTCATATGTAGCCCATGTATTGCATAGCACAATTCTAGGATAATACATGAACTTTAATTTAACTTTATATTCTTTCTAATTTATTTGTTATTTTTCATTTTAACCTTGTTTTTTCAGTGTTCTGGGGTGTCACCCAAACCTGCAACAGGCCTTATGTAAGTGAGAAGTAAACTTCTGATGTTTAAAACCAATGATCTTTCTTTCTGTGGCATAACCTATTAAGTCTGATAGTCACCCAGAGTTAAAGTAAACCAGTATCCTCACCATCTTCCTGAAAAATACAAAGACTATTACATTTAACTCCAATCACACAACTCTTATGTAAATGTTATTTCCATGAACTTTAGTTCTTACTTTTTCTAAACTTCAGAAGTTTGTTTGTTGCTGTTGGTAGTTAAATACAGAAGTTTGTTTAGATTTACCACATACTTGCCATTCTTTTTCTGTCATCTCAAATCTCCCAGCTGGGATCATTTCCTTATTTCAAGCGTATCCTACAAGATTCCTCTAAGTTGATTGTCTGCTAGCAGCAAGTTTGTTGTTTTTTTTTTTCTTCCTAAGGATGTTTTTATTTTATTCTCACAGAGTTGATGATTATTTTATCTCTGAACATTGAATATAACTCATCATTGTTTTACATTTTTGCTGTTAAGGCAGTCTGTTGTTAACTACCTTTCCCTTGAGGGTAATTCCTGCTTTTCTATTCAGATACTTTCAACATCTGCTCAGTTGTCCTTATGGATTTTATGATGTGTCTCACATTGTCTCTTCAAAATTGCCTCTGCCACATTTTGCCTACCCTCTTCTCTGGAAACTCTGAACTTTTATTCAGTTCTCAATGTCTCTTACTCTCTTTCATCCTTTTTATCCCATTTGGCTTCTGCCCTGCAATGTTGGTAGTTTACTCAACTCTATATTCTAGATTACTATTTCTTCTCTGAATGTGTCTAATTTGCATTCAGATGCATCTATGGAGTTTTTTAACTGAATCTAAGTTCTCTTTGTTTTTCATATAATTTTCCTATTTGTTTTTATAGTGTCCTCCATTTTCATATTTCCAACCCTTTTTCTATTTCTCAAAGAATACTAAATATATTCAATTTATATTCTGTAGTGTTTTTTTTTCCTGCTTTTCTGTTATTCTTCTGGCTCTCACTCACAGAGCCTTGCTTTCTTGTGTGCTCATGATGTCAGATTGTAAACTCTTATTTCTTATATGTAGAATATACTTTAAAAGTCTTGGGATAATGGCAACATACTCCATATGGTATTTGTCCTTCCTTCTATCAGGAGGCATTACAACTCTGGAACCAGAAACTGTAAATAAAATTATCAACTAGTAGTGATTCAGACTACTCAATAGTATAAACTCAAACTCAAAAAATATGTGTGATCTCACTTATAGTTCATAATTCTTTTTTCTCTTTTTAGCATTTTGGGTGGTGTTTTTTTTGAAAACTTTATTTCACCACTACCCTGAGAATATATCCTTTGAGATCTCAGCTTGTTGTGGAATATTTCCTTGTGTGAGCCCAGGGCTTTGTCTCCTATCCATCTCTGTCCCTACCACACAAACTCTGGCCTTAAAAACAGAACACAAGTTTTCACAATAAAAGATGATTTTTATTCACCATTTATTTCTCTGGGTTCCCAATTTCATTTGATTTCCAGATTCTCAATATTCTATGCTGTCATTTTCTTTTTGCTAGCTAATCAAAGGATTTCAAAAAAAATGTTTATCCAACGTGTGTATTCATTTTTAGTGACAGGTTCAGTAAAGCTCTCTAATGTGCTACAGACGGAAATAGAATGCAGCTCTATCATTTCTGCATTACAAGGCATGTGGCATTTCATACTGTTTGATCATGCAAATCACCACATTAGTTTCAGTCTTAGATATAGTGTAATATATTTAATATTCAGTACCCATACTTCTGTCCTAGCTCCTTGATCTTCATGACTGACTGAAGTTTATTCTGATAGTTTCTTCAAGAATTTCTTGAAAACCACATTCCCAGAATTTTGTTTAATGCTTAAACCTGATGGTAGTCGTAGCCTTTTAAATTAAATGCCAGTTTTGCTAGGTATAAAATCTGAGTTTTACACTTACTTGTCTGAAGATTTGTGTTCCACCTCACCTTCACTTAATGTTAGTTTATTGCGTTTTGTAGCAATGCAGGCAGGCGAACTGGCCTGCTTCCAATTGAGCCGGTTGGGTGAAACTTCACAAATTTTGTTAAACAAAAACCCCAATCCCTGGGGAAAAAAAGACTGCCAGTAATGTTTGTTTTTCTACTTACAAGTTCTTATATTTTTAATTTTTAATGAACCTATTCTATTAATTAAAAAAACAGAAGACCTTTATTTTTGTTTGGATAATAGAGATGTTTTTACCAGCTGTAACAGTAAAGTCCATCTTATTAATATTGAGATACCGTTAATATTTTCTTTACACTGCTATGTTTGATATCTTTTCTTCTTATTCCTAGCTTCAATATTTTCAGCAAATATCCTTCAGTAGTAGCAGTATAATAGTGTTTGAAGAGCATATTGAGTCAGTAGTCTTTTCCCCAAAAACATTCATTCTACCTAAATGAAGAATAAGTGACCAAATGAATACAAGTCTATCTGGTTCAGATAGAGAGAAATAACAGTAAGGAAATATAAAATCTAGATACATAAATTATTTTTTATTGTGTATGTATATATCTTTTGTGTGTTAGATGGTTTCTTCATGCCCTGTTGTAAAATATTAGAGAAGTCTACTATTTTATTCATTTCCAGGCAATGAGAAGTCAACTCAAAATTCAGGAATCATAAATTCCATCAGTATATTTGGGTTCTTAGAAGAGAAGTCCCTGTCATTTTGAACATGAAAGAGGGTCATCACAGAGAAAACTTCCCACAGCAAAGAATAAACTTTTTGCACCATTATTCTATCCTGTGTACCTGAGGTTTTCATCATTTTCATTGTTCATTTATCTATTTTCATTCCTAAAGCTAGTCATATACTATTATCAAAGAAAATATAAGACTAAAGCTCACAACAAATAATATGCTCTTTTATGGAGAGAACCCTAGTTTTGAAATTGAAAAGTTAATTTAAGTAAATAAATTTATATGAACTCAAATATTCTTTTATATTCTGAAGCAAAGTCAATAACTGGGTTCTTCCCTCTTGCACTGTTGGTGGGAATGCAAATTGGTGCAGCCACTCTGGAAAACAGTGTGGAGGTTCCTCAGAAAATTAAAAATAGACCTACCTATGACCCAGCAATAGCACTGCTAGGAATTTACCCAAGGGATACAGGAGTACTGATGCATAGGGGCACTTGTACCCCAATGTTTACAGCAGCACTCTCAACAATAGCCAAATTATGGAAAGAGCCTAAATGTCCATCAACTGATGAATGGATAAAGAAATTGTGGTTTATATACACAATGGAGTACTACATGGCAATGAGAAAGAACGAAATATGGCCCTTTGTAGCAATGTGTATGAAACTGGAGAGTGTGATGCTAAGTGAAATAAGCCATACAGAGAAAGACAGATACCATATGGTTTCACTCTTATGTGGATCCTGAGAAACTTAACAGAAACCCATGGGGGAGGGGAAGGAAAAAAAAAGAGGTTAGAGTGGGAGAGAGCCAAAGCATAAGAGACTGTTAAAAACTGAGAACAAACTGAGGGTTGATGGGGGGTGGGAGGGAGGGGAGGGTGGGTGATGGGTATTGAGGAGGGCACCTTTTGGGATGAGCACTGGGTGTTGTATGGAAACCAATTTGACAATAAATTTCATATATTGAAAAAAAAATAATAATTGGGTACTTAGTGTCAGCAATAGTAAATTGATCTCTAATAAATAAATCACTAAAAGATTATTAAAACCAATACAGCTAGGTCTCTTCCATATGCAGTAATGAAAAAAAAATGGGTTAATGGGAAAGAACTCTGAATTATAGGGCTAACAAAAGCAGCACCCTACTAAACTAATTTAACATGAGAACAAGAATTAGCAAATACAGAAAACACACAAAAAAGTGCAAAGGAAATATTAACCTTTTAAAAATCACACAGCTAGATGTCTGTTCATTCCAGTCAGCCTAGAATCCCTTTCCTCCAAGTCTGCTTTCACACTGGAGGATGTAAGTAGAGACTGGCTATAAAAAGCACTACTTGGCTGGAGACTTCCGCTGGAATGAGAGGGGGTCTCACAGTCTCACATAGTAACAAACTCTGCTATGAATTCATAAAAATTGCTGTAGGCTGTGACAAAATCTTGAGTTCTGTCACCAATACTGTTGAGTGGTTGCCACATGAAATATGACTTAAAACAGCTTGTGTAAATGAATCCTCAGTTTCCATCATGAATTCTTGGAGTAGGAAAAGATAAAGTACAAAATAATCTATTTTTCTAGTCCCAGGAAGGTGGGTTACCAAACACCATCCCACTGGGCTAGGACTGAACCATGGGAACAATATTTAATTTGGTTACTTGAAGCTACTCATATTCATATGCTAGCCACTTACTTCTTCATATTCATTAACAACATGTCTCCCAGGTCTTATTTATTTTATTATTTCTCAACAAACATTCTCCTCACAGCCAAAGCCTCTTCAGAATACTCATTCAATAAACAATTAGTGAAAATATGTTTAGCAGACCATCACTATATCTTTTTTTTTTTAATTTTGTTTTAATCTTTATTTCCTTTTGAGAGAGAGAGACAGAGACAGAGCATGAGCAGGGGAGAGGCAGAGAGAGTGGGAGACACAGAACCTGGAGCAGGTTCCAGGCTCTGAGCTGTCAGCACAGAACCTGACGTGGGGTTCAAACTCATTGCGAGATCATGACCTGAGCCGAAATCAGATGCTTAACCAACTGAGCCACCCAGGTGCCCCTACACCATCATTATATCTTAATTTCTAATGGTGATCTGCTGTAAGTTTCATGGAGGGTGTGAATAAACTTATTTTTGTCTTAATTTCTTTGTTTTTTCAGTGAATTGAGGGAAAAAAATCTGGTAGGAATTTAAGAACTCAGATGAAAAGCAGTACTATTACCACTGCAAATGCTTCCTACTTTAGGACGATGACCTTCAGAAAGATTCTAGAATATGCCACTTTCACTTCTCTTTACATAAAATATATCTGTTGACCAACTTCCTCATGGCTGTCTTTACTTCCTTATTTCGCAAGGTATAGATAATGGGATTAAGTAAAGGGAATATCACAGTATGGAACACTGACACCACTTTATCTAGGGAAAAAGAGTCAAATGGGCGAGCATAAATGTAGATGGATGGCCCAAACATAAATACCACAATGGTGATGTGGGAATAGCAGGTGGACATGGCCCGGCTGGTACTCTCATCTGAGCCTGAATGTTTCTTAAGCATGGCCAGGAGGAAGGCGTAGGACATTAAGAGAGCAATGAAACATACCACAGAGATCAGACCACTGCTAAAAATCATCACTAATTCCTCCGGGAAGGTATTGGCACAGGCAATCCGGATAACCTGCGTGATGTCACAGAAGTAACTGTCTAACTCATTGGGCCCACAGAACGGAAGTCGAACAATGAGAGCCACTTGTATTATAGAATGAATAAAGCCCCCCAACCAGGAGAGAACCACCAGGATACTGCAGAGACGTCGATTCATGATAGTAGCATAGTGGAGAGGACGGCAGATAGCAGCATAGCGGTCAAACGCCATTACTGTGAGCAGGAACATCTCTGAGGCTCCCACAAAGTGCAAGAAAAAGAGCTGTGCAATGCACCCACCAAAGGAAATTCTCTTCCTTTCCACAAAGAAGTCTATGAGCATTTTAGGGGCTGTGATGGAGGAGTACCAAATGTCAAGGAAGGCCAGATTAGCCAACAGGAAATACATGGGTGAGGTCAAATGAGGGTCAAGCCTGATTGTGCAAATAATAAGAATATTTCCTGGAAGGATGAACAAATAGAAGGATAGAAATATAACAAATAGGACTAGTTGTACCTCTCGAGTCTGGGATAGGCCAGTGAGAACAAACTCTGTCACTCTGGTGTAATTTGCAGGTTCCATTTCTTCACTTTTTAAAAATAATGTGGCTATAAAAAAAATAAAGAAATTGCAATTACTCCAAATAGCATTATTTTACTGCTTTTGAAATCATCAGATTGGCCTCTGTTATTAAGAGACTGTATTAGGATACATCTGATTGTCCCATTTGATGTCTGATAAGCCAAAATAGGGGAAAAGTAAGTGATGACCTGAAAATTAGAAACACTGAAATCATATGAAGTGTGTCACATATCAGAAACCAACCAATCTATTAATGTTATTAATTTCTATTTTTTGTGAAACTCAGCAGTGTACTAATTCTTTCCCCATGCATCTACCTTAGTAAGAAATATATGCAGCTACTTATAAGATAAGCCAAATTGTAGACTGGTAATAAGAAAAAGAGCTGTTATTTCTAGATTTTTTGTTGTTGTTAAGAAATCTAGCCAACTTGGAAACTTGCTTGTCTAATATTGGGTACACTGATCTAGCAGTATTTTCTTTTTAATCTTTCAAAAAGATCCCAGGGCTTCATGTGTAATGAATGGACATTTCTTCTTTAACCAAAGCCTATACAGCTTAATCCTTGGTAATAGGTAAGCAGCCACAATATACAACAATGCAGGGTCATAGATGAAAATTCTTTGGGCTGCGATCAGATCTCATTACTGCACTGACCATGCATTTTATCCACTGCCCCAGGAAGGTAGGAAGAAGATATAGAGATCTAAGAAATGGGTTTGCTTACTACCCAAGCTGACCCATTCTGCCATTTCAAGATGACAGTGGGAATAAGATTATTGTTAAAATTTTGCTCAAGGCCTAGTCTTGAACCTACTATTAGATAAAACAAAACCCATTGAATAAAAATAATATAATCATTCACTTTACCAAATATGCTTCCTCTTTTAGGTAATATAAACACTGCCCATCAAAGTAAGTATTTCTTATAGCCAACAACCAATATGAAAGAGTTGCTTCTGTTCTACTGATGTGCTGTTTTATAATATTGCCTCTCCTCAGGAGGTAAGCATAGAAAAACAAAGTTAAGATTCTATAAAACCAAGTGGATGAAACAGCATCCAAGCAATAAAGATTATGTATACTATTGACTGAAGTAATCCAGTGTTTCTTCCTTCAAAGCTACCCACTCAATTTGTGCATAATTTTAATGACCATAGACATGACTTTCAGAACTAATATGTTATAAAAGCAAGAAAATAATGCTAAAGAAGGGATGGTTCACTATAAGTCAACACACTGAGAAAAGACCAGTATTTGCCAGCAATCTGACACAAAAGGAAGAAAACAAAAACACTGAGAAGGTTCAGCATTGTGGGACTTTTTAGCAAAAGGATAAATATTCCCACTCATGAATAGCCCAAGGTGAGCCTTAGTGAGTTAATTAATCACGTTTAGTAAGACAGTGAAATTTAAAATTCAGTTTGGAAAATTTTTAATCAAAAGAAAGATAATGCTGCCAATTTTCAATCCTCAACTTTCTTAAAAGCATGGTTATCCAGATTGACATATTTCCTAGGAATCCAGAAAGCAATGGTTTTACTATATTTACCTGGAGAGGGTGCCTGATAGCCTCCATAAAACTTTACACACGATATTGAAAGCTCTATCCCAAAACATATAGCGTCTGTGTCACTTCTATAAATTACCCATTTGTTTATTCAACAACTATTTAGAGGATATCTACTATGTCTTAACTGCTGAGAATACAACAATGAACAAGAAGACTTGGTTTCTGACTCACTTAAACTTCCATTTTAGAAGATTGACACAAAACTAATTAGTAAACAAGCAATAAGTAAATAAATGAATGATAAATAATCAAAATAAATAATTACCACTATTGATAAGAGACAAGAGTGAAGTAAAAAGGGGATTATGATAGAAAATAAATGGTAGTGGCACATGGTGGTGATGGTGATGGCTTTTTTAGAAGAGCATCTTTGAACTAGTGACATTTCAACTAATTGAAAGCAAGAGAAAAAGCATTCTAGGAATAGGGAAGAGCAAATGCAAAGTCCTTGTGATTAGGAAGGGTTTCTAGGAGCTATAGAAGATCTGCAACTTGCTGAAGCACAAAAACAGAATAGAGATAGCCAAAGGACCAAGTATTGTGTCTTTTAAGAAGAAAATTATATTTTAATAGCTTCCAATATATTTTAGAATAAAATCTAAAGAATAACTTAACAAGATTTGTGATTTAGAAATATCACCCTTGCCTCTTTGCAAATAAATTGAAGTAGGATTAGGTGTGGGTTAAACTACAGATACAGCAACAGCTATTAAGAGAAACGAAGTGTTTTCTTTAGAAAATACTTAGGAGATCCAATTGGCAGGATTTAATGTTGAATTGTATATTGTCATTGTCCCACTACCAAAGTCAGTCAGAATTTGAGCACCATAATGGCAAACTATTAAAAAATGCATCTTTAAATCTTCTGTGTCAGAAATGAGGTTCATCCAGCACATTGAGGTTTTTAATAAAATTTGAGTGAATCTGCCATAACTATTTAGGGATGCTCTGTCCACCCCCTAAGGAAAGCTTGGGATTGTGCCAATAGAGCCGGGAGCAAGGAATCATGTCTGTGGAAATTCTGCAGGGAGCTAAGCCACCTATGGAAACTGAGGTAGGGCATTTCCTTCCTAGGCTGCCATTTAGGAAATAACTATTCCAAGCCACTGCTTACTCTTAGAGCAGCTATGTTGCTTGGTCAAGTGGATTTTAATTCATCCTGCCTACACCTATGCCTCCTAAGTTTCTTGATACAAGCCCTCTCTTCTTTTTGTTCTCTTTTAATAAAAATTGCATATATTTAAGGTGTACAACATGGCAATCTGATGTACATATTCATAGTGAAATGAGTCCTATTATCAAGTTAATTAATATAATCTCTTCACACAGTTACCTTTTTTTTTCAGTGACAAGAACACCTAAAAATTACTCTCTCAGCAAATTTTCAGTATTCAGTACAGAATTATTAATGATAGTCATCATTCTGTACATGAGATCTCTAGACTTATTCATTCATTCTGCATAACTGCAAATTTGTTTTTGAGCAACATCTCTCTATTTTCCCCCACCTCTCTGTCCCTGGTAACAACCATTCTCCTCTCACATGGCTAAAGAAATTACGATATAATAATATATATAATTCTGTCTTTAAAAAAAAAGAGATCTAACATTTACAACAACATGAATGAACTTGGAGGATGTTATGCTAAGTGAAATAAGCCAGACAAAGAAATACTGCATGAGCTTACTTATATGTGGATTCTAAAAAAGACTGCTCCTCTTTTAACAACATCTAGCGAATTCCCATTCTGTGCTTAATCTGTAGGGATATAGTATCTAGAGGATGACTATGGGAGATACCTAGAAGTACAGATGCTCTCCCTACAGGTGAATGAACTGTGAACTCTCCTCAAGGGAAAAAATGCTTTGGGGAAAATTAAGAATCTGTGCAGAACTTCTTACCAACAATGCAGTGGACATCCATGTATCTAGCCAAGCTCTCAGTAATCACATGAAGAATAGATATCTTGCCAATAGATATCTTGAGGAATTAGGGATGCTATCACATAGATCCTGAAATAGTAAAAGATGAAACAACTCAAGAGATATGCAGTTACCTTCATACAAGAGGCATTTTTAAAACATTAGCTATCATCTATGACCACTGTCAATTCTCTTTCCTTAGATGAAGATGTGAATGAAGAAGCCAGTGTCTTCCAGAGTAAAAGTCACTCATCCTAGCTCCTCCCAAAAACCAAAAACTCACAACCATAAGAACTGCTTTCAGACTCTGCTTCAATAACATCATGTAGAAGGAGTAAGCTGAAACTGAGAGGCTGGGAAAATGGAAGAAAAGGAAATGTTGTATTGATGAAGGGGAAAAAAGGCTGTAAAAGAAAGAGGAAGTTATTAGTCAGGCATTTCTTCTGATGATGAAAACAGCCCATCTTTATGGGTCACGTTGCTACCAGTGAGTATTCATTTAAATGAAAAAGTAAAATAGTTTTATAAAATAAATAAAAATGTTCATAAATAGGTTCAAGTGATGATTTATTGAAAATTCTTCCCCAGAGAAGAAAAGTACTTTAGCCTTCCAAACCCACTGATCATGGGACAATGGTGAAGACTATGTAGGAGAGCTTTAGCCTTACTAAGCTAGGGGACCTTGAAAAATGGGGACTAAGGTCAAGTGAGAAAGGGAGGCTATACGCAAGCACGGCAGGAAGGTACTAAATTTTTAGAAAATAGAGACATGTGGACTTGAATTTTAAAGAGTACTCTACCTCAGTAAGATCCATGTTAAAGCAAATCATTAAGAAAAAAAGATATTTTTAGAATAGTAGGATAAGGAATCAAAAACAAAGTCATTATTTGAAATCTTTTGTTTTGTCTTTATAACTCATATATTACACATACAGACATATGTATTACATATTCCTTTAATTTCTCCAAAATATTTATAAAGAGGTGAATTTTACACAGTGTAGGATATTTATATGATGCATACTCCAATTTAAAGGGCATCTATAAAGAGCTCTGAACAAGAATTAAGAAACTTGGATTCCCATGACAGCTTAGCCACCAAAATCTGTGTGACCTTAAAAAGGTCATTCAACTTCCCTCTACAGCAGCTTCTTCCTAGCAACATGAGGGATTTCAACTAGAATTTTAATGACTAACCTACTGTATAATTCTCTATTCTATGAAGATAAAATTAAGAACAATATGGGTGACGACGTGGAGGGATAGTGATTTAATCACCATTGTAGATATACACAGCACATAAAATACATAACTTAAATTCATTTTCCCTATTCCTAAGACATCGAGCTTACCTATCTTATTATGTAAGATAGGGAGGAGGTAAAAGCATCTGCACCACATACAGGGGTATGTGGAGACCAGGCATCTTGAGTCTCACAAATAAACCAACAGCAGAGAATACTACAATGTAGTAATTATCTAGATTTCCTAGATATTTTGTTGCCCACAATAAACTAGGCAAGAAGAAAGCATTAGGATCTGAGAAGGGCTTATTTCAGTATGAGAGGATCATTTGCTGCTTGTGCATTTCTCTTAAAATAGATATGCAGTGTAAGTGCCTTGGTTCTAATTGCAGCTGACCAGTTACTAACTATGTGATCTTGAACAACTCACTCACTTCTCTTCCTTAATGTGTCCATAAGTGCAATGGAGATAGTAATAGTACCAACTTCATAGTTTTTATTGTAGGGATTAATGAGCTAATGCATGTAAAGTTCAGAAAAATATAGTTCATACTTACTTAAATTACTATTATTAATGTCATTATTATGATAATGATGATGTTTATATTCCCTTTGCAAAGAATCAAGCTCAATAGAAAAACTATTCTTCTTATACATAATTTCTAAAATATTGCCCTTTAATGTCTATTTGTATTTCTCTATCCCCAACTACTCTCCTTGGATCCAGAAGACTAAATTTGAGAAATAGCTTAGAGAAGAGGTCAAGAACATCTGACTTCTAAACACTACTATCTTCTCCTGTTTTCCCTAGACTCTAATCCTATGTGACTGTTGATAAATCACTATTATTAAGTCCTCTGACTAGTCTCAGAGGCCCTTTTCTATAATGACTGAAATCTGTATGAATGATTTCTAACAAACACCAGAGAAATTTGGGCTTGCATAGTAATGCTCTATTCACATCTATTCACATCAGTTTATATTTTGGCCAAAATGCAACTGAAACTCTAAGCCCCTTGAGGACATGAAGCATGTCTCATTTATATATCTGGCTAGTGCCTAAGATAGCTTCTGCCCCACTACAGTCACTAAGATGTGTTTATTGAATGAATGAATGAATGAATGAATGAATGAATGAATTTATAAGTGAATAAACTAGTTGATGACTTTATAGGAAAAAATGTCAAATACTTCTAAATCTAAATGTTTTATTAATCCATTTGGTGTTTTCTGACTCTGATTCATGATTCTTGATTTTATTTCCTGGAATCCTCTTTTTTAAGATACCTATTCTACCCATATTAATTTCAAATGAAGGTCTGCTTTTAAGGGTTTTTTTCTATTTTCACTTACAGAGTTGTCATGACTACCAACTCCAGTCCCTTCAAAATGAAACATATCAGGCCCTATCTCCCCCATATTCACAGAAATCATCCTGAAGAACTATCATAAGTGAGGTTTTTCCTAACTTCATTTCAGGAGTGACAGGATTCAAAATTTTGGAAGGTTCTTTTAATGGTTTGGTACTTACTGAAGACCCACAAGACAGAAAAACTTTCTCTGATTGAGACTGTTTAAGAATGTCTCATCCTGCAAGTATGAGATGACGAAGTCATCTTCTAAACGTCCAGTTCAGAGTTGGGTTTAAAAATACCTGTGGACATGAAACAAAAGAAGAAATAGTTTGTCCACCATGGTTAAGGTCGGCTCTATATGATCTCCATGTTTCCCTAACACCTTTCCTTACTAGAAGCTTCTGCTTACCACTATTCTTTGAGTATTTTACATAATCATTCTTATTATTATATCTACCTCATAGTTTCAAAAAATAGAGTGGTTTATGTAAATATTCTAACACCATTATTCCACCTACCAGTTGCTAGTGACAGTCCTGATGTAGTCAAGGACTATAGAGGGGGTAGAGGTGCCTCTTCCCCCATCCACAACAGAAAGCTTTGTTTCTGTATTTTGGTATATATCAGTTCCTTCCCTGATGTAACAATGAGCTAACTAGCATCATGGATTTTGACTAAGAAAATCAATTCTCTGGAGGCCAGGGCCAGCCAGTTAGGAATCAAAACACTGAGGGAATAATTTAAAAGTTGATGTGTTCTTCATCCAAGAAACATAGAATCACAATATCTGAATTTTCCAGAACAAGTAAGGAAAACGGCTCACTCCTCTAAGTTATAACTACAAAATGTTATGATGTGGGATATGCTCTCTAAACTATGATGTGTAGTTCCAATTCACTTAGAGATGTTGGATCCTTAGGAAAATGGAGATCTATCAAAATCTAATACTGCCTGAATTACTTGAACAGTTTGGTGATGTTTGCAATAAAGATCTTAAGTAATAACTCCTTAAAATCTCTAACTTTTATTCAATGTCTTCTTCATGTGCTTAGCTACTATATGTCAGACATGGTAGTAGGCACCAGGCTTATAATGATGAGCAAGAGAGGAACTGTCCCTATTTCCCTAAATCAACCTATAAATTATTGTCCACCTATGAATACACAAACACTTGCCTATACCTCTCACCTAGAAATGTTCTCTGAAAACTTTAGGTAGGTAAGGTAGATGATAGATAGATGGATGGATGGACAGATATATAGATAGATGATAGATAGATGATGATTATGATAGAAAGAGAAAGAAAGAAAGAAAGAAAGAAAGAAAGAAAGAAAGAGAAAGAAAAAGAAAGAAAAGAAAAGAAAAGAAAAGAAAAGAAAAGAAAAGAAAAGAAAAAGAAAGAAAGAAAGAGAAAGAAAGAAAAAGAATTTTAGGTTCTATCTCAATTTTATTCTATCAGCTTGATCTCCATCTCTTATCTTTCAGATATTTTTCCTCCTAAAATTATCTTTATATTAAACTCTCTGTTTGTAAAGTAAGGATGACTGAGTTACCTTTAGTAAAGTTGCAGGATACAAAGTTAATATGAAGAAAGTGGTTTCATTTATGTACACTAATAACAAATACCAGAAAGAGAAGTTTAAAAATTATCCCACTTACAACCATGCCAAAAAGAATAAAATATCTAGAAATAAACTTAACCAGAGCTGTTAAACAACTATACTCTGAAAATTATAAAACACTGGTCAAAGAAATTGAAGACAACACAAACAAATGGAAAGATATTCTACACTCATGGATTGGAAGAATTGATGTTAAAATGGCCTTACTATCCAAAGAAATCTACAGATTCAATGCAATCCCTATCAAAATACCAACAGGATTTTTTCACAGAACTAGCAAAAATAATCCTAAAATGTGTATGGAAGCAAAAAAGACCATGAATAGCTAAATAAATCTTGATAAAGGAAAACAAAGCTACAAGTATCACAATGCCATATTTAACTATGTACTATAAAGTGACAATAATTAAAAACAGTATGGAACTGGAACAAAAGTAGACACATAGATCAATGGAACAAGATAGAGAGCCCAGAAATAAACTCACATTTATACAATTAATCCATGACAAAGGAGGCAAGAGTGTACAATGAGGAAAAGACTGTCTCTTCAACAAATGGTGCTGGGAAGACTGGACAGGTACATGCATAAGAACGAAACTGGACCACTTTCTTATACCATACATAAAAATAAATTCAGTATGGGTAAAAACTTAAATGTGACACTCCAAATCATAAAACTCCTGAAAAGAACATAGGCAGTAATTTCTTTGACATCAGCCACAGCAATATTTTTCAAGATATGTCTCCTCAGGCAAGAGAAACAAGAGCAAAAATAAACTGTTAGGACTACATCAAAATAAAAAGTTTCTACACAGCAAAGGAAACAGCCAATAAAGCATAAAGGCAGCCTACTGAATGGAAGGCAATATTTACAAATGATATATCCAATAAGGAGTTAATATCCAAAACATATTAAGAAAGAACTTAATACAACTCAACATCAAAAATAATAACAAATAACCCAATTTAAAAATGGGAAGAGGATCTGAATAGACACTTTTCCAAAGGTAACAATTGGCCAACAGACACATGAAGAGATGCTCAACATCACTAATCATCAGGGAAATGAAAATCAAAGCCACAATGAGATATCACCTTATACCTGTCAGAGTGGCTAAAATCAAAAAGACAAGAAATAGCAAGTATTGGTAAAGATATGGAGAAAAAGGAAATTTTATGCATTGTTGGTGGGAATGTAAATTGGTGCAACCACTACAGAAAACAACATGGATGTAACAAAAAATTAAAAACAGAAATACCATATGGTCCAGTAATTCTGATACTGATATCTGATACTGGATATCAAAAGGATATATGCACCTGTATATTTATTGCAGTATTATATACAATAGCTAAGATATGGAAGCAACCCAAGTGCCCACAGATAGATGAATGGATTTAAAAAAAAGGATGTAGTATATAGCTACAATAGAATACTATTCAGCCATAAAAAAAAGAATGAGATCTTGCCATTTGTAACAACATGTATGGATTTAGAGGGTATTATGCTAAGTGAAATAAGACAGGGAAAGACAAATGCCATATGATTTTACTTACAGGTGGAATCTAAAAAACTAACTAACTAAATAAATAAATAAATAAACAAACAAACAGAAACAGACCCACAAATACAGGGAACAAACTAATTGGTTTCCAGAAGGAAGGAAGTTTTGGGGATTGGCAAAATAAGTTAAAGGGATTGGGAGATGCAGGTTTCCAGTTATGGAATATACAAATCACAGGGATAAAAGATACAGCATAGGGAATATGGTTAATGGTATTGTAATAGTGTAAAATGACAGATGATAGCTATGCCAGTGAAGAGCATAGCATAATGTATAGACTTATTGAATCACTATGGTACACATGTGAAAATAATGTGACATTGTGTGTCAATCAGATTTCAATTTTAAAGAGAGGGAACATGGAGGAAAATTAAATACATATTACTAAATGAAAGAAGCCAATCTGAAAGGCTACCTACTGTTTCATTCCAACTATATGACATTCTGGAAAAGGTAAAACTATGGAGTCAGTAAAAAGATCAGTGGTTGCCAGGGCTTGGGGTTTGGGGATTGGGAAAGGGAAAGATGAAAAGGCAGAGCACAGAGGATTTTTAGGGCAGTGAAACTACTCTGTATAATAATATAATGATGGATACATATCATTATACATTTTTCCAAGCCCACAAAATATGCAACAGTAAGCATAAATCATAATGTAAACTAGACTTTGGGTGATTATGATATGCTGTAACAAATAGATCACTCTGTTGGGGAACACCGATAATGAGGGGAGTTATGCATGTGTTGGGGCAGGAAGTATATGAGAAATCCTAGTACCTTTCCTTTAATTTTTCTGTGAACCCAAAAACTGCTCTAGGAAAATTTAGTCTTAATTTTTAAAAAATCAGGAGAAAGAAAATCTCTCTCCTTTCAGGTTTCTATATCTACTCTCTGCCATTCCCTTCAGGCACAAAGGTATTAACAGCTCTCCTGCTCCTTACCCTTGGTTATATGCTGTCCCATGTGACTCCTCCATATCTACAATTTTATAGACAGTCCCTCTGTGAATTTCTCTTTGTGAATTATCCTATCTTGAGTGTGTCATCAGCTTTCTGATAAGAGTCCTAAATGATACAGTTTTCTATAAATGTGCCCTTAAACCCATCAACTTGCTCCATCCTATTGCCTATACCTTTATAATTAAGATGCTCCATCATCATCTTAAATAATATAAATTCCCACTCTCTCTCTGTTTTCCAAAGCCTCCCTTCCTGGGGCTTCTATCCTTCTGCTTTCATCCATTTCTACTGCCCCCTATGCCTGCTTCACAGCTCTCATCTTAAAAGTGCTTTTGGCCACTGCTGCATTGATTTCTTGAGCCTATCTCCTCTTAGTTGTTTTTCCTGGGACACATCCTCCCATACTTTCAAAGAAAGTGTACTTATAGAGTAAATTTTATAAATCTTTGCATGACTGAAAATGTTTTATTCTACTTTCACACCTGATTGATGGTTTTGTTCTATATAGAATTCTTGCCTGAGAATCAGTTTCAGTCACTTTTCCACTGTATTGAAGGGACCAGTGTTGTTATTGAATACTCTAGTGCCTTTTGGATTTTGCATACTTTTTTTGTGGCCTGTATTTTTCCTCTCTCAATAATTTTATAATCTTATCAATCTCTAGGGTAATACAATTTCGTAATAATGTGCCTTAGTTACTGTTTTCTCATCACTAGGGTAGGCACTCAGTACATCTTTTGTATCTGGAGACTTAAACCCTCCTGCTCTGAGTTTTCTTTTCATTGTTTCTTTTAAATTCTTCCCCTCTGTCTTCTCTGTTCTCCTGGGACAAATATGAGTTAAGTGTTTTACCTCTTGACTTGAATTTTCATATTCAGTTGTTTGGAGGTGACTGGATGGCTCAGTT
The DNA here is from genome assembly GCF_023721935.1 of Panthera uncia. NCBI lineage: Eukaryota > Metazoa > Chordata > Mammalia > Carnivora > Felidae > Panthera > Panthera uncia. The sequence continues at coordinate 74,795,736 of NW_026057582.1, read as the reverse complement.
GGTTAAGCATCCAGGTCAGGTCATGATCTCACAGTTTGTGAGATCGTGTCCCAAGTTGGGCTCTCTGCTGACAGTGCATAACCTGCTTGGGATTCTCTCTCTCTCTCCCTGCCTCTGCCCCCTCCTGCTCATTCTCTCTCTCTCTCTCTCAAAACAAACAAATAAACATTAAAACAAAAAGATATCAATGGTTTTTACAATGAATTTGTGTTATCTCTAATTCCAAAATTCCCTTTTGCCTTCCTAACAGCTCACGTTTTACTTCAACTACCTTATGTATATTAAAGACTTAGGCACCAAAACTTTGACCAAAGGCAGAGATCAACAGAGCAGAGCTTACTGACTGCTGGGCTTCTGATCAAGGTTCTAGCAGAGAGGCAGCCATTCCATTTGTGATCTCCAAAGGAAAAATGTGAAAGACTTTTCTCTAACATAGTTTAATTTCTTAATGCAAAGATGTCAGTATTCTGTTTGTGAAGTGTATGCCTGTGTGAGCATCTGCGAGTGAGGGGTGAAAAGAAAAGGTGGTAGACTGAACCATTCCTTTCTTTTAATTGCCCTATAACTAGCCCTGAACCCCACTATCATCCTTGCCTGGTGCCCTGGCATCTCAAACATGTCAGGGATTCTGGGAGATAAATCTGTCTATTTCTCCTCAATATTCCTCTCAGTTGCTACTTTCATGTTAGCCTTCTCTCCTCTGCCATATCAGTTACCCCGCCTTTGTCTTGTCTTTTCCAAACATATGTTGAAATCTTTTGTCTGCATCTAACTTCTGTCCTATTTGTGAGTCTAAACTTTTTTCTCGTTTGTTGTTATTGCTATTTTATTTAGATCTTCGGAGGAAAAAGGAAAACTCATGTAGCCCACAATTTTAAATATAAGTTCAGTATATTTGTTATTTTTTAAAAGGATAGAATGATCCTTTTTCACAGAGGAAAGGTAATATGAAAAATAACTATAGGGAAATGCAACAAAAGGTTAGTGGTGGTATTTTAATATTTTAACGGGGTCACCATAAATAATGTCGTCTCTGTTACTAAGGGAAAAAAGGAACAGTGGATACTGGGATAACAACAGGTAGACTCTGTCACAAATAGGTATTGTGCATCCAGCTCTGTGCCATACATAGGGAGTAGAAAAAAGGTAAGATATGTTATTTATATCATTAATAAATTACAGAAATGAGGTAAAATCCAGTAAGGGAACAAAAACTGGGAAAAATGTCTGATACCATTTTATAAACCATATGGAGGTGTGCTTAAGGCACACAGAAAACAGATGTTGGATGAAAATAGTCAGGGCAGAATTCTTGAAAGATATAGAGATATAGAAACAAAATCTAAGAAGTTCCTCAGAATAAAATTGCTTTTCTGAAGTACTGAGACCATCCAGCTATCCTCTGACCTTACTAAGAACACAACAGAAAAGAATCTATTCTGTCCCTTTCAAAAATTGAAAATAAATTTAACCAAAAATGTATAATATATCTCCTTGACTTAGTCATTGCAATAGTTCAAATGTCAATTCATTTTAGTTGCTTTAATTAGTCTGTTCTATGTATTGCAAAAATAAAAGTAGGATAACTTTTAGTACAAATAATATACTACTAGGATTATAGAGAGTATTCAAATTTTCCAACAGGATCTTTAAAAAATTGCTCCACACAAAATATGTAAAATGTACCCCTTTTCCCCCTCTAAAGAAACAATCCTTTGGGTAGTTTATGAATGTACACTAACCTCTTAATTGTATGCAGCGTATATTTCTATGTATGCATTTTCACTGCATTCTATGTATGTACTATCATTATCTCTTTATGAATCCATTTCCCCTACTAGATTATATGATATTTGTGGGGAAAGACTAGGAAAGGAAAAAAGAAGGAAAAAAAAAGAAGGAAGGAAAGAAAGGAGGAGGGAGGAAGAGAGGGAAGGGAGGGAGATTGGGAGACAAGGAGGCAGTTTCTGGGAAGTTAGACTTCTGTTTTTAAGAGAAATGGTCAGATTCCTCAGAGATCTTTCTCTTGTAACATCATTCTACATTGTTGAATTATAGTTTAAGAAAGCTTAATTTGAATTGAAGGGACATAAAGCAGTTAAAGAGATACTGGCTCAGAGTGTTTACTCTCCTACTCTAAAAGTAAGAGAGGATAAACCTTGACAGTATAGAAACCTAGACGGTATAGAAAGGCTTAAGTTTAGCCCACCTAAACATAGAAAAAAGAGTCTCAAATTATTCCTGGTTAAATGAAAAGTACAAGATAATTGAATTTTAGGGACTATTCCTTAAAAATCATTAATAAGTTACAGATAATTGAAGGTATTAGCTTATTCTCTGATTTTGCAATTCTGACAAGCTATCCCTTCTCCTTTTCCTTCAAGGAGACCTTGCGACTCCATATCCGTTTCATGGCATTCTTTACATCCTCATTCCTCAGAGTATAGATGAGTGGGTTTAGCATTGGGGTAATGGTAGTATAAAACACAGACACAGCCTTATCCAGTGGGAAAGTAGTGGAGGGACGAAGATAAATAAATATACAAGGGACAAAGAAGAAAGTTACTACAGTGAAATGAGACCCACAGGTAGAGAGAGCCTTGCGCCGGCTCTCTGAAGACCGCTTACGAAGACTAAACAGAATGACCGTGTAGGAGGCCAGAAGAATGAGGAAACACCCCAGAGAGATGAGGCCACTGTTGGCAACCACCAACATATTTACGAGGGTTGTATCAGCACAGGCAAGCTTTAGGACTGGGTGGACATCACAAAAGTAGTGGTCAATGACCTGATCATTGCAGAAAGGCAGCTGAAAGGTCAGAAGGGTCTGAACAAAGGAATGACCCAGGGCTCCTAACCAGGACAATGATGCCAGAACAATACAAACATTGGCACTCATGATGGTAGTATAACGGAGAGGTTGGCAGATGGCAGCATAACGGTCGAAAGCCATAACAGTCAAAACAAAAAATCTCCGCACACCCAAAAAAGTGGAAGGTAAACATCTGAGTTACACAGCCCCAGTAGGAAATGGTCTTTTTCTCAGAAATAAAGTCTGCAATCATCTTGGGTGCTGTGGCTGAGGAATAGGCAATGTCCACAAAGGACAGGTTACTGAGGAAGAAGTACATGGGCGTTTGGAGCTGGGGATCAGAAAAGACCGTAAGCAAAATGAGCAGATTTCCCACCATGATCACGATGTAGAAGAGGAGAAATAAGGCAAAGAACATCAGTTGCATTCCAGGATCTTGGGAAAGTCCTAGGAATATAAATTCAGTGACATTATTAGCCACTTCCATGGGGACCCAGATGGTACTGGCTTGGTGGCTCTGGTTCTCTGCAAAAATAAATAAATATAAACCACTGTAAGCATGGTACAGCCTAAAGGAGAAGTCTTATGAAAATATTTAAGTGATGCTAAATATAGGAGAGGAAACTTCATATTTCTTAGGCATAGTCAATTTTCTTACCACATTATTGACTCACATTTGATTTCTGTTACACTCAGACCTATAGTTCTTTTCTCTCAAATAATAATCTAGAGAATATGACGATTTTTTTTATTGGATTTAATGTTGTTCCCTAATCCTCCCTCTCTCTGTCTCTCTCTCTTGTATTGCCAGAAATTCTCTTTCAGATGGAAAATTTTAAATCAATTATTAAATAAATTTTTGAGGCTTAAGGCAAGTATAAGAAGTCAGAATCCGAGATTTGATACCAAATTTCTTAGATGGATCTTTTTTAACATAATGTACAGAGATCAACTTTAGAAGAATAACATTCTACTCAATCAAATGATAAAGACTGTTTTTAGTTTCTAAATTAGGTTGGGAGTTTCAATACAATTAAAGATTAAGTCATTTTTAGTGATGAACAACAGAAGAAACAGAGGTCTCCTGCTTACCAAAAACCCATGCTTATAAATAACATCCTGGGAGTTTGAGTCCTAAGACTTAGTATGCATGTGAAAATTTCATTTTGCTTGTCAGTAAGGAATACCTGAAGAGTGGTCAACCTATACAGAGAAATGCTTTTCTCTATGTTGCTCTAAAGAGTTGAAAAGCTAAAACATACTGAGGCCCCTATCATTCTCAATCCCTTTGCCTTGAAATAGCCTTCTGTCCTTGTAATCAGAGGTAAAAATCAGTAGTTAAATTTCCATACAGAAAAGCTATAAATGGTAGTTAAAGAATAAGTCTAACACCATTTTACAAACTATACACAGGGATGCTCAGGGAATACAGATAAAAATATTGAGTAAAAATTATCAAGGAAAAATTCTTGAAAGAGTTAAATCATAAGACAGGATCTAAAGAAGTTCCTCAGAATAAAAAATGGCTTTTCTGAAGCATTGCAAATTACTAGCTATCTTTCATCTTTGCTAGGAACACCTTTTTTCTGCCTGGATAGTGAAAGCTGAGTGATTTAAGTTTGAACACCCCCACCAAATGGATTACTTTAAGTAAATCTATTTTCTCAATCTCAGTCTTCTCATTTATAAAAGATGGGTAACAAAAATTATTTTACTTCACAGAACTGTTACAGAAATAAAATGAGATCATTTGTGTAACTTTTTTTGTATTTATGAGATGATTTACTTTGTCATTTGAGTCTGTGAAGTGTGGGATCTTTTTAGTAAGTAGAAGTTTTCATTTGATCTATTCATTATATAAAAATTATATAGAAAATATTAAAATTTATCCATAATTTTATTCCTGAGATAATAAACAATAATATCTGTCCATCTCCATGGTAGACATATTATTAATAGTGGTGATACTGGTAGTAAATATTTACTAAGCACTTTACTATGTGCAGGATTATATGCTAAACTATTAGCATATGTTACCCCATCTATCCTCACAGCAACATTTTAATTTCTATCTCCATTTTAAGGAGCACAAAATTTTGAAGAGATTAGGTAAATTATCTAGTAAAACACAGTCAGTGAAGAGGCTGGTATTTGAATTGAGACATTCTGATTCCAAAACCCACACAACACTCATCCCCCTAAATAAATAATAGGTAGAACAATAAGTGAAAAGATGATAATGATAGATGATAGATAGATAGATGAAAGAAAGAACTAGAAATAGAAAAAGAAAGAAAGAAGATAAACTTCTCATGAAAAGGAATTCCTTTTTTTAAAAAATCAACTGTGCTCTTATGGTGTAAAGTCCTTTGATTAGAGGATACACTCCAAGTCCTCAACATCTTTGAATATTCTGACACTACAACAGCAAAGCCAAATTGTTCTCAGTCATAACCAAATGGCAGAATCATAAGGGTTGAAAATCATTTAGGTAATAATAGAAAATTTCTATTGTACTTACTATTGTCTAAGTGGTAATAATTCATTTAATCCTCATAACATTCTTACAGTGTAGGCTATCCTCATTATCCCCACTTCAGAGATGAGGAAACTGAAGCACAGAGAAAGTGCATAACTTGCCCAAGGTCACAGAGCTAGGTAATTGACAGAGTTGGTATTGGAACCTAGGCAAAAGGACTTTAAAGTTTATTTTATTTTTTTATTAATTTTATTTTTTTTAATTTACATCCAAGTTAGCATATAGTGCAACAATGATTTCAGGAGTAGATTCCTTAGTGCCCCTTACCCATTTACCCCATCCCCCCTCCCACAACCCCTCCAGTAACCCTCTGTTTGTTCTCCATATTTAAGAGTCTCTTATGTTTTTGTCCCCCTCCCTGTTTTTATATTATTTTTCTTTCTCTTTCCTTATGCTCATCTGTTTTGTCTCTCAAAGTTCTCATATGATGCATACTCCTGGAGCTGTGGGACTGTGGGCATAAAGTCAGCATGCCTTCTTTCTCATTTAAAAGTCTTAAAATTTCTGTAATAACCAAAAGACTCCTTTTCTGCTAATTGTGAAGGGTTTTTTTGTTTTTTTGTTTTAAGTTTATTTATTTATTTTGAGAGAGAGAGTGGGGGAGGGGCAGAAAGAGAGGGAGGCAGAGAATCCCAATGCAGGGCTTGAACTCACGAACCATGAGAGAACCATGAGATCATGACCTGAGCTGAAGTCAAGACTTAGACTCTCAATGACTGAGCCACCCAGGCACCCCTAATTGTGAAATTTTGTAAAGCTGTATCCAGTACTTTGAGGCAAACACTACATTTACAACTGGCAAGATCATCACAACATTCAGAGTTTGTGCCCAACTTTGCTTAAACTTACACTGAGGATGTCATAAGTGATGTGGTACTGATAATCTTGATGTTATTTCATTGACATGTGTTGCCAGAGGAGGCCCGCGTGTAAACCAGCAATCCCAGTTCTAGAGGAGAGTCGGAGACACGTCTCCAGAGAAGGTCTTCACTGAGTGGAATGTTGGAAGGTGAATTAGAGTTAACCTGATGATGAAGAAGACTGCAGAGTGAGGGCAGAGAAGACAGGGCAGGGCAGGAAGGACATTCCAGGCCTAATAGACTGGAATATATGAAGACAGTGTAAATCATCACAGCATCCCCACTGGGGAATGCCAACAGGTTTGACATGATTCAACACAGAATACATGAAAGCAAGTGTCAGGAAGTGAGGCTAAAAAGGAAGAGGAGCTCAGATCATAGTCTTGTATGTTAAGTTGAGGAGTTGGAATTTATTGTGAATGATTTGGCAGATCATGAAGAAAGATCACTCTAGCAGCAGGAGGGCAGCAGGAATAGGTGCTGAAGAGTAGCTGTTACAAAGAAGCCTGAAACCCAACTTTCCTAGGTTCAAATTCAAGCTCCCCTATTTGTTCACATTAGGACTTTAGGAAAGTTACTTAACTTCCCTTTCCTCAGTTTTCTCAAGGGTTAAATGTAGATAAAAATACCACACAGCACTGGGGTGCCTGGGTGGCTCAGTTGGTTAAGCTTCTGACTTCTGCTCAGGTTATGATCTCACAGTTTGTGAATTAGAGCCCCGCAACAGGCTCTGTGCTGACAGCTTGAGGCCGGGAGCCTGCTTCAGATTCTGTGTCTCCCTCTCTCTCTGCCCCTCCCCCACTCACGCTCTGTCTCTCTTTCCTTCAAAAATAAATAAACATTAAAAAATTTTTTAAAGGAAATAGCACACAGCACATAATTGCTGTAAGGATTAGGTGTGCATCTTATGTAAAGCACTTATGTACATGGCACACTATAAGTGAACACATAATCATCATCCCCATCTTTGTGACCAGAGAATATGCTGACTGGAAGGAAGGAGAAAAGCCTGGATAGGAGTCATTGTAAGATGCTAAATTCCTTACTACATTCATCTCCTAATTCCCATTTATATGTATTTCCATGCTTTCCATTTTTACAAAACTTACCTACTGATGACACCCACTTTCTCAAATATATTCTTTGACTTAGAGTAGTAGCAGAAAATAGTGCATATTTTTTAATCACTTTAAGAGTTCAAGCAAGGATACCAAAGATGTTTGGGCAGCTACCGTATTCTTCTTGAGTAGTGACAATCTCAACTTTATCCGGGATCACCTCAGAAGCTGATTAAGGTAATTCAAGTCTAAGACCAAGATCCTTCTACTATCTTTACTGGGAGAAAGAGAACAGGATTTAAAGATAGAACAACAGAGCCTGATTCAACAGCTCTGCCTCTTACAGGCTATGTGATCTTAACACCATTTTCCTTACTTCTATTAACTTCAGAGTCCTCTCCTGTGAAAGAATAATGCCACACATGGTAAGGATCAAATTAATTAATGGACACTAAAACAATAAGTTACCTGTAAAACTAAGTCATAATCATTTCAGTGAAAAAAATTCAGAAGCATCAGTATCCAATGTCTGAACACTGTGGACCAGGGCTTGTATGGGACTCATCAGCATTTCCACCGGTCTGTACAGGTTCTTAGGTCAAATTTTGTCTCTCAGATAATGCCAAAGAATATACACTAGTTATAATGGTACCTCTGCTGTTAAAGAAATAAGATCGCTCATTTATTTAACTCCATAAGCCCACTTGAATTATTTCAAATAAAATAAATAGCAAGACTGCAGTGCCCTGAAATTCTCTGAGAAAGAGATTTAGTCTTAGTTTCTTCTGTGAACAATTTGCAAAGAACAGGGATTAAATATTCTGTTTCTCCTTCCTAACACCGAGTTCCATCCCACGGCAAGCTCTTTGCGCAATAGTGTCCTTGACATCAATATCCCTCATAGAGACATGTACACAGAAAACATGTACGTTTTCATGCCTCTGGTCATTTGACATCATTTTATTACCTGTAGATACTTTGAACTTTTACCTATAGAAAAATTTAAAGTCCTAATTTATCCTGTCCCTCTAATTGTCTACAATTGAGAAAGAAACTTACTAATTATGTGTGGAACTGAGAGATAAGGAATAATAATCTGAATAAGGCTTCAAAACGACTTGCAAATGTGTTAATGTAACACAATGTAGGTTATTTAAGGTACCATCCATATCATCTTCTATATTTCAGGCAACACCAATATTTATTTATCCTTTCACTTAATAAATATTTATTGAGCACATTTTCTGTGTCTGGTGTTATGCCGTGAATATAAAAAAGGTAAGTAAAACCCAATACCTGACATAGTCATTCATTTTAGAGTAATATGTTTAAAAGGCCTTCTCAAATCCTCTTACATTGAACCATAACTTATGTAAAATCTTATACTTACATAGATAAAAAAAAATATTAGTAATTACTTGACTTCATTCCACTCATCTAACCATGAGTGAAACTAGTGAAGTGTAAGAGGAAATTGAATTATGTAGGCTGCACTGCTAGTGATAAAGCTAGAACTAAATTCCAACTGAAATAATATTGATACACACATTAAACTATAGCAAACTATTTCCTAAATCACTTAAAAGAATTATTAGAACAGATGTTGTAAGTGGATGAAGAATTTAATGATTTCTCTTTATCCCTGAATATGATTTGAATCAATGAAAATTGCCCTTGCCTCTCACCCTGGTTGTTAACTTATCATTACAGATGGGAAACTTACTCTGGCTGTCTTCTTGAGTGTGGTCCCACGACATGGATTTGGACAACCTGAGATCTTCTTAGATCAATAAACCTTTCTGAGATGGAAATGTGATCTATATCTAGATATTCACGCTAAAAGATTGAAATGTGTACAGTGATGTTTCTCTTATGTGTGTGTTGCATTTCACAAGACGATTATGCCTACAGCCTGAGAAGAGGTCCTGTTTGTTCATTTGTTCTCTCCTTCTTTCTCTCAGGATTTTATGAGCTTATAGCCATGCCATGGCTTCTGATCTTGATCTGTAAGACTTTATTTCTGTATTCCTGGCTGCCAGGAGAAAGAAACTGTCAGCAATCTTTATGCATCATCAGAGTCCTGAGGGAATGGCTGGCCAGGTGATTAGGTAGCATCTAGAGAGTATTATTAGGCAGGAAAGTGCCAAGTATAATTCCCATTAAGTGACCCCTTGTAAAACCATATTGAAGGCTACTTGGTAAATTGCTAGTTAAAAATAAGCAGGCCATTTTTGCAGCTTTGCACAATTTACTCATAGCTAAAGTTGGGGCAAAGGAAACTTGGTGATGCTCAGTATCACTATATTGGACCACTAACCCAAGTATATTAGTTTATAAAACTATTAAAGTGTTTTCATTTAAAAATTCATTTTAAAAACTACTGAAGCTCAAGTACAGAAGCAAAATGTTTAATTTAGTGACACAGTAAAGATACTGCCTCAGTCCTATTATTACATGCATGAGTTTCTAAGAACTTAGGTTAAGGGGGCTTGACAAAAATTGAGGATTACACCTCTGCCCTCTAGTATAAAATGTGTTATTGAATTGCAGCATGAACTTCCAGGTCATGCCTAAAGTTCTGTGTGTTTGAATGGCACAACCACAACAAGAGAAAATACAGTAATTCAAATAGCATTCACCTCAGGGTGCTTTTCTAAGGCAGAAAGGATGATCACATTGCAGCCTAGAAAGGCCTTTTGTTGTTGTCAGCAGCAGTTTATTGTCCCATGACTCTAGGTTATAAATAAAGGGGCTGTTCAGACAAGGAATGGCTAACTGTGAGCATACTGTGTTCACTGGATTCCCCACTCAAATTCTTTTTGAGATGAAAAATTGTCATGTGTTTCTCTTTCTTATCTTTCTTTTCTTTCCTTTCTTCCTCCCTCCCTTTCTTCCTGCCTAAGTTCCTTCTTTTATTTCATTTCCTTCGTTCCTTTCTTTAAAAACACATTTAGTCAGACAAAGAAAGACAAGTGTTGCATGATTTCATTTATATGTGGAGTCTAAAAAAGCCAAACTTGTAGAAACAGAGAGTAGAATGGTAGTTACCAAGGGTGGGGGTAGGAGAATTGGGGAGATGTTGTGAAGGGGAACAAGCTTACAACTAGAAGATCAATAAGTTCTAGAGATCTAATGCACAACATACCAACTGTAGTCAATAATTACTTCAAAACTGCTAAGAGATTAGATCTGAAATGTTCTTCCCACAGAAAAGAAATAATAATAACATGATGTGATAGAAGAGTTGGCCAAAGTTATAGTAGTAACCATGTTGCAATATATAAACATCAAACTAACATATTTTACATGTTAAAATTACAAAATGTTATAGGTCAATTGTATCTCAATCTGGAAAAAAAAAACCTTATCAAGAATTTATTGGTGCTGGGCACCATGCCAGACACTCCAGATACAACAACCACTGAATAATGGAGCAGCCCAATGAGTGAGGGAACAAAAGTACAATAACTATGGTGTGTGTTATGCTGATGAAAGATAAGCACACCAAGCTATGAGAATTCATATGAGGACCAATAAATAAAACTCTACAAAGACAGGCTCAGAGATGACTTGCAAGAAAATAAGACTCAATCTGAGTACTGAAGGCAAGAAGTGGGTCACTAATTCCAGCAGAGGCAGCAACATCTTCAGAGGCATGAAGATATGAGGAGAACAGCAAGTAGTTTACAGGCTCAAGCAACGCGACAGGACTGAAACCATAAAGGAGGACTGGAACCATGACTTGGTCTCAGAACAAGCGTAGTCAGTAGACCTGAGCCCAAGGTTTAGAGTGGTACTGTAGCCCAGTGAATAATGTGGGGACTCCTAGGCATTACCCTAGATTTTCTTATCCCCATGTATACTCTATTTCCCTACAGATTCCATGATAATATTTGTACCAGAGTCTAGGACAAGATACAACTTGCAGATAAGAAACTATATATCTGAAGAAAAAAAGAGGACAAGATTGATAGGGACAGGAAAGACTTATTCACTTAAGAGAGGAAGCAGACTGTACTGTGAGTATTTACATTATAGATTTCACCATTTTCTCTAAGTAAAAGAATCTCACCAGGTGCTTTGTTTATGGGATAATTACAAAAAGCGTCTTGAAAACATAATAAGCATAAAGATAATAATAACTAAAAATACAATAAATAAAAAATGGATAACTTAGATAAGCCTATTCATTAAGGAAAAACTACTGAATCTAATAAAACAAATATAAATAAAATATGGAGTTTAGCTAATAGTATGTATCAGCTTTGGCTCATTAGTTCTGACAAATATGCCATATCATGTAAGATGTTAACAACAGGAGAAATGGTGCAAGCTGTACAGAAACTCTGTACTATCTTTGTAGCTTTTCTATACATTTAATTAACCAGAACATTTCAAAAACACTTAAAATGTGATTTTTTAACATAATTTTGAGAGTGCATATATTGCCCAATATGACATTTCGTGTCAAGGTTGGTTTCAATGTCAATGGGGGAGTTACCAGGGATTTTACTATCATATGGCATGGATCTGGAGTCAAAAACTCTTAATTCATCTTTCTGTCCTGTGATTCTTCAGGATCAAACAATTGTACAGTCTTCTTTCAGCTTCTATTTCCCTTTTAACATAAAATATAATAGTAATGGTAACATAAGCAGTCAATACTTACTGAGTTCTGTCTTATGCAGAAATGCTTGTTAGGGCTTTACAAGTATTATTTTGTGTAGCTTTCCTGAGAACCTTATGCTCTGTACGCTATTATTGTCCTCACTGTATACTCAAAGGAGCATTGAGAGATTAAGTTCCTTGTGCCCTAGTAAGTGGTGAGCTGGGCATGATGAAGCTGTCTCACACCAGGGTCCACACTTCTGACTTACTCTCTCCTCTGTGCTCTATTCTCCCCAATTATCTGGACTTACATACTGTCTTAGAATGCTCTTCACATTCCTCTGGTGTTTATTGAGAGACTTCATAATTAGATATTTGGGCAGTCTGTTGATGTTTGGTGGAACACCCAAACGGCAAGATGTCTACCGCATTTCTAGGCACACAAGAGGCACTCTGGAAACAGTTATTAAAATAATAAATGGATAGTAGATTAATAATGAATTAATGAATTAATAATGAGTGAATGAATATTAAAAGATCAAAAAAATCACCAAGAGTTGTTTATCAGAGGAATATCTCCCAGGAAATGTTTTTTATAAATGAAAAGTAAATGTGTGGCACTGGGGTGGCTCAGCCAGTTGTGTCTGACCAGCTCAGGTCATGATCTCACAGTATCTGAGTTCAAACCCTGCATCTGGCTCTCTGCTGTCAGTGCAGAGCTCTTCAGATCCTCTGTTCCCCTCTCTCTCAGCTCCACCGCCACTCATTCTCTCTCTCTCTTTTTTTCTCTGTCTCCATCTCCCTCCCTCAAAAATAAACATTGAAAGAAAGAAAGAAAGAAAGAAAGAAAGAAAGAGAAAGAAAGAAAGAAAGAAAGAAAGAAAGAAAGAAAGAAAGAAAAAGAAAAAGAGAGAGAGGGAGGAAGAAAGAGAAAGAAAGAAAGAAAAAAAAGAAAAAGAAAGAGAGAGAGAGAGAAAGAAAGAAAGAAAGAGAGAAAGAGAGAGAGAGAGAGGGAAAGAAAGAAAGAAAGAAAGAAAGAAAGAAAGAAAGAAAGAATGAATGAATATATTGTGGTGGCATGCTGACTTCTCTCCAATAATACTTTGTAGTTTCTAGGGCCCTTAAAGGGAGAAATTTGACAAAGGGAAGTGGGATTTTGTCTTCTTTTTTTTAATTGTTTTTATTTTTTTATTTGTTTTTAATGCTTATTTTTGAAAGAGAGAGAGAGACAGAGAGCACAAGTGGGGAAGGGACAGAGAGAGAGGGAGACAGAATCCAAGGCTCCAGGCTCTGAGGTGTCCACATAGATCCTGATGCAGGTCTCGAACTCACGAACTGTGACATCATGACCTGAGCCAAAGGCAGAGGCTTAACTGATTAAGCCACCCAGGCACCCTGGAAGGAGGATTTTCTTACCACATTGGCCCATTCACAATGTGTACTTTGGAGCTAGTTTATAAATGTGCAATCTTACTTTACATGTGTTCTGGAAATATTAAGTCAATAATCCTCTTATGATATGATAAACCAGGCTTGTCTTTGTCTCCTTTCAGTTATTTCAGTACCCCCTCAAAGGACCACATGATCTGGAAACAGGGGGCAGACCTACCCCAAATATCCATGGGACCCAGAGCAAGAATACAAACGCAGCCCAAATAACATATGGCTAACAGCTTTAAATCAATTTTAATAAACTTAAATTTTCATACTCTGAGAACAATATTCTCATACTCTCATATTTGCTACAAAATCCTCCGACTCCTTGAATTTGTACACCAGAATGGCAGTGTGGAAAGAGCAAGATTTGGCCCTTAGTCCCCAGCCTACCTCTTCTTCTGGCTCTAAAGCCCAACACAAGAGGCCTCTCATGTATGAATATGGACTCTGCAGCCCAGATTTCCAGGCTCTGTCCCCTACTTTACACACAGTGCCCTCAACCTGAAGGTTCCCATGCCAGTGATATGGTCTGTCCTCAGGGGGATAGACCCAAAGAAGAGGCTCAGGCAGACCCTGGAAGTAGGCTCAAGGCATTTAAGAAGAGAACTCTGGAGATGATAGCAATTGTGTACAGTCTGAAAAATAGAAATGTTATCAACTTATTAATAAAGAGAATTTTAATATAGATAATGGATTAAGCAACTATTGGAGGATTAATAATGCAAAAGGAAACACACACAAGTCTTGCTTTTCTGAATATAATGCTACCAATCCCAGATATGAACAGGACATTTGAAATGATTTCCCAAGACTCTAAATTTTGCTAGGAAAGAGGAACATTAGAAAAAGGGAGGTTGCGTCCAGCTGATATGAAAAGAAAGCCTGGAACTTCATGTCCCTGCAATGTGTCTGGCTAACCCACAACACCACTTAAACCTTCTTGTCAACTCACACATTACTCTGTAGCTAACAATGTTCTCCTGTCTGCTCTTCTAGATGTTCACTACAGGCAAAGGACCTCTGTAGAAATGTTGTGGAGTGAAAGAGAAGAGTATGATCCGTACCAGGGATACTAACCCACTCAAACTATCAAGAAATCATCCAAGCTCTTACATGACCACAGGCATTGCAATTTACCTAGTAAATCTTAATATTAGGTGGAATTTCGAATATTCTTTCCTTAGTTATGTTTTTTAGCTAAGTGATTTAAAAAAAAACCCTCTCCACTGCAACTGATCAGGAAATAAGTGGGCACATACAAAAATATTGCTAAAAACCCATAATTAAAGCATTATTTAGTAAATAGAATTAATACCCTTCCATAGACATAAAAAGTTGCAAAGATCCTTATGCCAGAAACAGATAACCTTAAACATAAATGTTTTGTGCATGTTTTTAGTGATCTCCTACCTCTGAAGTTCCTCTCTAGGTAAAACAGAAAATATACAATTAGTCCATCTAATTAGGGTAAAGACTTTCTGGAAAGAAAAATATTAGCTTAATCTTAATTATCTAAAATTCCTAATTTCTTACTTGATCATATTTTTTCTGAGTGATCTTATGAAAGTCATTTAATAAATCTGTTTGTTTGTAAAATTGAAGTTGAATAATATTACCTACTCCGCAAAGTACTTTTGAGACTTAGAGGTAATAACTATGAGTACTTTAAACCACAGTTCATTTCTTCACCCCTCCCCTTACAGGTCAGAGCTCTTAAACATTATGATCAGTTGAAGAGCTAGCTTATCAACTTGCCCCAGTGTGATTCCACCCAAAGAGAAACTCAAGAGGAATGGCATGCCTCTTCTAGAGAAGCCTCCACAGCAGGACACTAGGAGTTTCCATCACCTGGCACTTCCTTCCCTTCACACGTAAGCTTCACTAAGAGCATTGCTCACTATGTGAGTTGAATTCAAGTGCATTTCTAAAATTTGGCACAATATAAAACATAGTTCCTGGGTGAACATTAATATGCGGGGTGGTTAGTGCTGTTTCAGGTTTTGTTAGAGACAGGATGAGAGGGATTCACACTGCTTCAGAAGAGACCCTGATGATATATCAGAAGGAACTTCCTGACACTAGAAGTTGTTACAGCCAGAGGACCAGGACAAAAAAAAAAAAAAGGTGATGGGATACCTTCTTTCATTTGAAGAGAAGTTAAAAGTAAAATGAGGGGCCCCTGGTTGGCTCAGTGGGTTAAGTGTCCAACTTGATTTCAGCTCAGGTCATGATCTCACAGTTCCTGAGTTTGAGCCTTGCATCAGGTTCTGTGCTGACAGTGCAGAGCTTGCTTGAGATTCTCTCTCTCTCCCCCTCTCTATCTGCCCCTCCCTTGCTCACACTCACTTTCTCTCTCTCAAAATAAATAAATACATAAACTTTAAAAAAGGATTGTTTAAAAAATAAAATAAAAAATCAAAGTGAAATGACTTAAAGACTAGTTATAGACAAAAGGATAGAAGAGTTGGACTTTCAAGGTGTCCTCTTGAGCCTAGTACTCAATACCTGGGCCATTACACATTCCTGACTTCCCTATTTAATATTTAACATCTGACAAAGTCACTATGCCTCAAAAGCAATCAACAGCAATTATAATGTTTATGCTGGATTTTATACCAAAGTCATCAAATTGGTTTCATGCATGTACTCATGTACAGGATGAGTCAAGAATGTCCCAAGAAAGTTATGTTTTATAAATCACATCTTCCTGTTCATCCTTTAATATGGCAGAAGGATGCCACATGCTTTTTTCTCAGCTTCTTCATGACTGTCTTCATTTCAGCATTTCTGAGTGTGTAGATGAGAGGATTCAACATAGGTGTGATCACTGTGTAAAAGACAGAGAATACCTTATCCACGGAGAAGCTGCAGAAAGGCCTCAGGTAGATGAATACACATGGCACAAAGATCAGGCTGACCACTGTGAGGTGGGAGGCACAGGTAGAGAGTGCCTTGCTGTGGCCCTGACGGAAGCGAGTTCTCACAGTGATGAGGATGATGGCATAAGAGAATAGCAAGACCAAAAAGCAGACGAGAGATAACAGACCACTGTTTGAGACCATCAGCACCTCTACTACATATGTGTCCGTGCACGCTAGCTTGATGACCTGTGGGACATCACAGTAGAAGTTGTCCAGTTCAATGGGACCACAGAAGGGCAGCTGTATGACCAGTGTGACCTGTGTGATAGAATGGATGAAACCTCCACACCAACAGGCAAAAACCAACTGAAAGCATAGCTGACGATTCATGACTGTCAAGTAGTGCAAAGGATTACATATGGCAACATACCTATCATAGGCCATGACTGTCAGCAGAAACATCTCACTGGCTCCCAGAAAGTGCAGGAAGTAGATCTGGGCCAAGCATCCTGAAAAAGAGATGATCTTGTCTTGCTGTAGGAAATCTCCTAACATCTTGGGCACAGTAACACAGCTCAGGCATAGGTCAATGAAGGACAGATGGCCCAAAAAATAGTACATAGGAGATTGGAGCAGGTGAGCATCAGCTCGCACTGTTACAATTATCAAGAGGTTTCCCAAAACAACAGTCATGTAAAAAAACAAAAATATTAAGAAGAGAAATAGCTGTAGCTCCCAAGAGGATGATAGGCCCAGAAGAACAAATTCTGTCACTTTAGAATCATTTCTTTTTTTCATCAAGTCAAGAATACCAAGTGACCTAGAGAAAGAAGAATTGGAAGAAGAAAGATTTAACTTAGACAAAAATGTATATATATACACACACACATATATATATATATATGATTTGGGGCCTGGTGTTTATGGAATCATATTCCAAGATGAAAAACCTTTTTAAAAAAAATTTTTTAACATTTATTCATTCTTGAGAGACACAGCATGAGTGTGAGAGACACAAAGTGAGAGAAGGAGACACAGAATCCAAAGTAGGTTCCAGGCTCTGAGCTCAGCACAGAGCCCAATGCGGGGCTCAAACTCATGCACAGTGAGATCATGACCCAAGCCACAGTTGGACGCTTAACCAACTGAGCCACCCAGGCGCCCCCAACATGAAAAATCTTAAGCAATTTCTGTGAGGTAGGAAATATATATTCCTGTAAAAATAGAACAAGAAATATATTCCTGTATAAATAGAACATTGCATTCGTTCCAACCCTTCATTCCTATAATGCTTTTAAGTTACATTTACAACAAACTAGGGAGGGAGAAAATTACCTGGACATGAGGTGATGAGAACGTGAAAATCATTCCATTTTTGTAAGAGACAAAACTATAGCCTTTAATGGCAAGAGTTCTGGAATGAAGTCTAGATCCAATGCCCAACTCAACCACTCACCAATTCAGTGACCTCAGGCAAGGTATCAAACCCAAGTTTCATTCTTTGTTTATTCAATCTAATATAGGCATAATAATATCCTCCAAGGTTGTTTTGAGAATCAAATATAATCTATGAACAAAATGCACTTAAATAAAAAATTACTTAACTCCCTAAAGTGGGGCAGTATTTCTTATTAATCTCTATACTTACACCACAATGCTTACTGTGTAATAATTTATCAAATTGAAGGAATAATGCTTTGTACTATAAATTACTATACTGTACAAAGTTAGTAACTATTATAAATGCACATGTTAAGAAACAAATTATTTAGGAAGGATTGAAAAGAAGCTCATGTTCTTTGTTTTTATTTATTATCATAGGTGATGGAGGTTGGAAAATTTCTAGAAACTGGGTAACAGGAAATTAAATCTTTGTCTTTAAAGTTTAAGGAATCATCTAACTTAAGATGAGTAGGATAGTGGCTAGAACACACTAATCACCAAAAGCAGAGACCAAGGGCAATGATCCTTATCATTGGGACAGGTACAAAAGAGGCTCATTATGACCCATTTCATAGGAAAGGATAATGAGGGAAGTCAGAATTATGCTGCTTTTGGACTTTTCAACAACCATAGGTACACTTAAAAGAAATAAAGTTTACACTAAGATATTGTTTTATCCATTTTCTCCTTCTCTACATTTACATTCACTTGCAATATTGGGTGAGAATATCTCAGATTACAAATAAAAAAATCAGGGAACATTGGTACATTCTTTCCATTGAAGTGGTTAAGAATTAGCAGATGTTTCTCCATCTAGATTAGATTTTCAATCTAGAACTAGCTCTTGGTAAAATATTAAGTGAGACAAAATTTGTATTTTTTTCTGTCTTCAGTCTCAGTTATGCATTCCAGGTTGTACTTGGTTCTCTCAAATAAGTCAGGTAAAGTTATCTGATACTGATAATTATTCAGATAATCCAAAAATAAGAATTCTTAATACCAAGAAATTTTGCTTTACACATTGTTTCAAGATAAGCAAGTGAGAGAGAGATTTGGGGCCAAAGGAACTTTTGGATGTCTTGATCATACCACATATGTGACCATCCTCTTCACCTGCCTATATCAGGTGCCCAGGTGCATCTAATTCTACAATCTGATAAATAATGGAGGGAACAATCTCACTCTGTAGATTCATTTTGGAAAACAAAACAAAGCAAAAAAGACAGGAAACCATTTTCTGTCATATGTACAGCCCTACTTGAACTCTAATAGAATGGAAGTTTCCCAATCCTCTTTGGATATACCAAAGATTGTGAATTTCCATATGGAAATGGCAATCTGGTGTTCTTTCCAATTATCTAAAATATTTAATTAGACGAGGTCAAGTTTTCATTGAAATTCTGCATCTAATTTCAAACCTCATCTTTGGAAAACTAGAAAGAGCCTGAGAAAGAACAACCAAAATTATTTTTTAAAATTCAAAAGAGGTTTCTGAAAACAAGGAAGAAAAAAACAAGTGGAAAAGCAGACCCAAAGTATTCTTATAATTTATGGCTGAGTAATAATGTGATTATTTCCTAATGTGAAAACAATATGCAAAGGGTAGTCACTTGTATTACACACTTATTATTTCCATAGGACAGATATAAAGATAAGCTTGTACTAAAACAGACAAAATTAAACCAATCAGAAGGGTAGATTAAGAGTATGTAAAAAATATTAAAACCTAATTACTCCAAAACATTGTTAAGTCTTAGTCTATGATCTAACTTTTTAAAGTAATATTTAATATTCAGGGACTTCAGTACAATAAATATTTTCAGATCATCCCTAGGACATTAGCATAATAGGACTTCACTAATAGTGATGTTGAAATCATTACATTTCATGAGACAAATACAGACAACTCTATATTTGAGTTTTAATTGAGGTATGGGCTAGATTCTGGTTATTCTTAAATTTCTTACGAACTGAAGAAATTTTCTGCCTTCAGATAATATGAAAACACAATGCCAACCAATATAGAAAGTTCATTTGCAGTATTAACTGCCATGTTTGGAAGAAATATTTCCAGTTTCTGTATTTCTGAAGTCTCTGCTCACAGTAAGAAATCCAGCCTGTGAGTATTCTGTGAAGGACAAAACCAGCACTATCTCTAAGCATGAGGGACTGTCCATCACCTAAAAATACCTTCCACCACAACATTTTCCTAGGCTGACCCCCTGCTGGGATCTGGGAAGCAACATTCACCCTATCAAGTGTTTCATGCTTCACATTCAAAGAATAAACTAAGAATTCGTGAAAGTCAATAAATATGTTTTTAAGTTGGCAAAAAGAGACAAAGGAATTGAGGAGAATGCTTAATGAGAAGTGAAAGCCTTTATGGAAATACCCAAAGCAGCACGGAGGAAAGAGAACAAAACCAAACTCTTTAAAAAATCAAGGGCTATTTGTGGACAGTTAAGCAACTACTCTAGTTTTTCTACGCAAGGAAAAAGAGAGGTCTACACAGAAAATACTCAAAAAAAGGAATAAAATTTTCCTTGTGGGAGTGGTTGTGGTTTTTTCAAACAATGTATTTTGCTATTTTGTCTATTTTTGCCTGTGTTGAGCTAAAAGTATTCTCAGAAGAAGAAATTTGACCACAACAATGACAGAAAGAGATTTACCAGTTGAGGCTTAAATGCTATGTGAACTTCTTTTGGGGGCATCTGATGTATTTTTTAATTTCTCCTGTAACACCAGGAAATGTACACCATTCATTGAAGATGATACCTATGATGGTATCTCCAACTGAGAAGGAAGGTATAATCTTTCTGCTCTAATCTTTCTGCTCTAATCTTTGTTTGAAATATTGCATCTTAAATTTCATTTGGGAGAAATTAAGAATTTAGCAAAAAGCAACTGAAATAAATAAATGGAAAATAGGATCTAAGAGGAACTACTGTAGAATTAGGTAATCCTAAGACAATACTGCCATGGGTCCAGTGCTTTTGTTATATTAAGCTGATCCTATTTTATCCAAACCTTGTTTTTACCTTCCAAGACATCACCAGTCCTAGAATTCCCTGATGCTATGAGAATTTCATTGCTCTGTGAATGCATCTAAGGGTATAAACCTAGAACAAACTCAAATGATTTCTTAAATTTAAAAACAATGAATGTCAGAGAGGTATAAATATGGTTTCAGAGATAGAAAGAGGAGCAAATGGGGTGAGTGGAGCTTTAAAAAAACACATTTTAGAAACTTACATGATTACATGTCAGGAGCTATGTGGGTTTGAGGAAGGAATGTGTTACCCTGCTATTCCTCCCACCAATCTCTTCATACTTTCAGACCAGCAAAATTATAAATTCTCAGATGATCATCATAGTTGCCCGAGTCTGTGCCCTAACTGCTTTCTTATAAGTCACGCTCTAGTTGAGGCCTGGCTGTACAATTGGAAAGACCTCTTGTCCCCAGGGCTCTGGATGTGTCTGAGGCTTTTACGGTTCTTATGCCATTGCTCAGCCTAATGAGCCTTAGGATTCTCTAGGCTGCTGTTGTCTGAATCTCAGTTCTTGCTAAAAAGCTGAGCTTAGACCCCACAGACTCCAAAACAGTCAGACCTTATTGCATAACACAGCCCACCCCTTTTACTTACTTTGGATTGATTAATTTGGCACTGGTTATGCTACCAATTTCCATGTGTCAATCTATACCTGAGTAAAATGATTCTCACTGCTTTCTATATGAAACATGGTCCTGAAGTAAGCAAGGCTGAATGATAAATACTAAGTTAGCACTGCAAGCTATAGAAGCAGAAACACTTCCCTCAAGGTGTTACAGAGCCTTCATTACAATACCCGAGTCTCTTGATGATACTTCAAGCAACTTATCTAATTGGTGCCTATGTATGGATCTTATACAGAAAACACAGCTGCTGTGACTAGTAATTGAGTATTTTTTATAAATTGTTGCTGTCAAATATAATTTTTTAAATGTTATAAACAAAATTCTCAAAAAGGTGCTTAAAACATGTCAAAAATTATATTTAACTCTTAATGAAGAAGAGCAGGATAATGAAGCCAGTTCAAAAGATAATATAAAAATGTGGCTTCAACTCTGGAAAACAGTGTGGAGGTTCTTTAAAAAATTAAAAATAGACCTACCCTATGACCCAGGAGTAGCACTGCTAGGAATTTACCCAAGGGATACAGGAGTACTGATGCATAGGGCCACTTGTACCCCAATGTTTATAGCAGCACTCTCAACAATAGCCAAATTATGGAAAGAGCCTAAATGTCCATCAACTGATGAATGGATAAAGAAATTGTGGTTTATATACACAATGGAATACTACGTGGCAATGAGAAAGAATGAAATTTGGCCTTTTGTAGCAACGTGGATAGAACTGGAGAGTGTGATGCTAAGTGAAATAAGCCATACAGAGAAAGACAGATACCATATGGTTTCACTCTTATGTGGATCCTGAGAAACTTAACAGAAACCCATGGGGGAGGGGAAGAAAAAAAAAAAAAGAGGTTAGAGTGGGAGAGAGCCAAAGCATAAGAGACTGTTAAAAACTGAGAACAAACTGAGGGTTGATGGGGGGTGGGAGGGAGGGGAGGGTGGGTGATGGGTATTGAGGAGGGCACCTTTTGGGATGAGCACTGGGTGTTGTATGGAAACCAATTTGACAATAAATTTCAAAAAAAACCGAAAAATAAAAAATAAAAATGTGGCTTCATATAGAGTATTAAAAAAAAAACATTGAAATAAAATTTCTAAGTTATATGTAAACTGGTTAATGTCCTAAAGGGCAACACAATCTTAACCTTTGGGATTACCTTTTCTACCACACTAAAAAGAAAATTAACACAATTTAGCAGTTTTCTATTACATCTCTCTTCTTAGCATCCAGAACTATGAGAAATAAATTTGTTTATATGTCACCTAATCTATGGTATTTTTGCTATAGCAGCCCAAAAGAACTAGGACAGTAACTAACTTCTATTTCCTCACTAACACAAACAGAAGAGTTGATATTTGAGAATATCTTTCACACACAAGCATCTCAGCAGATCACCATATTGCATACATTTCATAAATGCCTATAATCCCATGCATCTCTTTTTGTATTTCTTAAATAAGAAGCAAATTAAAATTGGGCCTCACAATCAATATTTTTGTGTTCTATCTTATTAAGAGTTGTCTAGGTATCCAAAGATTTTTCATCAATTATAAAGTTAGTGTTAGTCCAAGGCCTTAAAGTTAATAAAGGATATTGGAAATTATATATAAGATGACATTACAGAGCAACAAAATTACTATTTATAAACTATTTATTAGAAAACATTCAATTTGGTTGAACACATAATTTTACATTTTTAATAATGCTAGATATCTGAAAGTAATGCTAGCTCATCTGATCAGTAAAACCAGTAGATGAAGTTTATTAAATTCATATTAACCAATTTTCCTATGTGAAAACAAAGTGGTCTTACAAAAAATAAAATGTAAATTTGTGTTATATTCTAATCTATTATAAAATGATGAAGAAAAACTTATAGTTCCTTCTAAACCAAACTAACCAGCCCTTTTGATTTGTCCAAGGAATTATTCTGAATACCTGAACTTGGATTCTTACATATAAACGCTTCTGAGCTACCAGTTTCTGTTAGAAGCTATTCATTTTTTCTTAAAAGGCTAGCGCATTTAAATTGTTAGAAATTCATTTCTTTCCCTTATTTAAAATTTGTGAAAGAACTTATTCTCCATAACCAACTAGAATTAGAGCACCATTAAATTGAAGAAGCTCTACAATATAATATATAGATTTCTTCTAGGAACAAGAACATATTTAGCACTCATACAAGAAGGATAAAATATTTCATCATTTACATACACAAAGAGAACTTTCAGCTGCAGTTAACAAATCCAACCATAGGTTAAAAAAAATATGAACACAGATAACATGTAAAAATTCCTATAGAAAAAAAAAGAACATGTATTTTCATTCAACAATTATTTATAATGCTGCAAATATATGCCAGGCACTATGCTAATGACTGAGTTCATAATTATTTTGAACAGAAGAGACACTGTCCCTCACAGAGTAAACATTCTAATATGAAAGACAGACAAGGTATAAAATAATTGCAGATTTTGATAACTGCTATGAATGAAAAAAACAGGGTAATGTAATAGAGAGCAAGTGAGAGGCACCAACGTTAGAGACCACGGTGACTAAAATACAGTGAACAAGGGGGAATATGAGATGAGTTTCAATAGGTAGCCAGAGTCCTATAGGTCATGGTGAGGAGTTTGGACTTTATTCTAAAAAGAGTGGAAAGAATTTGAAGTAATTTTTAAAAAGTAACTGAAATTATTTCATAAATTTTTTTATAGTATCACTCTAGAAGGATCAGATAGAGGAAAATGGGAAAGCAGATAACTGGCTGCCTTCCAGAAAAGAACTAATAATAGTTACACTAGGATACTGGCAAAGGAAATAGGCATAAATGGATAGATTTGATATTTTTATTTTTTTTTTAATTTTTTTTAACATTTATTTATTTTTGAGACAGAGAGAGACAGCGCATGAACGGGGGAGGGTCAGAGAGAGGGAGACACAGAATCTGAAACAGGCTCCAGGTTCTGAGCTGTCAGCACAGAGCCGGATGCGGGGCTCGAACTCACGGACCGCGAGATCCTGACCTGAGCTGAAGTCGGCCGCTCAACTGACTGAGCCACCCAGGCGCCCCTAGATTTGATATTTTTAAGAGATCAGACATTTTTAAGCATGGATTAATGTAAAAGCAGTAGAAACAAAGAGAAATGGACAAATTAAGATTTTTTTAGAAGTAGAAATGACAAGAGTTGCCTTAATTACTAATAATAGAAACCTAAATTGTTTAGACCTACTACCAACAGAAAAAAAATGATAAAATGCATCAAAAAACTAACAAGATAGAAGGGAACAACAACACTGGATTCTTTGGGTGATTCAGAACCCAGAGAAATAAACAAAACAGTGGAGCACGAAACCTTCATTTTCCCTGACAGGATTGTGTCAGGGCAAATGAGGGATTCATTTCAGAAGCTTTGCAAAAAGAAGTTAAGGCCCAGGGTCTTCCCTACATGGGAGCCTTATAATAAATACTCTTCATCTTAAGCACACAAAGGGGGACACAAAGAGTTATATCTTTAGGATAAGTGGAAAACAGAACTACTGGGTATTTACCCAAGGAAAACAAAGACATTAATTCAAAAAGACATGTGCTATATTTATTTCAGCATTATTTACAGTAGCCCAGGTATGGAAGCAATCTAAGTGTCCATGAGTAGATAAATGGATAAGGAAGATGTGGCAGATAGAGATAGATAGATAGATGATAGATAGATAGATAGATGATATAGGTATACATACACACACACACACACACACACACACACACACACACAATGGAATATTTCTCAGTCACAAAAAAAGGACTTGTTGTTGCCATTTGCAACAACATGGATGGACCTAGAGAACATTATGCTAATAAAATAAGTTGGACTGAGAAAGACAAATATCACGTTTTCATTTATATGTGGAACCTAAAGTACAAAACAAATGAATAAACAAAAAATCATATCTATAAATACAGAGAACAAACTGATGATTGAAAGAGGGGAGGAGGATGGGAAAATGGGCAAAATGGGTAAAGGAGATTAGGAGTTGCAGGCTTCCAATTATGGAGTGAATAAGTCACAGAACTAGAAGGCAGGAACTAGAGTCTATTTTTCTTGACATTCCTTTACAGCTATTATTTTTGTCTTTAGTTTCCATTGTTTATAATTTGTAGAGTGTGAATTTTTAATTTTCAGTGTTAGAATGTATTGGACTTACTCTTTGAAGTTTTAGTTTTTTATGCTTGACCAAATCTAAAAAATTTTTCAGATATGATCTCTTTAAATATTGTTTCTGACTTTTCCTTTCTTCAGGATTACTAATTAAACTGTTAGACTTCCATATTTAACCTCTCTTCCATTTTTCTCTCTTTTTTTTTTGTCTATTCAAAATGCATTAATGTAGAAAGTTTTCTGATGTAGTCTCCAGTTAATTTATTTTCTTATTTGCTGTCCCATCCACTATTAAACCTGTCCATAAATTTTTAATTTTCATTATATTTTCATTTTTATTTCTGGATAGTTATCTTTTCTCAAAAAAAAAATATATCCCAATATCCATTAATCAGCATGTTTATACATCTGCCTGGTGTCATTGGATGTGGATGTTACACAATAGAGAAGTTGAAATCAATTGCCATGATGGAAGAAGTCTGTTAGGGATGGGAGGGATGGATGTTAAAAAAACGATGCTGACCTTTAGCTTTTATGGAGAAGAAATGCCTGCCAGCTGCTAACCCAGTGGTGGGGATGTGTCAGCAAAAAGTGAATCTAAATACCACAGAAAACAAATCTACATGCCAAATGTTACTGTTCACTAAGGCAGAAGAAAATTCCAGTGAATTTCCAATATCCTTGCAAACTTGATGCTAATAAAAGTATCTCCATCACAGTGGGCAATTCCCCACCATGATGTGAACAAATTTTGGAAAAAATTTCTTCATTACAAAATGGACATATTTTCATTTGGATTGGTACAAAAGATAATAGTTGACAACCTGTGGTATGTCTACCACAGATGACATTAAGATGGAAAGAACTGATCCTAGACAAAATTATTAAGTGGGCAACTATATCTTGGTTCCTGTTCACTCTACCTTTTGTAATTCTTCCCAATCACCATATACATATTGTGGTTCTAACTCACACTGACTCTTGATGCTCAAAGATCCCCGCATTGCACTATAATGACCTATAAATGTTTTATTCTTCAATTTTTTTTTTTTGCTCAAATGCCAAATACAAATGGGAATTTGATTATTCTTTGTTACTATGCCTGATTCCAGAAATTCCCTAAAAAGTCAGTCAGATGGTGAGATCTTAAAGAAATATACAGGAAATAGGGGCGCCTGGATAGCTCAGTCGGTTGAGCGCCGACTTTGGCTCAGGTCACGATCTCGCGGTCCGTGAGTTCGAGCCCCGCATCGGGCCCCTGTGCTGACAGCTCAGAGCCCAGAGCCTGTTTCAGATTCTGTGTCTCCCTCTCTCTGACCCTCCCCCATTCATGCTCTGTCTCTCTCTGTCTCAAAAATAAATAAAAACGTTAAAAAAAAAAGAAATATACAGGAAACATATTACAGGAAATATTTTTGTAATATGATTATATGGGCCCCTTATACTCAACAAAAAAAGGATAATTCTTAAAAAAAAAAAAAGTACATGCACACACAAAAGCTTATAAGAGGGATACCTGGATGGCTCAGTCACTTGAGCATCCAAGTCTTGATTTCTGCTCAGGTCATGATCTCAGGTTCCTGGGATCGAGACCTATGCCAGGCTCTGCACTGACAGATTCTCTCTCCTCTCTCTCTATCCCTCTCCTGTTCATGCACTCTCTTTCTCTCTATCCCTCTCTCTCAAAATAAATAGACTTAAAAAAACAAAAGCTTAGAAGAATGTTAAGAGAATCTTGAGAGAGCTCATCATGCTATGACACTACAAAGCTAATACAATAAGACATTAATTCTGAAGAAAACCAAAAATGTAAAATGTACCATAATGGATTTACTTCCTGCACTAGAAACAAATATTTCACAGTCTTTAAGCTGTCCATTTTTTTTTCCTCATAAGCCAGAAATTTTTTTTCTACATCTCTCTGGGGATTGACAATAGGGCTGCCTCCTTTCCCTAGAGGAACCTTGGTTTTACAAAGTAAAGGACAATTCATAATTAGCTTTGAGTTCAGGAGACACAGCCACATATTCATCTTACACAACTATTTATTTTTCCTAGTTCTTCTACCAAAGACACCTAACCACAGAAGGTAAAGGCAGATGCTGGCCTGAGAGACTAGCCTACCCAAAGGACTACCAAAGGACTACTGAGGTGAGAAGTCACTTTTTAAAGTACACAAGGAGCCAATCTCTGGAAATACAGACTAGAAATATATAGAGAATAGGGTCCTCTCCAGAACTCCATTTCTATATTAAATGTTTTATGTAGGTGTTACTTGAATCCTTTCGTCCAAATTAAAAACTGGAAACAATTTCCAATATCTTTCCCACATCATCTTCTAGGCATCTCCCCTGATGAGACTCTGGCAACCACTGCACAGTTAATTGAACAAAAGAGAGTTTGTTTTTCAGTGAAGGTCTTGGAATCCACACTTTTGAGACTAAAATTGAGACTGAGAAGAAAGGACATAGCTAACCCACTCTTCCCAGACATAGCTACCAGTATGCAGAAATTGCATCATGCTCCTATCTTTTTTTTTTCCCCTAGAGAAATAAGCCTAATTTTTGTTATTGTTTTTAGTATCTTTGATGAAAGATCTGAAGGACAAAATCCAAATAGCTTTAATTCCTGGCAAAGTCGTGGTGTTTGCCACTAACTGAGGTAAGTATAGATGAATCAGCTTTCTAAAACATTAATTTTTCTAGCTTTTTCACAACTCCAAGATAGGCTCTTTTGAAAACAAGAGTCAGTTATGACAAGAACTCATAGAAGATAATGTTAAACAAGACTGAAAGCATTGTTTCCCTGATTCCATTTTAGGAGCTGTATGTACACATCACTCCAGGGTTCCAAAGAGACATAGCACTGAAGACAAAGTCACAATACAAATACCATTCACTAGGAAGTCTTAGCAGGTTATGAAATTAAGAAAAGCAAATCAGTTTTGAGATGTTTCATAAATGCATTTAAAACTAATGTTGGCTCTTCATGTCGTGTGTATATATATGTAAACACACACATACATATTTAACTCATGAGTAGCCACAGCTGGGAAAATCACAGTAATGGTTTTATCTGGTAAAAATAGATCCTATGATATCACTGCAAGCTGAGAGAAGCAGACCCAGGCAGAAAACCTGGCCAAACCAAGATAATGGCATGGAGAAATTAAAAGTCCTACAGGATATGTCAGACATAAACATACTTAATACCAACACCAGAAGACTCCTTGGGAAGAGCGAAGTATTTCTTTACCTTAAGTGAAGAAACCAAATCACACTATTTCAGGTCTTTCCTCTTCCCTGAGTTGCTATACATTTTCTTCATTAGGTTGGCCAGAGAAACCAGATCATTAAATGTTTGGGGAAATAATCAACTCAATCTAGATCAGAACACAAACTCCTATTTCTTCTTAAATACTAAGTCAATCTGTCTCACTGGCTGCTTCCTCCAGTTATATTTCTTCTTGGGCTTCATGGAGTACTTTTCTTTTAATAATACTTTTACAGAAATATGAATTGAAGTGGCAACTGTCTGAAGTGGGCCACAAGACCAGAGAAAAGCAGAGTTTCTCAAAGAAAATCTTCTGGGTCCATAGCGCTGCTTTACTGAGTAATTTAGTCTTGAGGGAAAGAAATGTATCAGGGCTACATCTACCCACCCTAGGACCTTGGTCATGTAGCTGTATTTGATAAATAGAGTATTCAGATGGCACAGACATCGAGAAGTCCTAGGAAAGCAATTTGGGCAGCTCCTTGTTATGGTTCCCAGGTATCTTCTCAGTACTTTCATAGGTCATATTTACAACCTTTCCCTTTTCTCTGTGGACAACTGAAAGGAATAGGCTTCAATAGGACCCAAAGGAACCAGTGCATATACATTTTTAGTGTAGGCTGGGTCCACTTCAGGATCTCAAATAGGATGACTAACCATCCATCCTGCTTCCCTGGGCCTAATGGGTTTCCTGAATCACAAGGCCGTCAATGCTAAAATTGGGACAGTTCCAGACAAACAGGTACATTTGGTTACTCTAATCACATACCATATTGGTCTACTACCTCCCCTTTGTAGTATGCCCTTACTCTCATCTGCCCCTACAACTTCCCTCCCAGCTTCAAGGTCTAATGGAATGTTTCTTTCCCTACATACATGAAATGACTAAGGGCTTCTAGATAGAAATCTGAATTAAGATTCAACTGAAGGTATAATGATTTACTCATTTAACAATTACATAGTACATATGGCCTAAAACATAATGTATTAGATACAGAAAAAGAATCAAAGATGTTTAACAGTTGGTCTCTATTCTCAGAGGTTGATAGTCTAGTAGGTAAGCTAAAACATGTAAAGAAATATCCATGATACAAAGTATAAGGTGTAAATTATTTAGTGCAGAAAACTACCAGAGATTTTAGAATGTTACTTCTCATTCATTCTAGCTTAAAAAAATAATGAGTCATTTGTTTAATGTTGATTCAGCAAATATGTGGGCATGGCTATAGAGGCTGCACTGCACTAGGCATTGATAATATAGAAATGAAAAACATAACTTCTGTCTCATAAAGCTTATACACTGAAGAGATAGAAAAGCAAAAAGATAGAAAGAAGGAAGGAGCAAAAGACACCTTAGGTAGGGAGAACAGCATGTCATTTGGTGGAAATGCAACTATTCTTACTGGACATTGAGCTCAAAGGTGCACAGGGAAAGAGATGAGGTTAAATAAGTAGATAAAGATCAGATCATGAAGGACATTGTATGTTATGCTCAGTTTTTAGGATTTGGTCTCATGGTGATGTCTCATTGCTGCACAGATTACATCCTAAATGAACATCTCTGGATCAGGATCCTCTTCTGAGTCAGTGAGAGAATTCATCCTTCTGGGTTTTCCCTGCAGCAGGGAGATTCAGGTCATCCTGTTTATGTTCTTCTCCATCATCTACCTCCTGACTCTCATGGGAAATGGAGCCATTATCTGTGCTGTTTTTTGGGATCAACATCTCCACACCCCCATGTACATCCTGCTTGGGAATTTTGCATTCCTGGAGATCTGGTATGTCAATTCCACTGTTCCAAACACACTGATCGACTTCCTCTCAGAGACCAAGACCATCTCTTTCACTGGATGCTTCCTTCAATTATATTTTTTCTTTTCCATGGGCTCCACTGAGTGCTTCTTTCTCTCAGCAATGGCCTTTGATCGCTATTTTGCCATCTGTCATCCTCTGCATTATGCTACAGTTATGACCAGACAACAGTCTTTCAACCTAGCAATTTCCTGTTGGGTATGTGGCTTTCTCTGGTATCTGGTACCTGTTATTCTTATCTCCCAACTGCCTTTCTGTGGTCCTAATGCAATTGACCACTTTGTATGTGACTCAGGACCACTGCTGACCCTTTCATGTGCTCCTGCCCCCGTGTCCAAGCTCATCAGCTATACCCTAAGCTCCCTCATCATCCTCCTTAGCTTTTTCTTCATCCTCATCTCCTATGCCCTGGTTCTACTTGCTGTGCTTCAGTTGCCTTCAGCATCCAGTCGGCATAAGGCCTTTTCAACATGTGGATCCCATTTGTCCGTGGTGCTGTTATTCTACGGGACGATTATGGTGATGCATGTGAGCCCTGGATCCAGCCATTCTACCCTGATGCCAAAGATCATGACCTTGTTCTATGCAATGGTGACTCCACTCTTCAACCCTTTGATTTATAGTCTTAGGAATAGGGAAATGAAAAATGCTCTCTGGAAAGTTCTGGAAAAGTTTTAAATGTCTTTAAAAGTCTTTGACAGCAGACCCAGCAGAAGTGTGAAATAATCTAGTTTAGTATGATATGGGTGAAATGGCCACCCTTTTACTTTCATTCACTTGAGCAGTCATTCATTGGACATATAGTCACTGAAAGCCTCCTCCATATTAGACACTTTGCTTGGCACTGGATTATAAAGATAATTAGGAAGATAATTCAGACCGAGTCTCTCCCATCAAATAACAATCTGGTAGGGGAGACAGACAAGTAAGAAGATAATCGCCATAAAATGCAATAAATGTTCTTATCAATATACATACAATTTGTCACAGAAACACAAAGAAAGAAACATTTAATTTTGCCTGGGTTTTGTGGTGGTAGAAATTAGTGTTAAGGAAAACTTCAGTCAAAGCAATACGAGACATTTGTGTCTGTGGTGGGAATAGGGAAAGCCTTATGTTTCTGTTCAGCTTCTAGCTAGATTTTTCAATTACATTGTGATGTCTTTGAAAGGATATGGGACTTTAAATCAGAAGGTCTGGATAGGAACTCATTCTTCCATCAATCAACTATGTGAATTTGGCAAGTCACTTAATTTCAACTAAAATTGGAATGGTAATTTCTACACAAGAGAATAATTAGTGTGTGGTTCTACTGAGATAATGAGACATCTCTTGCACATAGAAAGCATGCAATAAATGTTAAATGAATATGAATATTTATGAATTCTGTGTTTTCATGTTCTTTAACAAAATCAAAAGAAATCACAGACTCCGCATGTAAGTCACCTCCCATTACTATCGGCAAAGCCCTTTTACAACAGATCTCCTCGACTTTTCTTGGGACATAGAGTAGATTTCTTTCATTTACATCCAAAATACCCTGTGATTAAGTTTTTCTTTGGTTTGGTTTAGTTTTGGTGTACATGCACACACAGTATTCTAAAGAATTAATATTCAAACTGGCTTTTGTATATCCATAGGAATACATGAAGACTTTCCAAGAGGTACATAAGCATAGATGGGTCAATTTCCGGATCCTCCACTTACATATGTACACTTTCCTAAATCTGCTGTGCCTGGGAACACACAGGTTGCTGGAGCTTCATACGGCCTCATTTCACACAATCACTCTTCTCCCACTTCAAATATAAAGCTTGCCTTTCACCTATTCTGATCTTAATATTAACATTGCTTAAGTATATATACTTCTAGTTAGGGCATTAAATGAGTCATTTGAAATACTGATCTCTCTACTGTGAGAGTGAGTGAACTTAACTGTCAGATAATAAATCCTTTTGTTAACAGGTGGTTTACCAATTATTTGTTTCCAACACAATTAAAGTAGAATGGCTTTTTGGGGTTGTCCCAAAAGAAAAACTGAGGCAAGGCCTTGGGTGCAGGTAGTTTATTGGGAAGTAGATTCAGGAAACAGGAATGAGGACTAAGAAGAAGCTACAGTAATCACTGAGGGATTGATTCCCCTAGAACCTCTGAGAAGTGTCTATCTGAATGGCATGAGGCTAAAACGTTTATCAAATAACTATGGTTGCACCTTTACTCCTTATGTTTCCAAAATGTATTGGCTGGTATGCTAAGCCAGCGGCTGTGACTTCAGAAAATGCCCTGGGAAGAAAGCAGAACAACACATGGGTGTGGAGTGAGGGGGAAGGGATGCCATCAGGCTGATTCTGAGCTCCCAAGGGACTCTATGCAGCCAAAATCAGAGGTGGGTCAGGAAGCTCAAAAACATTCAGTACAGAGGCTACTTAATTGATTTGCTTAACAGACAATTACAAATAATTTTGTAGTTAACAGGCAAAATGTGGTAGTGGTAAGAAACAGGCTGTTTGAATTCAAATCCTGGCCCCTCCTATCTGCATGACTCCATTATTTCATATTTAAAGAGGTAACAATAAGAGAAGTTTCTTTATAGTGCTGTGGTAAGGATAAAGTGAATTCATGTACTTGTCAGAGAACCTAGCAAAAGTGAATACTAAACTACCTCCATCATTATGATATTTTGTTCTTCTGTCTGCAGATAATTTGTTCTCAGTACAGGCTCTCATTTGGAAGTTAATTTTCCGTCCAAAAGAAAATTCCCAATTACTAGAATGTAGCTGAAAACATAGGCATTAGAACAGAGTTAACTAGTCAAAACAATGCATACTCAGATCAGAGTGTGATAGAGTATAGAATATACCAATAATATAGGCATTTCTGAGTCACAAAGCAGAAATATTAGTGTCTTAAAGGAAAAGCAGACTTTCTCAGCAATACAACTGACAAAGACTATCTTAACATAGGTTATGAGCAAATGCACATGCAAATGCTGAATCACCCATATTAAAAAAAAAAAGCCCTCATGTAAAAGAACATAAGACATGCAGAAAATTACCAGTATAGTCAACACATTGTAAAAACATTTATAAACAAATGTACCCCAGAATGAAACAGATTATTATGTTATTATCATAGGCACTTATTTCATGAGAAGGAACTAGAATTTGATATCAGATTTCTACTTTCAATAGTTTATTGTGTAATACTTATAGTTTAATGAATACATTATATTGAAGATCATATACATTTCTTATTTTATAGGTTGGACTTTCATAGATAATATGCTCTCTGTCTTCTTCAAATTCCTAGTTAACTTCTTTACTTCAAATATTGCTATATAACATTCTTTCTCAACTAGGAGTATCTATCAAAATCAATAGGACCTTTCTACAAATTATATTTGCCTGAACCCTGTCCCTGGAGGTTCTAATTCAGAAAACGAATGATGTGTCTTAACATGTCAATTTTGTAACAAAATCTATATAGATGTGTCATGTTCACACAACCCAGTTAAGAAAAGCAATTTTAGCAGAAAACCGCCAGAGGATTAGCAGAACGGAGTCTCCGGAGCCAAGCGCAGACGAGAGGCCCACGGAAGAGGGTAGGAAGGGTGGCGAGGCGGTGCGCGCTCCACAGACTGGCGGGAGGGAGCCGGGGCGGAGGGGCGGCTCGCCGGCCAAGCGGAGCCCCGGAGTCTGGCTGGCAAAAGCGGAGGGGCCGGACAGACTGTGTTCCGACAGCAAGCGCGACTTAGCGTCTGGGAGGTCATAAGTTAACAACTCTGCTCAGAAAGCGGGAAGGCTGGAGAACAAAGGGAGGGAGAGCTGCTGAGCCCCCTGACGGCAGAGCTCAGCTTGGCGGGGAACAAAGGCGCTCGCCAGCGCCATCTCCCCCGCCCATCCCCCAGCCAAAATCCCAAAGGGAACCAGTTCCTGCCAGGGAACTTGCTCGCTCCACGCAAACACCCAACTCTGTGCTTCTGCGGAGCCAAACCTCTGGCAGCAGATCTGATTCCCTCCTGCTGCCACAGGGCCCCTCCTGAAGTGGATCACCTAAGGAGAAGCGAGCTAAGCCTGCCCCTCCTACCCCCATGCACCTTGCCTACCCACCCCAGCTAATACGCCAGATCCCCAGCACCACAAGCCTGGCAGTGTGCAAGTAGCCCAGACGGGCCACGCCACCCCACAGTAAATCCCGCCCCTAGGAGAGGGGAAGAGAAGGCACACACCAGTCTGACTGTGGCCCCAGCAGTGGGCTGGGGGGCAGACATCAGGTCAGACTGCGGCCCCGCCCACCAACTCCAGTTATACACCACAGCACAGGGGAAGTGCCCTGCAGGTCCTCACCACTCCAGGGACTATCCAAAATGACCAAACGGAAGAATTCCCCTCAGGAGAATCTCCAGGAAATAACAACAGCTAATGAACTGATCAAAAAGGATTTAAATAATATAACAGAAAGTGAATTTAGAATAATAGTCATAAAATTAATCGCTGGGCTTGAAAACAGTATAGAGGACAGCAGAGAATCTCTTGCTACAGAGATCAAGGGACTAAGGAACAGTCACGAGGAGCTGAAAAGCGCTTTAAACGAAATGCAAAACAAAATGGAAACCACGACGGCTCGGATTGAAGAGGCAGAGGAGAGAATAGGTGAACTAGAAGATAAAGTTATGGAAAAAGAGGAAGCTGAGAGAAAGAGAGATAAAAGAATCCAGGAGTATGAGGGGAAAATTAGAGAACTAAGTGATACACTAAAAAGAAATAATATACGCATAATTGGTATCCCAGAGGAGGAAGAGAGAGGGAAAGATGCTGAAGGGGTACTTGAAGAAATTATAGCTGAGAACTTCCCTGAACTGGGGAAGGAAAAAGGCATTGAAATCCAAGAGGCAGAGAGAACTCCCTTCAGACGTAACTTGAATCGATCTTCTGCACGACATATCATAGTGAAACTGGCAAAATACAAGGATAAAGAGAAAATTCTGAAAGCAGCAAGGGATAAACGTGCCCTCACATATAAAGGGAGACCTATAAGACTCGTGACTGATCTCTCTTTTGAAACTTGGCAGGCCAGAAAGGCTTGGCACGATATCTTCAGTGTGCTAAACAGAAAAAATATGCAGCTGAGAATCCTTTATCCAGCAAGTCTGTCATTTAGAATAGAAGGAGAGATAAAGGTCTTCCCAAACAAACAAAAACTGAAGGAATTTGTCACCATGAAACCAGCCCTACAAGAGATCCTAAGGGGGATCCTGTGAGACAAAGTACCAGAGACATCACTACAAGCATAAAACATACAGACATCACAATGACTCTAAACCCGTATCTTTCTATAATAACACTGAATGTAAATGGATTAAATGCGCCAACCAAAAGATATAGGGTATCAGAATGGATAAAAAAACAAGACCCATCTATTTACTGTCTACAAGAGACTCATTTTAAATCTGAGGACACCTTTAGATTGAGAGTGAGGGGATGGAGAACTATTTATCATGCTACTGGAAGCCAAAAGAAAGCTGGAGTAGCCATACTTATATCAGACAAACTAGACTTTAAATTAAAGGCTGTAACAAGAGATGAAGAAGGGCATTATATAATAATTACAGGGTCTATCCATCAGGAAGAGCTAACAATTATAAATGTCTATGCGCCGAATACTGGAGCCCCCAGATATATAAAACAATTACTCATAAACATAAGCAACCTTATGATAAGAATGTGGTAATTGCAGGGGACTTTAACACCCCACTTACAGAAATGGATAGATCATCTAGACACACGCTCAATAAAGAAACAAGGGCCCTGAATGATACATTGGATCAGATGGACTTGACAGATATATTTAGAACTCTGCATCCCAAAGCAACAGAATATGCTTTCTTCTTGAGTGCACATGGAACATTCTCCAAGATAGATCATATACTGGGTCACAAAACAGCCCTGAGCTACTGACCTCAGCCGTAGCAATCTCTTACTCGACACATCCCCAAAGGCAAGGGAATTAAAAGCAAAAGTGAATTACTGGGACCTTATGAAGATAAAAAGCTTCTGCACAGCAAAGGAAACAACCAACAAAACTAAAAGGCAACCAACAGAATGGGAAAAGATATTTGCAAATGACATATCGGACAAAGGACTAGTATCCAAAATCTATAAAGAGCTCACCAAACTCCACACCCGAAAAACAAATAACCCAGTGAAGAAATGGGCAGAAAACATGAATAGACACTTCTCTAAAGAAGACATCCAGATGGCCAACAGGCACATCAAAAGATGTTCAACGTCGCTCCTTATCAGGGAAATACAAATCAAAACCACACTCAGATGTCACCTCACGCCAGTCAGAGTGGCCAAAATGAACAAATCAGGAGACTATACATGCTGGCGAGGATGTGGAGAAACGGGAACCCTCTTGCACTGTTGGTGGGAATGCAAACTGGTGCAGCCGCTCTGGAAAGCAGTGTGGAGGTTCCTCAGAAAATTAAAAATAGACCTACCCTATGACCCAGCAATAGCACTGCTAGGAATTTATCCAAGGGATACAGGAGTACTGATGCATAGGGGCACTTGTACCCCAATGTTTATAGCAGCACTCTCAACAATCGCCAAATTATGGAAAGAGCCTAAGTGTCCATCAACTGATGAATGGATAAAGAAATTGTGGTTTATATACACAATGGAATACTACGTGGCAATGAGAAAAAATGAAATATGGCCTTTTGTAGCAACGTGGATGGAACTGGAGAGTGTGATGCTAAGTGAAATAAGCCATACAGAGAAAGACAGATACCATATGGTTTCACTCTTATGTGGATCCTGAGAAACATAACAGAAACCCATGGGGGAGGGGAAGGAAAGAAAAAAAAAAAAAAAAAAAA
>NW_026057582.1:74738442-74758219 GCF_023721935.1 Panthera uncia | reverse complement strand
AAAAAAAAAAAAAAAAAAAAAAAAAAAAAAAAAAAAAGAATCAAAACCACATTGAGATAACACCTCACACTGGTCAGAGTGGCTAAAATTAACAACTCAGGAAACCATAGTGTTGGCAAGGAGGTGGAAAAGGGGGAACCCTCTTGCACTACTGGGAATGCAAACTAGTGCAGCCACTCGAAAAAAACAGTGTGGAGGTTCCTCAAAAAATTAAAAATACAATTACCCTAAAACGCAGCAATAGCACCACTAGGAATTTATCTAAAGGATAAAGGAGTACTGATTCATAGGGGCACATGTACCCCAATGTTTATAGCAGCACTTTCAACAATAGCCAAATTATGGAAAGAGCCTAAATGTCCATCAACTGATGAATGGATAAAGAAGGTGTGGTATACATATACAATGGAATACTTCTTGGCAATGAAAAAGAATGAAATCTTGCCATTTGCAACAATGTGTTTGGAAATGGAGTGTATTATGCTAAGTGAAATAAGTTAGTCAGAAAAAAACAGAAATCATATATTTTCACTCATATGTGGAATTTGAGAAACTTAACAGAGGACCATAGGGAAAGGGAAGGGAAAAAAAAGTTACAAACAGAAAGGGATACAAACCATAAGAGACTTATATACAGAGAACAATCTGAGCATTTAGGGGGGTGGAATGTTTGGGGGGGCAGGGAAAATGGGTGATGGGCACTCAGGAGGGCACTTGTTGGGATGAGTACTGGGTGTTGTATGTAAGCCAATTTGACAATAAATTACATTAATAAGAAAAAAACTGTTTCCTGCTCCTATTCAAATCCTCTTCTTCCATTATTCTCATCAGAGAATAATGACCCTCTGCTGTAGCCCACACTGTCCACATTCCAAATCAGCTAAAATCCCTGTGGCTCTTCTTTAATACAAAGTCAATGCACTAATTGAAGAGAAAACCTAATCATTCTATTTACAATACTCCAATTTTAAATTCTTTCTACAGAATCCTAAGCAACTACAGTTCTACCACTCTATTTGCTGTTGTTAAATTACTGCTAAAATCCATGCAAAAGACAGGACTCAAAGAATGTGTTCTTCATAAAGTTTTAGAAAAATTTTAGACTGCAGTTACCTATGAGAGTGGTCTCAATCTCTCTTCCCTTTCCTCTCTTCCTTTTCCTCTCTCTCATTCTCTCTCTCTCTCCAAATATTCTCAGGGATATCTCTGGCTTTTGGCAGAAAAAGAATTTGCCTTCAAGTTAGGCAGTTTCTAAAAATAGTCTCCACTATACAGATACCATTT
This sequence comes from Panthera uncia, assembly GCF_023721935.1. Classification (NCBI taxonomy): domain Eukaryota; kingdom Metazoa; phylum Chordata; class Mammalia; order Carnivora; family Felidae; genus Panthera; species Panthera uncia. The sequence continues at coordinate 74,756,935 of NW_026057582.1, read as the reverse complement.
ACTCTGTGATAATTTTGTTGCTACATAACTAAACTCCTTCCTGACTCTCAAGCCAGAGTTCTATCTAATCATATCATGACCTGTATATATGCTTTTACATATCAAAACAAAAACTCAGTATCTATTATTTGTGAATCAGAGTTGTTTCCACTGCTAAATCTGGAAAAGATCATTTTTGTGCAGGGGATATGTGTATTCCTTTGCCCTGAAAGCCTTACAACCTTCATGCTATGGACTGAGTATTTGTGTTGCCCCAAAATAATACATTGAAATGCTAATCCTCAATGTGATATTACAGTATTGGGAGGTCACAAGAGTGGAGCCATCATGAATGGGATTAGTGTTCTTATAAAAATGACCCCCGAGAGATCCCTGGCTCTTCCACTGTGTGAGTATTCACAGTGACAACCATCTGTGAATAAGAAGCATGTCCTCACCAGACTCTGAATCTGCTGGCACCTTGGACTTTCCAGTTTCTAGATTTGTGAGAAATAGATTTCTGTTATTGATATGCCAGCCAGTCTATAGTAATTTTGTTACAGCAGGAAACAGACTAAGACACTTCAGGAATTAGATAGCTTTTTAGTACCATGACCTTTCCAAGCATAAACCCCTCACATGCAGCCTGGTTTTTCTGGTGTCATACAATGACAAAACCACCCCACATTGGCAACTTTGTGCTATCATAAAATATGTTGAGAATTGCAAAACTCTCTAGTTTTTAATTCTCTTCCTTGTAGGTATTATGGCCACACTCAGGATAGCATTTGTCAAATGATGCATAATCATTGTTGAACTATCTTTACCAAATAATGAGGTTTACATATCATTCAGTCACAGATTCTTAAGAATGCAAAGAAACTTCTAGATAAGCCCATTCAGCTATACATCTAATGCTCCACCCCAACAACTGGTTCTCTAACGTATTGAATTCCCATCCAGTGATGAGAAAGTTATTTGATTTCTGCCCAAGAAAAAAAAATCCTTGTAATTTTGTGTGGTGATGGTTATGGGTGTTAACTAGACTTACTGTGGAAATCATGTTGTGATATATACAAATATTGAATCACTATTTTCTACATGTGAAACTAACATGTTATATGTTACTTATGTCTCAATAAAAATATTTAAAAGGTCTTTAAAAATTTTGGGGCACCTGGGGGGACAATAAAATATATATGCTTATAAAATATATCAACAGGTCAAGGCTAAAAATAAACTTATCTGAGGGATACCTGGGTGGTTCAGTCATTTGAGCATCAGACTCTTGCTTTCGGCTTAGGTCATGATCCCAGGGTTATGGCATAAAGGCCCATGTCAGGCCCTGTGCTGTGCATGGAGCCTGTTTAAGATTCTCTCTCTCCCTCTGCCTCTCTCCCATGCTCATGTACTCTCTCTCTCTTAAATAAAAAAAAGTTAAAAAATTTTAAAAATAAATGAAAATAAACTCATCTCAACACAATCACTTCATTTACTAAAATGGACAATTAAAATCAAATTAATCTAAATCACCATTATTTGTTTTTCCTGCTTTGAGCGTAAGTCTTCTCACTGATAATACTGTAAAACAAATACTGAGACAACAATAAGGGAAAGAGATCCTATGAGTTTGGGCAGACTTAAGGCAAAGCATATTAGAGAATGAAGAAAAGAAACTAATTGCAGTAGATGTGGGTAATGACATTATTAATATTTAAACTAGTCCTCTAGCTATTTGTTGTTTTAGGAACTTGTAATAGATGGAGGACACAAGGTCTGAGGGGATGGATCATGAAAACAAAAAATTTTTAGATTGACATTACTTGAGAGAAGCAATTTGTTGACTTGATGGGTCTCTAATCTGCCTATTTCTTTTTCATTCCCTGGTTCATCCAAAGTAGCTTCCTTACTGTAAGGCTTTCTTCCTTACCCACTCCCATCCTCTCCCTTCCCCCTCTTAGCATCCCAAAAATTCACATCACAGCTAAACCACCCTTTCCATCAAGGTTCTCTATACACAGTTTCTCCTAGCTAGAATGCCCTCCTCATTCAGGTGAGTTCCACTGTTCTCTTTGAACCTCATGATAACTACAAACCCAAAACCTATGACAGACACACAAAAATAAAGAGAAAGAAAGCCAAACAAAACACTATGATACTCATCCATTACAAAGAAAGAGGGCAAGAGAAGAAGAAAGGAACAAAAAATAACTACAAAAACAATCAGGAAACAAATTTTAGATTAAATGATAATAAGTACATGCCCATCAATAAAGACTTTAAATCTAAATGGAGAATCTTAAATTCTCCAATCAAAAGACATAGAGTGGTGATAAGGATAAAAAAAAAAAATAAGACCCATCCATATACTGCCTACAAAAGATTCATCTCAGCCCTAGGGATGCAAACAGACTGAAAGTGAAGTGATGATAAGACATTCACCATGCAAATAGAAGTGGAAACAAAAGCTGGGGTAGTAATACTTAGACAAGACAAAATAGACTTTAAAACAAAGAGTGTAACAAGAGACAAAGAAGGGCATTAAATGATAAAGGGATCAACCTAGCAAGAGGATAACAATTTTAAATATCTGTGCACCCAACACTGTAATATCTAAATGCATAAAGCAGATATTAACAGACATAAAGAGAGAAATTGATGGTTATAAAATAAAAGTAAGAGACTTTAACATTCCACTTACATCAATGAATAGATCATTCAGACACAAAATTAATAAGGAAATAATGTCTTTGAATAACACATGCACCAGATGAACAGAACATATACATGTAAAATATTAGATCCCAAAAGAACAGAATATATGTTCTTTTCAAGTGCACATGGAAAATCCTCCAGATTAGATCACATATTAGGTCATAAAATAAGCCTCAATAAATTTAAGAAGATTGAGATCATACCATGCATGATTTCTGAGCAAAATGCTATGAAACTAGAAATAAATCACAAAAGAAAAAAAAACTAAGAAAAACGTGAACACATGGAGACTAAATGATACTAAACAACCAATGGATCAATGAAGCAAAGAGGAAATAGAAAAATACATGGAGACAAATGAAAATGAAAATACAACAGTCCAAATAATCATTGAGACACAGCAAAAAGTGGTTCTGTGAGGGAAATATAAAGCAAACAGGCTTACCTCAAGAAACAAGAAAAAACTTAGACAGTTTAACCTTACACCTAAAGGAACTAGAAAAAAAAGAAAAAATAAAGTCAAACATGAGTAGAAGAAAGGAAATATTAAAGATCAGAGCAGAAATTAATGATGTAAAGACTTAAAAAAACAACAGAAAAAAATCAACAAAACCAAAAGCTGGTTTTCTGGAAAAAAAAAAAACTAAACTAAAAACCCTTAGCCAGGCTCATCAAGAAAAGAAAGAGAAAAGACCTAAATAAATAAAATCAGTAATAAGAGATAAATGACAACTGACACCTCAGAAATACAGAGGATTGTGAGAATACTATGAAAAATTATATGCCAACAATCTGGTCAATCTAGAAGAAATGGATAAATTTCTAGAAATGTATAACCTCCCAAAACTGACCCAGGAAGAAATAGAAAATCTAAACAGATCAATTATAAGTAACAAAATTGAATTGGTAATCAAAAAAACAAACAAAAAATAAAAGTCTAGGACCAGATGCACTCACAAGTGAATTCTACCAGACTTTAAAGAAGAACTAATACCTATTCTCCCCAAACTATTCCAAAAAACAGATGAGGAAGGAAACCTTAAGTATAGAGAAAAAACTGAGGGTTACTAGAGGTGAGGGCACTTGTTGTGATGAGCACTGGATGTTTTGTGTAACTCATGAATCACTGAATTCTACACCTGAAATATAAAATTTAAATAAAAACTTGAAAGAAAAAGAAAAGAAAGTAAAAACAAAAGAATAAAATACCTAAGAATAAACTTAACCAAGAGGTGAGTACTTAACCTGTACTCTGAAAACTATAAAACACTGATGAAGGAATTCAATATGACACAAACAAATGGAAAAATATTCCAAGCTTCAGGATTGAAATAATTAACATTTTCAAAATGTCCATACTACCCAAAATAATCTACAAAATCAAAGCAATACCTGTTAAGACACCAACAGTATTTTTCACCAAACTAGAATACTAAAATTCATATGCAAACACAGAAGACCCTAAATAGCCAAAGCAATCTTGAGAAAGAATGAAGCTGGAGGTGTCACAAATCCAGATTTCAAGATATACTAGTTATCAACAATATGGTACTGGCACAAAATACACACATAGATCTATAGAACAGGATAGAGGGGCACCTGGGTGGTTCAGTCGGGTTAGCACCCAACTCTTGATCTCAGCTCAGGTCATGATCTCACAATTTGTGAGTCTGAGCCCTGAAATTGGCTCCGTGCTGACAGTATGGAACCTGCTTGGGATTCTCTCTCTTTTCCTCTCCTTCTGCCTCTCCCACATGCACTAACTCATCTCTCTCTCTCACTCGCTTGCTCTCTCCCTCCCTCTCTCTCTCAAAAATAAAAAAAAGCTTTAAAAAATAAAATAGAAAAATAAAAAAAAATAGAACATGATAGAACCCAGATATAAGCTCATACTTATATGGTCAATTAATCCATGACAAAGAAGGTAAGAATGCACCATGGGGAAAAGACAGTCTTTTCAATAAATGGTTCTGGGAAAACTGGACAGCTACATGCAAAAGAATGACACTGGAACACTTTCTTACACCATATACAAAAGTAAACTCAAAATGAACTAAAGACTTAAACATGAGACCTGAAACCATAAAACTCCTAGAATGGATTATAGGCAGTAATTTCTCTGACATTGGCCATAGCAACATTTTCCTAGATAGTTTTCCTGAGGCAAGAGAAACAATAGCAAAAATAAATTACTGGAACAATGTCAAAATAAAAACCTTTTGTACAGAGAAGGAAACCATCAACAAAATAAAAAGACAGCTTTCTGAATGGAAGAAGACATTTGTAAATGATATATCCAATAAGGGGGTAATATCCAACATCTATAAAGAACTTACACGACTCAACATCAAATAAATTAATTAATTTAATTAAATAAATAAATAAATAAATAAATAAAATAATCAAATTTAAAAGTGGGCAAAGGATCTGAACAGACATTTTTCCAAAGAAGACAGTTGGCCAGCAGACACATGAAGAGATGCTAAACATCACTAATCATCAGAAAAATGCAAATCAAAACCACCATGAGATGTCACTTCACATCTGTTAGGATGACTAAAATAAAAAGGACAAGAAATAGTAAGTGGTGGCAAGGATGAGGAGAAAAGGAACCCTCATGCACCAATGGTTATTAATGTAAATTGGTATAGCCACTGTGGAAAACAGTATGGAGTTTCCTCAAAAAGTTAAAAGTAGAAATGCCATATGATCTAATAATTCCACTATTGGGTATTTACCCAGGGAAAACAAAAACACTAAGTCAGAAAGATATATGTGCCTCCTATGTTTATTGTACCATTATTTACAATAGTCAAGACAACCTAAGAAAGCAACCTAAGTGTTCATCAATAGATGAATGGATAAGGAAAATGTGGTGCGTACACACACACACACACACACACACACACACACACAGGAATATTATATAGCCATAAAAAGGATGCAATAGATTATGCCATTTGAGACAACATTGGTGGACCTAGAGAGTATAATGCTGAGTGAAATAAGTCAGACCAGGAAAGACAAATATCATATGATTCTACTCATAAACAGAATCTTAAAAAACAAACAAACAAAAAAAAAAAAAAACAAAGAAAAAGCAGAATCAGACCCATAAATACAGAGAACTAGTGGTTGCCAGAAAGGAAGGGGGTGGGGAGCTGGGCAAAACTGATGAAGGGGAGGGGGAGATACAGGTCTCCAGCTACGGATTTAACAACTCAGGAATAAAAAGCAGAGCATAAGGAATACATTCAGTGATACTGTAGTAGCAATGTAACAGGACAGATTATAGCTATTAGTGTGCAGAACACAGTATAATATGTAAACTTGTCCAATCACTAATTTGTACACCTGAAATTAATGTAACATTATGTCAACTATACTCAAAATGAAAATAATTAAAAATTTTGAAAAAAGTATTAAAAAATAAAAAATAAAAGTAAATTCATTTGTCCTCTAATTCAATGCTTGTGAAACTACCTTAAGTGAAGCCTAGCTTTTTTTTCCAATTCATTAGTTGACAATTTTGTAAGGTAAAAATAAGTAGAAACTGAAATATAAAAACATATATATAGCGCATTCTGTATTATTAAACACACATAAAACTTGTTTCCCATAAATGTTTTTATTTCAGTGTTTTCTTTCTCAGCTTTTTATTGACATTACAGTTAGTTAACATACAGTGTGATATTAGTTTCAGGTGTACCATATAGTGATTCAACATTTCCATCCAACACCCAGTGCTCATCACCAGTGACCTCCTTAATCCCCATCATCTATGTAACCCATTCCCCACCCACCTCCCCTCTAGTAACCATACGTTTATTCTCTATAGTTAAGAGTCTGTTTCTTGGTTTGCCTCTCTTTTTTCTCCCCATGTTAGTTTGATTTGTTTCTTAAATTCCACATATGAGTGAAATCATATGCTATTTGTCTTTCTCTGACTGACGTATTTCTCTTCCATAATACTCTCTAGCTCTATCCATGTTATTGCAAATGGCAAGATTTCATTCTTGTTTATGGTTGAGTAATAGTTCTTGTGTATGTATATCACATCTTCTTTATCCATTCATCAGTAAAGGACATTTGGGTTCTTTTCATAATTAGTCTACTGTTAATAATGTGTGTGTGTGTGTGTGTGTGTGTGTGTGTTTAAATGCTTACTCTTGATTTCTGTATTTGTCATGGACTGGTAACAATTTGAGGACTGCACTGGTGCAATGACCATACTTTGAGTAGCATTATTCTACGTCATACCTCAAGCCCTCTTCAATGAACTAAGATGTCTGTCATAGGGAGTTTTAAACTGTATAGATTTCTCCCTTCCTCCAAATTTCTTTCACATCTGTAAATACAGGATAATGCAGTCATGCACCTTGGAGTTGTCTTTATTAACTTTGGTATGCCAGGTGTTGTTTTTACAAATAAAACTCATATAATTTTTAAAATGTCATTTATATGACAAATATTTAATGAGGACCAGTAGATGCATGTATTTTTTCACCTTGATTAATTCTAAGTTGATTGATGTTTGTTCTCAACTTCAAAAGACTTAACAATGTGGGAGGAGAGAAAAGATAAGTACACAAATAATGATAACATACAGCAGCTTGTGACAAATGTTTTAGGAAAGATACAAAGATGGTTAAATAAAAATTCAGAGATGGAAAAGTTGCTTTGGTTAGGGGAATAAGGAAAAGCATTACGGAAAAATGTCATTTGAAATAGACCTTGAAGGATAGATGGGGTTTTTGCAGGTGTATATGGAAGTAATGAAGATTCTAAACAGAGAGACCACAAAGAAATGAATATGGGAAATTCAAAGGTATCTAGAGAATAAAATGCTGTCCAATCTATGTATAAAAGGGAGTAAGGAAAGATAAGAAAATTGATACCAATTTATGGATAACTTGAGAATTTCTGAATAAAACCATTGATGTTTTTTATCAGGCAAGTAATAAGATCAAGGCTATGTTTTAGGAGTTTCTAAGTCCTGAAGTAGTATAACTAAGAGGTAATAAAGGTCTAAATACCATTTTTCCTCCTTAGTCTTTCCATGTGAGGAGTTGGTTTTTTAGATATTCCTCAGTCATTCTGTGGTCCACAGACCCGCGTTCCTATGGAATACAATCATGATGTTCTCTATCAGTTTACACCATGTGGTATGAGCATCATTCCCACCTGGGGGTTTTAGTCATACTACATAAATTTCATATGCCATAACGTAAAAAGGGGACACCAATCAATGACATCAAATACTCCTCTCATATTAACTGGGAAGCCACATGTTCCTCTGTAGTATTGAAGTCAGTTACCTTAAAAAACTGACACTTCAGGGGCGCCTGGGTGGCTCAGTCGGTTGGGCGTCCGACTTCGGCTCAGGTCACGATCTCGCGGTCCGTGAGTTCGAGCCCCGCGTCGGGCTCTGGGCTGATGGCTCAGAGCCTGGAGCCTGCTTCCGATTCTGTGTCTCCCTCTCTCTCTGCCCCTCCCCCGTTCATGCTCTGTCTCTCTCTGTCTCAAAAATAAATAAAAAACGTTAAAAAAAAACTGACACTTCTTGCTCTTTTCTCTCCTACCTAAAGAATTCTGACAAGCTGTCCTTTTAAAAGCTACTTCTAACTTCTACAAATTTTATTGTCAATGTCCTACAGTGTTCTATACCTCGACATTTTCCTCATCAAGCTCACTGTACTTCATTTCTGTATCTTCCAACATGTGCACAGACATTAGAAGTGTTCCTGAAACTCATATCAAAACTTTTGGTAAGGGCACCTGGGTGACTCAGTCAGTTAAGTGTACAACTTCAGGTCAGGTCATGACTTGGCAGTTTGTGAGTTCGAGCCCCGCATCGGGCTCTGTACTGATAGCTCAGAGCCTGAAGCGTACTTTGGATTCTGTGTCTCCGTCTCTCTCTGTCCCTCCCCCACTCATGCTCTGTTTCCCTCTCTCTATCATAATAAACATTAAAAAAATAAAAAAAAAACTTTTGATGACACATTTTGCTTTATTGTTCCTCAAATTTTGTCTTCTAAAAACTTTTTAGAATCTATATTCCAGGTAGGCAAACTATTTGTAAATAATAGTGCCTCAGAGAAGTTGTCACTCTTTACTGACTCCTGAGAGAACATGCAATCATTAACTTTTTAAGTATCCATCAGCTTAGAGAAGAACTTTCCTAATGCCATAGAGGCCAAGTCCCAGGAGAACGTGTGATAAAGAAAGTACATTCTTAATTTTTGTGAAGCAATAAAACTCTTTATCCAAAGAAGTATATGGTTCATCACCCAGGTCCCCTAGAGATTTGGTAGATGTCAAAACTATGGTATTTTTACCTTTTGAGCACTGCAGAAAGTCATGACACCTCCGTGTCAATTCTCTTTCATTCCAGAATTTCTTAATTCTAATATTAATATTCCTGTTTGGGAACGTTTAAAAAATAGATACATGCTACTAAAAGCACAAAGACAGCTTCCACCAAATCATTATAAAAGACTTCTCAGAGCACTGGTATGGACAATAGTTTAGAAGCAAATTTGTTTTTGAAAATTTTTGTTTGTGACCCAAATGTAAGCCTTTACAACTTTCAGAACTCACATCCCTGCATATTGCCACACAACACACACACACACACACACACACACACACGCACGCACGCACGCACACACGCACGCACACATGCACACACACTCAGGAAACTTAGATCCCTGACACCTTTTCCATGAGAATGTAGGATAAAGTAAGTGTACTTAAAGAAAAAGTATTTGACTTCTCTTTTCTGGTGCAATTTTTTTAAGTTTTCTTAATATTTATTTATTATTGAGAGATGGAGAGACACAGAGCGTGAGCAGGGGAGGGGTAGAGAGAGAGGGAGACACAGAATCTGAAGCAGGCTACAGGCTCTGAGCTGTCAGCACAGAGCCTGACGTGGGGCTCGAACTCACAAACTGCGAGATCATGACCTGAGCCACAGTCAGTCACTTAACCAACTGAGCCACCCAGGCACCCCATCTGGTACAAATTTTTAATTTAAACAAGCATATAAGAAAAATCAATCCCAAATTTTATGTAAAGAAAGACTTCAAAAAAAGTCCCATACCTAGCTGTTATTTTGCAAACTTTTACAGGTGAAAGATTAAGTGAAAACTTAAAGCCACTGCTTCCTACAGAAGACACTGAAGAACTGCAATATTAAAAGTCAGTGTTGGTAAGTAAAATTATAGAATTACATTTTTACGATGCTTAAGTTAACAGCAGTAACAACCAAAATACAGGGATATTGGCTTTAAACTTACTGCCAAATTGCTATACAATATGTCCATTTCTTTTCATATTTAAATGATATGTTAATATATTTAATTGAGATGTTAATGGTAAAATTAAAACCTTCTTTACTGAGTCTCTTGCACTATAAAATGGGTTTAGGATAAGAAACTAAGTGTTAACTCTGTGTTATATGCTACTCAGAAACTATCATAGATCATTCCCCACCCAAAAATAACAAGCTTTACAAAGTGAGTTTAATTTTGCCTAGTTCTATCATGGTGGCATAATGAGGGAGAGATTCAGAAGCAGGCAAAAGTTTGTTTCTGTGCAGCCAGCTACCTACTATGCCCAAAACTCAGAGTATATAGCCAAGAACAAGTAGACTACATTCTCTTCCTGATGACCCCATGTTCATTGTCTTCTCTTTACCCTGAAAAAGGAGCACATTTGAAACCAGTCCTAACTGATAACAATATGTCTCTTGATCTTGCAGGTTAGTGACTCAATGAATGTCTCTGAGCCATATTCCAGCTTTGCTTCTGTAAGAGAATTTATACTCTTAGGTTTTTCCTGTGAGTGGAAAATTCAGATCCTCCTATTTTCACTCTTTACTACAATGTATGCTTTGACTGTAACAGGGAACGGGGCCATTGTCTGTGCTCTGTGGTGTGAATGGAGACTCCACATCCCCATGTACAGATTCCTGGGGAATTTCTCCTTTCTAGAGATCTGGTATGTCTCTTCTACAGTCCCCAAGATGTTGGTCAACTTCCTCTCAGATAAAAAGACCATCTCATTTGCTGGATGTTTCCTCCAATTTTATTTCTTTTTCTCTTTGGGAACATCTGAATGTTTCCTCTTGGCCGTCATGGCCTTTGATCGGTACCTTGCTATCTGCCGTCCCTTGCACTACCCTAATATCATGACTGGGCATTTCTGTACCAAACTGGTCATTATCTGCTGGGTTTGTGGATTTCTGTGGTTCGTGATCCCCATTGTATTCATCTCTCAGATGCCCTTCTGTGGTCCGAACGTTATTGACCATGTTGTGTGTGACCCAGGGCCACTGTTTGCATTGGCATGTGCCTCTGCCCCAACAACCCAACAGCTTTGCTACACTCTAAGCTCATTAGTTATATTTGGTAACTTCCTCTTCATCCTTGGATCCTATACGCTTGTCTTATTAGCTGTGTTGCGTATGCCTTCTGCCACTGGGAGACATAAGGCCTTCTCTACCTGTGGGTCTCATTTGGCTGTGGTATCACTCTTCTATGGCTCCTTGATGGTCATGTATGTGAGCCCTAGACTCAGACATTCTGCTGGTATACAGAAAGTCGCAACTTTGTTCTATGCTATGGTAACCCCACTCTTCAACCCCCTCATCTACAGCCTCCGGAATAAGGAGATAAAGGCAGCCCTGAGGAAAGTTCTGGGGCATCTCAACATAATCCAAGATACACTTGATGATCCCTCCATTATCAGGTCAGTATAGTCTCACAAAAAGCAGTCAGGATTATACAGTTATTCAAATCTTCAAATATAAGTCTAGTGATATTAACTATATCAGCTTATGAAATTAAGCATCTATGAGGCCACTTATAATCATAAAGTGGCCAGGTTATATATAAATACATGGAAGTACTGGGTTCCACTTTGCCATTTAGAGTGTATATGACCTAAGGAATGTACACATCTAGGTGTTTTCTGGAGTGTTCATATGAAAATATCTGTGTTCTATTTGATAATTTAGATTAACAGTTCTGGGATCAATAAAATTATGTCATTTTGTTTGTTTAGTTGTCTGATTGTAAATAAAAGAAGGAAATGTATTTTTTTCTGTTTGTCATTCTTTTCATATTTGACTGTACTATTTTGGTGATGTGGTCACCCCTGGCAAATAAACCGTTAAAAGCAATTATCCAAAATTTCTATGGGACAGTAATGCTATGGTAGCCTAAAGACATTTAGACATATGTCATTTGTTTTCCTTACACATTACCTCTTTCTAAGCTCCTTAAGGAGCAAATTCTAATTCTAACAACATCAATCAAAATACTCCAAAATACAGTATTCTGATTGCCAATACTTTTACCTAGACAAAGTGCTACCAAAAGCTTAATTAGTCAATTAGTTAGGTTTTAGATGATAGGTTATCTCCTACTAAAACTGGAGAGGGAAATGATCTACTTTATAATAAATTACCTAAGTTTAAAAAAATAAGTGACAGTTCATTGTTATTTGTTGTTAAAACAGTGTAAAAATAACATTAAGGAAAATCAGTAAAGAAGAAAAGCATCTAGAATTCAATCCCTGTAAGATATTTTCATTTATACATATGCTTTGCTTACTATAACATCAAACTCGTTCCTATACTATAGCAAGTTTTTATAATTATTGTTTTTTAGGAACTATAACATTCCATTCATACTAATACAGTATGGATTGTAATTTTTTATGTGGTGAGATGAATATTTTCCTAGAAGGAGGATTGTCCTTCCAAGTAGCTTGAAGCTGACTTGTGCAAGAAAGGGAACTTCCAGAAGGGGGATTAGGAGAAAAATGAATGCCACCATTATGCAATAATGACCACTTCATTATTATCCAGGGATTCAGATCTTCCTTCCATCTACCACCAATCCTTTCATTATACATTACAGTATTTCCACTATTTTAGTGTAAAAATTAATACCTCAATTAAATCTTCATAAAGATTTGCCATAATGATGTTTTCGAACTGGATTGGACTCATCATCTAATCCAAAAACTGCCCCCATAAAATCCAGGATGTAAGACTACTATATGCATATATCAATTTTCCCTCTGGGGTTTTTATCTTAGAACAGTTTCCTGGTAAAGAAATGGATTACTCAGTTCGAAAGATTTGCACATTATGGATTTGTGATTTTTGAAACAGACTTTCTAGATAGAACAATTATTTTTCCCTTTGATATGAGAAATTGTTGAGCTCCTTAGTCAATTTTACTTACCAGAACCCTGCCATGTATCTCTCACTTAACCAGTCCTTTGAGGATGTTTTCTAATTTATACCCCTTCCCAGGATATGTGACTTTTCAGTTTCCTGAGATCCGAAAATCAAAGAGCTGAAGAATAGGTAGTCAAGCCAGAAAATATTTCTACCATAATGTTAAAAATCTCCACTTTGGGTTTATTCAGTTAATACATTTATGCAGCCACTAACTCTTCAATGATCCCTTCTTGCAATTCCAAATATTATGATTGGTTCACAATCCTTTCCATAGTATTAAATTATTTGATATACCACTACCATTTTATACAATATTTTCTCAAAGCCAAACTGCATCCCAAAAAGAGAGGGAGAGAGAAACGGTTTTAGGGAGAGCAGTATAAAGATAGTGTTCTTTCTTTTCTGAGCATTTAAACTTAAAAAAAAAAAAGCAAGATTGGGGCGCCTGGGTGGCTCAGTCGGTTAAGCGTCCGACTTCGGCTCAGGCCATGATCTCACGGTCCGTGAGTTCGAGCCCCGCGTCGGGCTCTGTGCTGACTGCTCAGAGCCTGGAGCCTGTTTCAGATTCTGTGTCTCCCTCTTTCTCTGACCCTCCCCTGTTCATGCTCTCTCTCTCTCTCTCTGTCTCAAAAATAAATAAACGTTAAAAAATTAAAAAAAAAAAGCAAGATCATAGTTAAAAACCTATTGTTAGTTTTCTTGGGAAAAATGAAAAAAAAAACATGTCTAGTTTTTACTTTCAAATGTAGTCGTGATGTTTACTAACTGCCTTTAAACCCTTGGTAAGCTAAATGTTGAATATCCCTCAACTGTAACTAACTTCCTCACAAAGTAAAAGCTATTCATAAAACCAAAAATTATGTATGTTCAAGATTTTAGGAAAAGTAAGAGCATGGACACGTGGGGAAACAATATCATAGGAAAATAGAAAGTGCATTTATTACTTTAACAAGTTTAGATGTGCAAATTCACCACCACAGGGTTTGCTCTTATGGAAAGGGTTATCCTTATTGACAAGAATAATCATTAACATTTTGAGTCACTTGTTTGGGGCCTGGCACCTGTTCCAAGTCCTTTACAAGTAAGTCTTTATTTTCTACTCATAACAACCCAAAGAGGTCAGGTCGGTGTTATAGTATCTCTGATTTTCCAATAATGAAACAGGCACAAGGAGAAACTTACATAGTCAGAGATAGTATTTGGATCCCAGGTGGGCTAACTACAAGGCCCACACTTTCCTGCTACTATCAAGGAGAAGGGCCAACACTCTGAAAAATAAATTGGTTACAAATTTAAGTACTATCGCTAACTGTGTGAGCTTACCCAAGTTATCCTTTCTTTCTTGATTTTTTAAATCTATAGACTAGAGCTAATGATAATACTTCCCTCACAGAAAGGCTGTCATGAATAAAGGAGATTAATTAGAATAGAATCTTATACATAGTATATATGATTGATTGATTTCAGTTAATATTAATACTTTTCACTTGGAAAGCTCTTTATCATTTACAAAATACTTTGACATACTCTCTCAATTCAACCTCACACACTCTGTGACAGAATTAGGGTAGACATTCTCATAGTCATTCCATAGATGAGACCAAGTGAAAGCAAGTGTGTTGTCCAAGGTCACACAAGGAAGTGAAGGAAGCAGTTGTGCTGACTTCCAGATCAGTAAGAATTCTGCTGTGCCGTACCTCCTCTCCTGGAAACCCTGGCTGTGTCCTGTGTAGTTACCTTCAGAACTTCATGGCAATGCAGGTCAAAAAGCTGGATTTATCTAGGAAATGAATACTGTAGAAGAGATATGCATGTAGGAGATATGCTTATAGGAATTTCTCCTCAATTGTTTTAAGACAGTAACTACACACATTACATGAAGACTTATGTAATAAATATTCAATAGGTAAAATATTATGTTGCTGAATGAAAAGGCGGATCATGAAACACTATTATTACATAAGCATACTTAAATAGAGTGATGGTATTATGGGTGGTTTAGATTCTTTTTTTTTCTTTTATGTTACTGTTTATTTCCTAATTTTTCCATGATAGGCATGTATACTTCATCTAATTTACAAAGGATGTGCAGTTTAAAAAATCAATGTTTATAAAGGGATATATAACTTAGAGCAACTCCTTTAGATATTTTAACCTAAGGTTTCTATTTTGTGCATTAAGAAAGGATAATGCTACTGTCTTTGGTAAGCCTTATAACAGGTGCCTTTCCAGAGCTACTCAAAGACTTCCATGTGGGGTCACGTTGCGGAGAGAAGTAAATTTGGCTTCCTCATGCTTCTATTTCACTCAAAATCAGTTCTTTCTGTAAATCATAAAGAGATTCTTGGCAGCAAACTCTGGTTTTGCAGTTTTTGTTCTAGATGCTCAGAACAGAAAGAAAATGGAGGAAATAGACATACCATGCAATCAAGTGAATCTTCAAAAAGAGGAAAATCTTCCCTGGGGACTTCCCCTCTACATTTTTCTATCTCTCACATAAGCCCCTGCTTATTATTAGTATAAGAACAACTTTTCATTAAAAGAGAGCTTGAATTATTATGCTTTCAACACTTGCCTTTTATGCACTTCTGTTTTTTTAAAACAACCTGTTTCAAATGTCCATCTCTTTTAAAGAACACAGGCCATTTCTTTCTCTGTCAAAATATATACTTTAAGTCATCATAATAAAAATAGAGCCATTTTTTTAAATGATCATTCAACTATCTCAAAAAGAAGCAGATAATCCAGAATGAAAGAATTGGAATACAGTCAATATAATACTGTAATAACCTGTATCATGACATATGGTAACTATACTTATTATGCTGAGCATTGCATAATGTATATAATTTTTAAATCACTATGTTGTATACCTAAAACTAATACAATATTGTAAGTCAACTATATTTCCATTTTTAAAAGTTGGAAGCAATAATTACTTTTTATTAGGTAATTCAATCATTCCAGATTTTACCCACTTGAGTGATGAAAACAAAAAGGAAACTCAAGATCTACCCAGGAACCCAGAATGGTTGAATATATTAGCCTTAGATTCAGTTGTGTATAACAGAAATCCAAGTAACAGCAACTTATACAAGGTAAATATTTGGGGTTTTTTTCCCTCACATATATACTTCTAGAGATAGATAGTCTATGCCAGTTCAGAGGTAGGCAGTTCCAAGATGTCCTGAGGGACTCAACCTCTCCTGGCTTTTTGATAAATCCTTCTTAGTATTTTCATCCCCCAAATCACCTTATTGTCTTAAGATAGGAGCTAAAGTGGCAGACTTCAAGAAGGAGGCCAATCTCTACTCCACTTATAACTCTGAACAGAAGTGTGCCACTCAATGACCCCTATATAAAGGAGACTACACCATTTGATTTCTCAAGCTGAGCACATTGCCACCAGAATAGAAGACTGTATTAGGCAGAAAGATAAGAAAAATGGATAGTAAGTAGTAAGTATGAAGCTAATGTACCTCTGCCATGCATGGATTGAGCAAAAAAGGAGAAAATGACTACAGTGATGGAAATTTAGAAATATACCCTTTTCTCAATTATACCACTTTAGGAGGTTGATATTCAAGCAAATATTCATATCCAAATAAACAGCAAGAGAAACTGATTCAAGAGAAAAGTCTTGAAAAACAAAAATGTTAAGAACAGAAACAACATGGGGCGCCTGGGTGGCTCGTCGGTTAAGCATCTGACTTCGGCTCAGGTCATGATCTCATGGTCTGTGAGTTCGAGCCCTGTGTCAGGCTCTGTGTTGACAGCTCAGAGCCTGGAGCCTGTTTCAGATTCTGTGTCTCCCTCTCTCTCTGCTCCTCCCCTGTTCATGCTCTGTCTCTCTCTGTCTCAAAAATAAATAAACGTTAAAAAAAAATTTTAAAAATAAGAACAGAAACAACAACAAAAAACATGAGGCACCACACTGCCTAAGAATTTAATCAAAACTCATGAATGTGTATGGAAAAATTAAATATAAATTTATTTCCCAAACTTCAACAAACAAAAGTACCTCATGTAGTACTTAAGAAAAATGAATTATTGGGAAGATAGATGAAAAAATATTTTAATATCTCTATAATAAAATTTATATAGTTGTTACTCCAAAAACAGGCAAAAAAATTTAAAGAGAGTTTCAATCAAAGTAAGCATGATAGGACTCAGAGAGTGGGAAACCTTTCTATCTTTGGGATACTAAATGACCCAAACTCAGTCCTGGCTCTCATTTCAAAACTTCCTCAGTGTATAGGTCAAATTCTCTCTTATAATATTATGGGGTCTTCTTCAATTTCCTGCTACAAAGGAGCTTAATGTTAAGACTACTGGGAAGATGGAGAGGAAAGAGATAGAAATGACGGACATAGTGGGTTGCTCTTATTGCAAGGAAGAAAGAAAATTCTCCTGGAAAATGAAGAAGGGTCTTTTTCTTTCAAATGTCAGAAGGATATAATGCAAATGCAGTGAGAACTGAAATCCCCAAATCAGACTAGAAAAGAGGAAATCATGAAGTAGAAAGTGTTGGTAAGAAGGAAATTAGGAAAAAAATGCATATTTGGGAGAAGTTAACAAAGCACTCTTCCCTTTGCCCTGGCTCTTCCCACCTTTAACTTAACAGAGGTGTCACACCTATGTGTGAGAGTGAAGAGGCCAATATAGAAAAAGAATCACAGAAGAAAGGCTTTTATATCTTTGTTACAGGAGAATCCTTCCTAAGAAATTTCAACTCTGTCTCCACTGAGCTCCATTTCCTCTGCTTAAGGGTAAATTAACTGCTACCCTACTACAACTTAAGTTTTCTGGACAAAGCAGAAGAATGAGTAGTAGAAAGTGATAAGGAAGAAAGCAAAAAATGGAGACTCTCCCTACATAGAGATCCTGGCCTTCTCCAGGGGAAGCCAGAGAGGCCTCAAGCTAGACAGGGGCTAGGCAGAGATTAAGGGGAAACATCTGGGTTAAAGCTTGCCACAATTTAACTGGCCAAATGAGGAACTGTCATTTGTGGAAAATCTGAGTGATGACTCAGATAATGCCATCAAAATTAATTTCCTAAGGACAAAGAATGTTCACTCCACAGTCTAGAATTAGTCTATATTCCTAGGATCTCTGCCCAGTGACATTGTGTCTCTTTGGTCTGAGATCTATTACAGACTTTGAAATCTCCTAGATACTAGAATAGAGAGGGAAGACCAAGAATAACAGGACATCCTGTCATCCTGTCAGGGACTGACAGTGATGGAATGTAGTGTGAGCTTAAGAAACAGCTTTTCTTGGGGTACCTGGGTGGCTCAGTTGGTTAAATGGCCAACTTTGGCTCAGGTCATCATCTCATGGGTTCATGGGTTTGAGCCCCACATCAGGCTCCATGCTGACAGCTCAGGGCCTAGAGCTGCTTTGGATTCTCTCTCCCTCTCTCTCTGCCCCTCCCCTGCTCATGCTTACTCTCTCTCCCTCTCCCAAAAATGAATAAACACTAAAAAACTTTTTCAGAAAGGAAGGAAGGAAGGAAGGAAGGAAGGAAGGAAGGAAGGAAGGAAG
>NW_026057582.1:74717894-74738432 GCF_023721935.1 Panthera uncia | reverse complement strand
AAGGAAGGAAGGAAGGAAGGAAGGAAGGAAGGAAGGAAGGAAGGAAGGGCTTTTCTAAAATGCAAGAGGGTTGCAGAGGAGCCCAAGAAAGAAGGCGGCAGCAGTTGTGGTGACTAAGCTGAGCCCAGTGACAGGATGCTTCCCACATTAACCAAGTACTCCAATCCATATCTGAAAGAATCCCTGTCTAAAGATGAAGACTATTCTCTCTTCATTTGGTGTTGGTATTAGGAGACCTACACATTCCATACCAGTCCAACAAGTTTGCTGGCTACATTTAAAAAAACTGCAGGTCCCAGGAAAGAGTCAACACATTCTCTGTACTGGAAACCTTTGCCCCAAAGAGAGTTAAGACTATCTCAAGACTCTGGTCAGTGATGTTCATGTTGTGAGAGGAGACTTCAATGAGAATCTGAATTATCCAGAACAGAAAGTTGTGACTGTTGGCAGTTCAAAATTAATTTGATCCATGGGTATCATGTTACTCTATGGGGAATATGGCCACTTTAGCCCTGTTGCAGAGGGAGTTTGATGTGAATATTCATATCTTGAGACACACACACAAATTTGAAGCATTTGAGCATGAAAATAAATTTTACAATAACTCAGGTTCTGCCACTGGGGCATATAATGCCTTGGAAACAAACATTATTCCTTCATTTGTGTTGATGGATATCCAGGCTTCTACAGTTGTCACTTATGTGTATCAGCTAATTAAAGTAATGTGAAAGAAAAATGAATACACAGAAATCTTTTTTTTAAATATTTTTGAGAGAGACAAAGTGCAAGCAAGGGAGGAGCAGAGAGAGAGAGAGAGAGAGAGAGAGAGAGAGACAGAATCTGAAGCAGGCTCCAGGTTTTGAGCTGTCAGCACAGAGCCCCACATGAACCACGAGATCATGACCTGAGCTGAAGTTGGACACTTAACCAACTGAGCCACCTAGGTGCCCAGAATACAGAGAAATCTTAAGGCCAGGACTGTCTTGCTGCTTTTTTCATTCCCTTGTCCAAATCAAGTAGTTAAACATTTATGAGCCAAAAAATTGTATCACTTTTATAATATTTTACAGTAAAATACAGTATCATTTTCTGTTAATACCATGCTTTAAGCTTCTTGTACTCTATAAGAATATATTCCACTTCTGTGTATTATTTCTATGAAAAAATGTCCACCGCACAGCAAATGGTCATATGTTAAGAAGAATTTACCCTTATAAGTAAGTACCTTTAAAGTTGATATCTGGAACTTTACTACAAAAGCAGTGCATGAGTAAAAAGAATTGTAGACTTTCTTGCTTACATTTTTCTCTCAGCAATAAAACAGCTACCTTTCATTTATAAATAAATAATAAATAAATAAATAAATAAATGCAAAGGAATAGCCATAGAAATAGACGGACTCAGTATCAAGTATGTTGAGTAACATTCACAATGAGGTTGACAGTTTTGCAAGGTCAAGTCATCTTGACAACGAATCCCCTGGCCTTTCTCCAGCCTCTTCTGAACTCTGAAGCATACACAAGTCTGGTGCTCAAGGAAAGGGAGCTTCAGTGCTTCCA
This sequence comes from Panthera uncia, assembly GCF_023721935.1. NCBI lineage: Eukaryota > Metazoa > Chordata > Mammalia > Carnivora > Felidae > Panthera > Panthera uncia. The sequence goes on along the minus strand of NW_026057582.1, from coordinate 74,736,873 downwards.
GAGCCAGCTTTATGTGATCTCCCAGGCATGTTATCCACAGGGCAAACTCAAGTGGAAGACAGAAAAGCTCTCAAGGGCTTTTAAAAGGTAAAGTATCTTTTAATACCAAATCCTCCTTTGCCCAAAGGCCTGAGTTACTGAATAAGCCAGACCCTGTCAGGAGGACAATCACTGTGGTTGTCCACACAGGCCTTTCACTGTGGTTTGCTGACATCTCTCTCTGCCAGAGCACCCGACTGGTCTCCTGCCTTTTTCTATCTTCTCTGAGACCTACAAGGGAGACATATGGTTACTGCTCACTTAATAATGGGGAACTGGAGGCCTTACCATAGGAGAGGAATAAGAAAGCAGTAAGGGTCAATGGAACTTCCTACCTCCATCACTATATTCTGAACACAAAACTATCAAGACTTCATTTTTTGCTTTAGTGCTTTTTCCTCTGCTTCATCCTCCAGTTCAACTTTCTCTACTGTCTTTATATCTTGCATGAACTAAATTTTGACTCTCTTCATATTTTTTTTATTTTTTTTTTACGTTTATTTATTTTTGAGAGAAGGAGAGAGACAGAGCATGAGTGGGGGAGGGACAGAGAAAGAGGGAGACACAGAATCGGAAGCAGGCTCCAGGCTCTGAGCGCTCAGCTCAGAGCCCGACATGGGGCTTGAACTCACAGACTGTGAGATCATGACCTGAGCCGAAGTCGGATGCTTAACTGACAGAGCCACCCAGGTGCCCCAAGAGACTCTCTTCATAAACTCAACATAAACTCAATGGTGAAACTTCACTTGAAATGTTTCCTCAGCCCCACCTGAGGACTTCTTTAGTGGAAAGACCATCAAATCAAAATACGAAATTGTGTGCCAAACATCTTAAAAATGTGCACATATGATCTGTTTCCAATAATTTTTTCTAAAGGAAAAATATAACAGATTCCCAGAAAAAGTGCATGAAAGTACAAGCTCCCTAGCCAAAGCAATCTTGAAAAAGAAGAACAAAGCCAGAGGCATCACAATTTCAGATTTCAAGGAGACCTGCAAAGTGTTAGTATACTACAAAGTGTTAGTAATCAAAACAATATGGTACTGCCTCAAAAGTAGAACCCTTTGCTCCTACATTTTCATCCTTAAATTCAGTGTCTTTTTGCGAGAAAACACAGCTGCATTACTATAAACATATACACAGATGCTTCTGATTATATTTAACACTCTGATCCAAAGCTTAAGGCCAACTTATTCTTCAGCTTAGATTCAGGCCTCTTTTCCCCTAGAGGTTGGATCAATTTAGACCTCAGTTAAAGAAATGCTTTCTGAGATCTAGCCAAAGCTTTATCATTGTTATTCCTAGATGAGTCCTCTGGGAATAGTCAGATAATCCAGAAGGGTCAGAAGCAAACCTTGGCACATATATTCAAAAGTACAATGCAGCTGAAAGTAAGGCCTGAGTGCACACACACAGTGTTCTGGATCACCACACCTCCAAGATGGACCGTGGAGAATGGAATAATCATGGCTCAGAATGGGTTTGCTATATACCCTCCTTTAGAAGCAGGGGTGTAATCACTCATTCCCAAATCAGGACAGACCACAGTGCCCTTTCCAACTTCATGTAACCAGCTTGAGAAGGTCAATACAGTCACTGTATGGGCTTCAAATAATTGCTATTCTGGATAACTTTTTAAAAATATTTATTCTTTTATCTTGAGAGAGAGAGAGAGAAGGAGAGAGAGAATCCCAAGCAGGCTCCACCTTGTCAGCTCAGAGCCTGACTTGGGACTCGAACTCACGAACTGTGAGATCATGACCTGAGCTGAGATCAAGAGTCAGATGCTTAATGGGCTAAGCAACCCAGGTGACCCTATTCTTGATAATATTACCTTCGAACACTCACCCTCTTTCAGAAGCCTGCTAAGGAATGTGGATGCAAGCACCACTGTGATTAGTTTGGCTGCACACTTTCTCCCACTGAAATGAGAGAACAAAGAGGCTGAAACTGACTCCAGGAGAGAGAGAACATCTCCCCTCTACCAGATTCTATAATCCTTGCATAACAGCTTTAGGTAAGGCATAGCTCAGATTTCTTTGTAATGTCTTTTTCTCTTTTCTCTAACCCTGTCTTGTGTTTTCTCCATATGAAAGTGTGAGTTAAAATAGCTTCCTCCTAATAGACAGTGGTTACATTCTCAACTACATAACATAGCCTCCAGCATCAGAACTGGTCTAAATAAATCGTAGGTCACATGTGTTTTATTTATAAATATATCAGTAAATATAGTTAATAAAAATAACAGTATTTTACTTGAGATGTTAGCTGAACCACATGGGCCAAGAATAAATTGTGAAATGAAAACTTCATTCTATACATTATTATTTATTCAGATTATATATACCAGATTTCCTGACCCTGAATATGGGGCAAGAGATGGACATTTTTCTTTTTTTATTAAAAAAATTGTTTTTAATGTTTATTTTTGAGAGAGACAGAGTGCAAGCTGGGGAGGGGCACAGAGAGAGGGAAACACAGAATCTGTAGCAGGGTCCAGGTTCTGAGCTGTCAGCACAGAGCCTGACGTGGGGCTCAAACTCCCGAACGGTGAGATCATGACCTGAGCTGAAGTCAGATGCTTAACTGACTGAGCCACCCAGGCACACCAGGACATTTTTCTATTAAAGGAAATGGTGTGGGGGGGTGTCATTTATAGATTATAAACACATTCCTTTTAAGAGGGAATAGTTTAAAACAATTCACATACCTATTTAAAAATGAGAGGGAAATGTTGTAAAGGCCATCTAATAAAAACATTTAAAGATAGGGACAATTAGAGACTGAGAGAGAAGACAGCAAGAAACAGTATACACACACAATACACACATCCTTACAGCATGATTATTACTTAGCAACAATAAGAAAGCTCACAACACAAAACAGAGTGGATGAGAGAGACCTAAAGAAAGATGATTCAAATAGGGTTGTCTTAAGATGGCTCCTGTCATGGATGTCCTCCTGTTTACTTGGACTGATGGTGCATCCTCATAACTAAATCTTTGTTGTCTTGATTTTGTTTTTAGCCAACTGGAGTTTTCTAGTGTTTGCATTTAACTTTTTTCCTCTGGCTATAGATAATTATTTCCCCAATTGGTTACTATTAGGCTTGTTCATTGATTAAGACAACAAATGTTTAATAAACACTCATACCAGATAGTGTCCTAGTTTCTGGGAATATGTTGGTGAGCTAAGTAATGTCCTCCTCCTGATTTTTACCAGAAATCTGGAATCGAGTAACAAATTAAGACATGTGAATATTGGCAGAGCAGAGAGAAGGACTGAGATAGGGACGTTCCAGGCCTTGATATGGGCCACACATAGCATAATCAAGTATCAGTATGGCTGGAGTGGGGCTAATAGGAGGAAAAGTGGTAGGAAATTAGGACATGGAGGAAGGCCTTACTGGTCTTCTTAGCCATGGAAAGGAATTGGGAGGTATGTTAACTGTGTTTAAAAGATTGAGAGCAAGTAGTTGACATGATCAGGTTTTTAAAAAACTGTCATCTAGCTATTATGCGGCTAACAGTCTTGGCATATAAAAATGGAAACAAGCAATTTAAGAGGTTTTTGTAAGTAGTCAAAATGAGAATTCCGTGGTAGGGTGTACCAGGGTGAAAGCTGATAAGAATGATAAAAATTGTGCACATTCTGAATGCTTTGAATATGAGGCCTAGAGTATTTGCTGATGGTTTTGGATGTAGAGTAGTGAGAGGGATAGAAGTGATGTGGCCAAAGTGTATGGCCCGGGCAACTGAGTGAATGGAGGTGCCATGTAGTGATATGGCAGAGAAAGAAGGATTGGCTAGTCTGAGGGGAGAATAATCAAAAAACAGTTTAGTCATAGGCATGTTACATTAGATATCAAATGGAGATGGTAAGTAAGAAATTGGGTAGAAAAATCCAGGTTGCAGAAGAGATTTCATAGCTAGGGAGAGAAAAATCTGGCTTTATCTCACATAGTTTTTATATCAAGGGGCTAGTGTCAGGTCACTTACAGAAAGAGTATAGTTGGAGAAGGAAAAATATCAAGGATTATGACCTGAAAAAAACATATACAGGTCAGGTCAATCAGGAGGAACTCTGACATAGAAGCCTGAAATAATATATAAGGAGAAATGAAACCAAACAGTCCATGCACAGATCTCGAATTGTTGTTCAAATCTCAGAATGCTTTCAGTGACATAACACTATAATTATTTTTAGTTTACCTGGCAAAATGTATATAGACTGTCACTGTGAGGTACTTTCCCTGCATGTGATAAATTTCAGCTGAGGACTGAAGCTTGTGTATTCTAGTTAGGGAAAATCTCTGTTAAAAAAGAATCATTAGTCTTTAGTCTGAACCTCATTCATTCATGCCAATTTCATTTAAAATGTTATTCAAGGTGAGAATATAAGAAACTTACTCCTCTTCAGCAACAATTTTTTAAATGCAAAGAGAACCAAGTTAAAAATGAGGAGTACTTTGAAGAATTTTGCATATGTCACTAAATATGGAGAGAAAATTTGCTGTAAGCCATCATTGATTAAAAGTTGAGGTTGCTGGGACACCTACGTGGCTCAGTCCGTACAGCATCAGACTGTTGGTTTCAGCTCAGGTCATCATCTCACAGTTGTGAGATCGAGTCCCGCGTCAGGCTCCATGCTGGGCATGGAGGCTGCTTGGGATTCTTTCTTTCTCTCTGTGTCCCTCCCCTACTCTTGCCTGTGCTCTCTCTCTCTCTCAAAATAAATAACTGCTTTTAAGTTGATGTTTCTGACCTAGTTTGAAGCCTCTCAATGACAAGAAAGCATCTAATTAATTTTATATAGTGCTGAGGACACTAAACAAAGGCAGGTGTTTAATGGCCCACGATGGGCATGGTGATCATGATGGTAAAGCTGTAATAAGCATCCACATCTCCAAGTGCCTTATTCCTCCCAATATCACTGGGTCAAAGAATGCTGAAAATGTTTAACCTAAACTGTGCTAATTGAATTGTAAAGAAAATCAGAGACTACCTTAATGAGAAAACTTCTGCAAAGTCATCTGTAACATGGTAATGTCTTGTTATTGCAGTTTGAGGGAGAGAAACATGAAAATCCCAGCTGAAAACAACCACTCTGACCCTGTCAGTGAATTCATTCTTCTTGGCTTCCCTTGCATCTGGGAGGTCCAGATCCTCCTCTTCTCAATCTTCTTTGTGATCTATGTCCTGACATTAATGGGAAATCTGTGTATCATCTGTGCAGTGTGGTGGAATGACCATCTCCACACTCCCATGTACATCCTACTGGCCAATTTTTCCTTCCTGGAGATCTGGTATGTCACTTCTACTGTCCCTAATATGCTGGCCAACTTTCTCTCCGAGACCAATTCCATCTCCTTCTATGGCTGCTTCATCCAGTTCTACTTCTTCTTCTCCATGGGCACCACTGAGACCTTCTTCTTGTCTGCCATGGCCTTTGACAGGTACCTTGCTATCTGCAGGCCCCTGCATTACCCCGCTGTCATGACAGTTCAGCGCTGCATCAGAATAGGAGCTGGGTGCTGGGTGTGTGGCTTCTCTTGTTTTCTCCTCCCAGTTTACCTCATCTCCCAGCTTCCTTTTTGTGGTCCCAATACAATTGATCATTTTTTATGTGATCCAGGACCCCTTATGAATCTGTCTTGTGTGGCAGCTCCTGCCACTGAGATCATCTGTGCCATCTTTAACTCAGTCCTCATTTTCTCCACCTTCCTCTTCATTACCAGCTCCTACACCTTGGTGATCAGAGCTGTGCTGAGGGTCCCCTCAGCAGAAGGTCAGCAGAAGGCCTTCTCCACGTGTGGCTCCCATCTGGCTGTGGTGTCCCTGTTCTATGGCTCCATCATGGTGATGTATGTGAGTCCAACAGCAGGCAATCCAGCAGGGATTCAGAAAATTGTGACTTTATTTTATTCTGTGATGACTCCACTTTTCAATCCCTTGATCTATAGCCTCCGGAATAAGGAGATGAAGCAGGCCCTGAGAAAACTATTTAGGATTATGAGACTTGGTCAAAGGCAGCCTCTCAAGAACTAGAATCCATATATGTGTTGGACATATAGTGATATAAAATTATAGGAGGTTAATGGTCTTATGCAAATTTGAGAGACAGATATGTTTCCCATATCCCAGGGAATATTTTTAGAAATACATTTCAATGAAGCAAATAGAAAACAAGATCTTACAAGACCTTGCATAAATCATTTGTACTAGGCTATAATGTATTAATATTCCTGTGCACCTTGCATGGAAACAGGAAAATGTGAGACATTTTCAGGCCTTTTTGCAGAAAAATCATATATAACCCAGATGTCAACAGATCAGTTTCTATCTTTTGCAGATATAGGTAAATTTGTCCCTGACCCCCAGATTCACAATGCTCAGGTGTCTAAAGCACCCATCACTCTCTCCCTACACACACACACACACACACACACACACACACCATCAAACATGTTCGTGTGTGCTTTTCTCTTCCAATCCCTGAATCTACCTCCTGTCTTATTTTGATCACACCAGTCTGGATGTGAGACTCATCTCCTTCAACATTTTATCCAAAACCAAAGTAATTCCATTTTTGTGTGGGTTTATTAACCTGACTACCAGCTGGGGTTAGGGAGAGTCATAGGAAAGGCCACCGTGCTGAACACCCAGTCAGTTTCTCATATTATACCTGGTCTGCCTCTTCTTCTTCCTTCCTCATCCTCTTCCCACCACCCACCAGAATGACCAGAACATCCTTCCTTTTCTTATTCAGAATAACTGTCTTCCATATGTAGGTCCTTGGCAGTTTCGGACTCTTCAAAAAATTTCTCCTCAGCAAACTTAATTCTTAAATAGGACTTTGTGAAAATAGTGGGTTTTTTTTCCAAATGTTTACTTTTTTGGGTTGTTTTAGGGTCCTTATAACTCATTATTTTCCTTATCTTAGTACCACCCAGTACCACTCAGTACAAAAGAATATATGTACTGAAACAGGGTGAGACCTGGAAAAAAGACTACCTGTAAGAAACTTAATCAGAAAATAATTCATATTTTAAATGCTTCATGATTTTAAAGAGGTTTTTCTCCCTATATGTACTAGAATTAATACAAACCATGCAAAGAGAATAGTGCATATGAGTCTAAGGCTAGAAATAAGATAGTATGACTACTTTTCAATAAATGGTGTTGAGAAAACTGGATACCTACAAGCAAAAGAATGAAACTGGACCACTTTCTTACATCATACACAAAAATAAACTCAAAATTTACTAAACTCCTAGATGTGAGACCTAAAACCATAAAACTCCTAGAAGATAACATGGGCAGTAATTTTTTTACATCAGCCTTAGCAACATTTTTCCAGATATATCTCCAAAGGCAAGGGAAACAAAAGCAAAAATAAACTATTGGGCCCATACCAAAATTAAAGACAACAACAACAACAACTTATGCACAGCATAGGAAACCATTAGCAAAGGAAAAAGGCAACTTAGTGAATGGGAGAAGATATTTGCTAATGATGTATCCAATAAAGGGTTAATACCCAAAATATATAAAGAACTTATACAACTCAACACCAAACAAAATCTGATTAAAAAATTGGTAGAGGATCTAAATAGTTTTCCAAAGAAGACATACAGATGTCCAATAAACACATGAAAAGATGCTCAATATCACTCATCATCACAGAAATGCAAATCAAAATTACGAGATAGCAGTTTACACATGTCAAAATGGCTAGCATGAAAGAGACAAGAAATAACAAGTGTTGGTGAAGATGTGGGAAAAAGAGAACACTTGTGCACCATTGGCTGGAATGTAATTGGTATAGCCACTGTGAAAAGCAGTATGGAGGTTCCTCAAAAAATTTAAAATATTAATACCACAGTCCAGTACTTCCACCTGTCAGAGGAAAAAGGTAAGGGGAAATGCAAAATGGGTAAAGGAAAGTGGGAGATGCAGGTTTCCAATTATGGAATGAGGAAGTCTTTGGAATAAAAGCTACAGCATAGGGAACATAGCCAATAGTACTGCAATAGCATTGTAAGCTAATTGTTGGTAGCTACACTTGTGGTGAGCATAGCATAATGTATAGTCATTGAATCACTGTGTTGTACACCTGAAACTAATGTAACATTGTCAACTATACTTCAATAAAAAAATAAATTTAAAAAACTTTTATAAAGACATGCAAAAAATTGCTGTGGAATGATTAAGAATAAACTAGAAATAGGAGATATGAGGAAATAAAACAATGTACTACTAACAGTTTGATTTAGAGGCACTAGTAATGCCATTAATAATTTTTTTTCACATTTACCATTTTTCTTTTCATTTTATTTTCTAAAATAGTAATTTAGGGGCGCCTGGTTGGCTCAGTTGGTTGGGCGGCCGACTTCAGCTCAGGTCATGATCTCGCAGTCCGTGAGTTCGAGCCCTGCGTCGGGCTCTGTGCTGACAGCTCAGAGCCTGGAGCCTGCTTCAGATTCTGTGTGTGTCTCTCTCTGACCCTCCCCCATTCATGCTCTGTCTCTATCTCAAAAATAAATAAACATTAAAAAGAAATTTTTAAATAGTCATTTAAAATGTATATAATTTTCTGGCAGGTGTAAATGATGAGTAACAAGTCAAAGAGCAAATGTCCTACAGTGGTCTGCAACTTAAAATGATAAAAATCTTTATATAAGTGCAAAAGCTATTAAAGGTGCTATTTCTGAGATGAGAGTGCACTAGAAGAAATATTCTGGAACAGATTTAGGCAGGCAACTCTCAGATCTTCAAAGTTGTCTCCCTAAAACAGTTATCTTCCCAGGGTTCTAACTATCAGCCCTGTGTATGGAAAAGTGACCTGATCTGTGTGTTTTGACAAGCTTAATTTCTTCAATAGTTGTGCCTTGAGCTTTCCCCATATTTTCTCAGGCTTCCCTATCAATTTAGCCAGGAATTTTTCCTGAATTTCCTCTTGAATTTCATCTCCTAACACAATATGTCCTACACTGTCTTTAAGATCTTAGGCCCAGATTAATGGTTTTATTGATCCTGAAACTACATCCCACCCTGGAAACCAAATTTTGTTCACATTATTCTTATAGAAACTCCCCAAGCCATGGGTTTACTTCTGACAAAATCCACACTATTTCCTCATCCCAAACACACTCAAAGATACTAAAACTAAATTATCAGGATCTATTATTTGGATACTGTACTATGATGTATTTTCCGACAATTTTATTTTCCTCCTTTGAAACATTCCTTCACTCATTTATTCACTTTTTTATATATTCATCTCCCAAACTTTTACTGAGTGTCCTCTATGTGCTAAGTATCGAGCCCAGGTTTGGAGAAATAAAGAAGTGCAAAATACTCACAGACCTTAGAGACTTACAGTTATTAAGAGAGTAGACACTAAGTGTTGTCATCTCAAGAAGTTCTCTCTTTTCATTGTTTCTATATGAGATGATGGAGGTTAACTAAGCCTATTGTGGTAATCATTTCACAACACATGTAAATCAAATTATTATGCTATACAACTTAAACTTATACAGTGATGTGTGTCAGTTATTTCTCAATAAAATTGGGAGGAAAACAGACTGAGGGGACCCTAGTCAAACAGAGAGGAACCAGAGGAAGGGGGTTAAATGACCCAGAAATTCAGGGGACTTAAGATAGCAAGATAGCTGTAGAAGAAGCTTAGACCTCCCCACTTCTCTGATTTTACTGCTTCATCTAGTAAAAAAATCCCCAACTGGAGTTGGTAAGAAATTGACTTCAAACTGGTCAAGTTTGGAATGAGGTCAACAAGCCAGTCCACAATTTCACAAACGGCCTTGCAACTGGCTACAGATTCCCATGTTACAATTTGCCCCCAAAAGCTATCCTTCTATATTATAACAATGGCAAACAATGGGAAAGGGGATCAGAGGGAAAAAGGAAAAATATATATATATTTGGCAAGTCTTCTATACAGAAAACAATAAAACTTTGTTGAAAGAAATTCACGAAGATATAATAGGAAGATATGCCAAGCCCATGGATTGTAAGAATAATTATTGTGTAGATGACAATTAACCTCCCCATTCAAAGCAATCCCAATCGAATTCCAGAAATAATTGTTGTGCAAATTGACAAAAGAATTCTAAATTTATATGGAAAGGCAATGGGCAAAAAGAGTTTGAAGAGAAAGAAATTGGTAGGACTTACCTATTTTAGATATCAAGACTCATTATAAGCTACGATAATTAGGAAAATGTGCTATTGGTGCAATAGGAACAAAAAGAAAGATGAAATTAAATAGAGAATGCAGAAACCAACCCATGCATATATGGTAAAAAAATTACTTAATTTATGGTAAAAAAAAAAATAGGACTACACAGCAGGCATAGAATACAGGTTTAACAAAGAAAATTTCTAGGTCAAATGGATTCTCATGTGGAAAACTGAAATTTGACCTATATTTCGTACCATACATAAAAACTATGACCAGTATAATTGCAGATTTTAAATTTGAAAGATATTAACACTTCTAAATAATATTTTCATAACCTTGAAATAAGCAAAAAGAACTAGCTATAAAGAAACTTGATTGAGGGGTGCCTGGGTGGCTCAGTCCATTAAACAACCAACTCTTGATTTGGGCTCAGGTCATGATCTCACAGTTTATACTTCAAGCCCTGCACTGGGCTCTGTGCTGATGGTGCAGAGCCTGCTTAGCAATCTCTCTCTCCCTCTCTCTCTCTCCCTCTGCCCCTTCAGAGTTCTCTATCTCTCTCTCTTTCAAAATAAATAAATAAACATAAAAAAGAAAGAAACTTGACTGATAAATCAGGTGCATTAAAAATAAGAATTTCTGCTCATTAATAAACCAGTCAGAGAAAGACAAATACCAGATGATTTTATTCATATGTGGAATTTAAGAAACAAGATAAATAAAGGGGAAAAGAAAAGAGCAATAAATAAAAAACAGACTCAACCACAGAGAACAAATTTCTGGTTACCAGAAGGGAGGTGGGTGGGGGAATGGGTGAACTAGGTGAAGGGGATTAAGGAGGGTACTTATTATGATGACCACTGAGTAATGTATAGAATTGTTGAATCACTACGTTGTATACCTGAAACGAATATAACACTGTTTATCAACTGCACTGGAATTAAATTTTTTTTAAAAAGAACTTCTTTTCATTAAAAAGAAATTATGAGACTAGAAAAATAAGCCTGCATAAACCAGAGAAAATATTTGGAATACATATAACTGATTAAAGGCTTGCTTTCAGAATATATTTTTTAAATCTTTAAAGTATTAACAAATTCCCAGTAGTTTAAAAAAGAGCAAGACTCTTGAAAAGTCATTATTTTTAAAAAAAGTATATACAAATATAAAACAGAATGTGTTTTCCTAAATGTTTTTTGAAAACCAAAAAAAACAAAAACTGACCAAAATAAAAATAAAAAATAAAAAGAATAATGAGGATTATCATATACTACTCATGAGAGTGTACATTTTGGCAACCACTTTGGAATACTCTCTAACATTATCTGTTACAGTTGAATATATACATTCCCTGGAATCCAGCAGTTTCATGGATATGCAACATAAATTCTTGCAAGCATATGCCGAGAGAGATGTAGAATACATGTTGGTGAGGGGAACGCTTTTGCAATGTTGGTCAGAATGCAAACTGGTGCAGCCACTCTGGAAAACAGGGTGAGGCTCCTCAAAAAATTAAAAATAGAACTTCCCTATGACCCAGCAATAGCATTGCTAGGAATTTACCCAAGGGATACAGGAGTGCTGATGCATAGGGGCACTTATACCCCAATGTATATTGCAACACTTTCAACAATAGCCAAATTATGGAAAGAGCCTAAATGTCCATCAACTGATGAATGGATAAAGAAGATGTGGTTTATATACACAATGGAATACTACTTGGCAATGAGAAAGAATGAAACATGCCATTTGTAGCAATGTGGATGGAACTGGAGGATGTTATACTAAGTGAAATAAGTCAGTCAGACAAACACAGATACCATGTTTTCACTCATATGTGGATCTTGAGAAACTTAATAGTAGACCATGGAGGAAGGGAAGGGGGGAAAATTTACAAACAGAGAGGAAGGCAAATGATAAAAGACTTCTAAATATAGAGAACAAATTGAGAGATGATGGGAGGTAGAGAAGAGGGGAAAGTGGGTGATGGGCACTGAGGAGGGCACTTGCTGGGATGAGCACTGGGTATTGTATGAAAGCCAATTTGGCAATAAATTATATTAAAAAATAATTTCTAAGTTTGAGGTGTATAACATTATAATATGGATTTTATACAGGTGTATATTGTGAAATGATTACCATAATAAGGTAAGTTGACACCTCCATCACCTCCATAATTACTTTTTTTTCTTGGCAGTGAGACCACTTAAAATCTACTTTCTTAGTGACTTTCAAGTACATAATGTAGAATTGTGAACTATAACCACCATGCTGTACTAGTGTTCTAATGAGAACTTATTCATGTTAGAGCCAGAAGTTTGTGCCCTTTGACCAACATCACCTCATTTCCTTCATCTCCCAGTCCCAGAATCCCCATTCTAAATTTGTCTCTATAAGTTTAAGCTGCCAATTCTTTCTGATCTACAGAAAAAGAACAGAGGGAGAAGATGGTGGCATAGGAGGACGTTGGGCTCACTGCATCCTGCTGATCACTTAGATTCCACCCACATCTGCCTAAATAACCCACAAAACTGCCAGAACTAGCACAACGGACTCTCCAGAGCCAAGTGTAGACAAGAAGCCCACGGAAGAGGGTAGGAAGGGCAGAGAGGCGGTGCGCACTACACGGACTGGAGGGAGCCAGCCAGGGCGGTGGAGGGGCAGCCCGCCCGGCAAGGCAGAATCCCTGAGTCTGGCTTGCAAAAGCAGAGGGGCCAGAATGCGTGAGTTCTGACAGCCAATGGGACTTATCATCCAGAATGTGAAAACTCAACAGCTCTGCTCCGACAGCAGGAGGGAGAGAGGACACTGGGAAGGAGAGGTGTTGAGCCCTGGAAGACAGAGCTCAGCTCGGTGGGGAACCAAGGCACTGGCCAGTGCCATCTCCCTCTCCCATCCCCCAGCCGAAATCCCAAAGGGAACCAGTTCCCGGCACCGATCCTGCTTGCACCCTGCAAACACCCAACGCTGTACTTCTGTGGATCCATCCCTCCGACGGGTCTGCCTGCCTCCCTCCTGGTGATGCAGGGCCCCTCCTGCAGGGGACCACCTAGGGCAAAGTGAGCTAAGCCTGCCCTTCCTGCCCCTGTGCACCTTGGAGATCCACCCGACTAACACACCAGATCCCATCAAAGCAGCACCAGAAGCCTGGCAGTGTGCAAGTAGCCCAGACAGGGGCCAAACCAGCCACAGTGAGTCCTGCCCTTGGGAGAGGGGAAGATAAAGTACACACCAGTCTGATTGTGGCCCCAGCAGTGGGCTGGGGACAGACATCGGTCTGACTGTGGCCCTGCCCACCAACACAAGTTACTCCAGACAGCACAAAAGAACCATATGACGCTGTCAATCGATGCAGAAAAAGCATTTGACAAAATTCAGCATCCTTTCTTAATAAAAACCCTCGAGAAAGCCAGGATACAAGGAACATACTTAAACACCATAAAAGCCATTTATGAAAAGCCCACAGCTAATATCATCCTCAATGGGGAAAAACTGAGAACTTTCCCCGAGATCAGGAACACAACAGGGATGTCCACTCTCACTGCTGTTGTTTCACATAGTGTTAGAAGTGCTAGCATCAGCAATCAGACAACAAAAGGAAATCAAAGGCATCAAAATTGGCAAAGATGAAGTCAAGCTTTCACTTTTTGCAGATGACATGATATTATACATGGAAAACCCAATAGACTCCACCAAAAGTCTGCTAGAACTGATACATGAATTCAACAAAGTCGCAGGATACAAAATTAATGCACAGATATCAGTTGCATTCTTATACACTAATAATGAAGCAACAGAAAGACAAAGAAACTGATCCCATTCACAATTGCACCAAGAAGCATAAAATACCTAGGAATAAGCCTAACCAAAGATGTAAAAGATCTGTATGCTGGAAACTATAGAAAGCTTATGAAGGAAATTGAAGAAGATATAAAGAAATGGAAAAACATTCCATGCTCATGGGTTGGGAGAATAAATATTGTCAAAATGTCAATACTACCCAAAGCTATCTACACATTCAATGTAATCCCAATCAAAATTGCACCAGCATTCTTCTCAAAGCTAGAACAAGCAATCGTAAAATTCATATGGAACCACAAAAGGCCCCGAATAGCCAAAGTAATTTTGAAGAAGACCAAAGCAGGAGGCATCACAATCCCAGACTTTAGCCTCTACTCCAAAGCTGTAATCATCAAGACAGCATGGTATTGGCACGAAAACAGACACACAGACCAATGGAAGAGAATAGAAACCCCAGAACTAGACCCACAAACGTATGGCCAACTCATCTTTGACAAAGCAGGAAAGAACATCCAATGGAAAAGAGACAGTCTCTTTAACAAATGGTGCTGGGAGAACCGGACAGCAACATGCAGAAGGTTGAAACTAGACCACTTTCTCACACCATTCACAAAAATAAACTCAAAATGGATAAAGGACCTGAATGTGAGACTGGAAACCATCAAAACCCTAGAGGAGAAAGCAGGAAAAAACCTCTCTGACCTCAGCTGCAGCAATTTCTTACTTGACACATCCCCAAAGGCAAGGGCATTAGAAGCAAAAATGAACTTTTGGGACCTCATGAAGATAAAAAGCTTCTGCACAGCAAAGGAAACAATCAACACAACTAAAAGGCAACCAATGGAATGGGAAAAGATATTTGCAAATGACATATCAGACAAAGGTCTAGTATCCAAAATCTATAAAGAGCTCACCAAACTCCACACCTGAAAAACAAATAATCCAGTGAAGAAATGGGCAGAAAAACATGAATAGACACTTTTCTAAAGAAGAAATCCAGATGGCCAGCAGGCACATGAAAAGATACTCAACGTCGCTCCTCATCAGGGAAATACAAACCAAAACCACACTCAGATATCACCTCAGGCCAGTCAGGGTGGTGAAAATGAACAAATCAGGAGACTATAGATGCTGAAGCGGATGTGGAGAAACAGGAACCCTCTTGCACTGTTGGTGGGAATGCAAACTGGTGCAGCTGCTCTGGAAAACAGTGTGCAGATTCCTCAAAAAATTAAAAATAGATCTACCCTATGACCCAGCAATAGCACTGCTAGGAATTTACCCAAGGGATACAGGAGTGCTGATGCATAGGGGCACTTGTACCCCAATGTTTATAGCAGCACTTTCAACAATAGCCAAATTATGGAAAGAGCCTAAATGTCCATCAACTGATGAATGGATAAAGAAATCGTGGTTTATATACACAATGGAATGCTATGTGGCAATGAGAAGGAATGAAATATGGCCCTTTGTAGCAACGTGGATGGAACTGGAGAGTGTGATGCTAAGTGAAATAAGTCACACAGAGAAAGACAGATACCATATGTTTTCACTCTTTTGTGGATCCTGAGAAACTTAACAGAAGACCATGGGGGAGGGGAAGGAAAAAAAAGTTAGAGAGGGAGGGAGCCAAAACATAAGAGACTTAAAAACTGAGAACTGAGGGTTGATGGGGGGTGGGGGGGAGAAGAAAGTGGGTGATGGGCATTGAGGAGGGCACCTGTTGGGATGAGCACTGGGTGTTGTATGGAAACCAATTTGACAATAAACTTCATATATTGAAACAACAACAACAAAAAAAACAAAAATAAATAAATAAATAAATAAATAAATAAATAAATAAAATGCACCCCAGATATCTCTAACAAACTACCTAAGTACAGACATTTGGTGGTCAAAGAATGATTTCTTCTTCTTCAAAATAGACAAAGGAATTCCTATGAGCTTGCTATTACAGCTATTATAACAATCCCTATTATGACTAATTATTCCCCAAAAACCTTCAATGATATATGACTACTAGAGAAAAAAGAAAAGATAGAATTGATTCTTTATCTTCACTATTCCTTGTGGAATACTAAGACTTGGTGTTTAATTATAAATAAGTGAAAATTCAAAAATTATCTCCTCTTTTGAACAAATACTGTCAAATCATCAAGAGGATAAATCCCAAATCCCAAATCCCAAAAGGTCATGATGCAAGAAAGTAGACATATATAATACCTTCTTCTGGGCTTTCATTTTTACCATAAACATGTGCTTTCAAACTAGAGAAAAAGTATCTTGTAGGGCTTACTCTTTGCAATCCATGAGAGATTACAAACTGGATCATCCAATTTCTTGGAAGTCCTTCACATGCCTGTTGCTCCATGGAGTAATATTTTATGTCTGGTCTCTGACCCTCTTCTCAGCATTCATCCAAGGAGTAAGTGGAAATTGTCTAACATGTGAGCCACATGTACTCAAAGTTTTTGCAAAAATAATTTCATAAGACATTTTTTATCTTTAAAAAAGCTGAAAATATTTCATTAGACTGAAATGCTGACAAATAAATAAAATCTAAAAATATTAATTTCCTTCTTGTTTCCCTGAATTCTGGGGAATATTTTTCACTTAGTTTGTGTATCACTCTAAAAGATAAATAAGAGATACATACAAGGGCTTAGGATTTTAAGTGAAGAGGTATATTAACTGACAATTGCTGGAGAAGGATTTATTTTGATGATTTTTGTTGCTTGGTGAATAAATATGGCAAATTTCTCTCTCCAGTGATATCTTCTTTCCAAAACCCATTTATTACTTTTCAGTCCCATCACATTAATAAGCCCTGGTTTAATGGGGATTCTTTTTGAAGTAACAAAAGTTTCCAGCATGTTGAGTTTTTATTGTTATTTTTGTTAATCATACAGGATGTACCCTAAACTCTAGCTTTGGACAATTACTATCTCCAAGAAATATTCTAAAATAAGGGGGCTAAGGGTCAATAATGATTTGAAACAAATCCTTTGTCAACGACCTACCTCTTAATAATTAAACTGAGATGATGACACTAGGGTGCTGAGTAAACAGGACCACAGGAATGCCTAAAGGACAAAAGGACAATCCATTGGAATATAAAAAAGTACAATGTGGAAAATATCCTCAATAATATTATAACATATTTGGTAACATGGTAACTACACTTATCGTGGCAAGCATTCCAATATGTATAAAATTGTCAAATCACTATGTTGTACACCTGAAATTAATAGAACATTGTATGTCAACTATACCTCAATGATAATAATAAAAAATCTTTCAAAAAGGAATTTAGGGACATGATTTCTCAAAATCCCTGTGTAAATGAGTAAATTCTGTTCTTAAAAACATTAATAAAGTGTTTTAGAAAACCAATAGAGCAAAGGATTTGGCTGACCTGACCTTCTATAACCATATATACAATTACAAGGCAAAAAGAATCTATAAATAGTAGTCCTTCCAATCTAGATGCCATCTCAACGGTCAAATAAAAGAGTCAGCCATCTATGTGGTCTGACCTTTACACAAGTAAGTCCAGGATTTCCCTGACTTAGAGTCTTGGATTTCTACTTTGAAAAATCTTCTTTGATTTATTAGATTATTCCTTATAAAATGTAAAAAATATTTCCAGGAGAATAAAACAAAAAAAAATTAAGCAAAAAATGTATTAAAATATATTGTTAATCTCTTGATTATAAGTTCCATAAGTGCAAGATCTGGCATACCCACAGGTGTTTCTTCAGCACTTAAAAGACAACTTGATACAATGAAGAAGTTTAATAAGTATTTTTGAATGAATTACCTTGCTTAATGCAAAAGGTCAGAGTAAAGGTACTGAGGAAACAGGAGAACTGAGTTTTTTTTGATTTAGGAACAACTACTTGGTATGGAAGTACCCAGAGAGAAGTGCAAAGCTCATTGTTTCTCATTTGCCCAGACATGAAAGGCCTAGATGGGGCTTAGTGAGATGTAAAAAGATATGAAAGTTCTGTCTAAAAGAGAGAAAAAAAGAACATGTGGGCAAGGACTGGGGGTGGGAAGGAGGTAAAAAAAAAATACTATGGAAATTCTCACAAAAGTATGAAACCTATTTTTCCAATTTTCTTACAGCCAACTTGACCACGGGTACAAGTATAGGGACAATGAACTTGGTCACTGTGACTCAAACTAGCTGCTTTCCCTCAGGTCAATTGCCATTACGGGCATATGTGGTACATATATCGACACAGAAACACATCAAAATATTTAGCCAGAGCAACTTAGAGGCCAAGGTATAGGGCTCTTTCTCACAATATATAGTGCATTCAGTTGCCAAAAAAGTAAAGGAAGCATTTTTATACTAAACACTGGTATGAATACTTAAGTATCATTAAAAAAATGAATAAATCCTGGAATGATAGAGGTTTTTTTGGGTTACTTTAAAACTCCATGAGTAACCTGGAGGAACTGAAAATGAAAATAAATATTAGTTTGTGTCCTGTCATGGCACTACCCTTAGATTCTTAGGTGTCTTCATTTAGTCTTTTTATTAAGTCAGTTATAAATCATAGAATATCAAGTACTCATAGACTGTTGAAATATATTCACATGCACAGAAATATAGTATCAATAGTGCAGGTAAACATATGAAAAGTAAACTAATACCGGTAATTTATCAGAATCACAAGATTGCATTCCTAGTATCTAGTCTAGCATTCTTAGAAAGGGAAAAATTTGTCTCCAACTCAAGTTTTCCTTCTTTTCTAGTACTGCGCCTTTTTAAATAATATATGTTCAGGGCTGAGTAATGTAAGTCACAGTTTTGTTGTTTAAGCAAAAGTCTGTTTACTACTTTATGAAATAAAAAATAAAGAAATTTAATGTTTTCAGGAAGAACCAGCATACTCCATTAAGAGTGCTATAACAAAGTCATCTCCAT
>NW_026057582.1:74686000-74702894 GCF_023721935.1 Panthera uncia | reverse complement strand
CATCACCCACTTTCCCCTCCCTCCCACCCCCCATCAACCCTCAGTTTATTCTCAGTTTTTAAGAGTCTCTTATGGTTTGGCTCCCTCCCTAACTTTTTTTTTCTTCCCTTCCCCCATGGTCTTAAGTTACACCTAAAAAACAAATAATCCAGTGAAGAAATGGGCAGAAAACATGAACAGACACTTCTCTAAAGAAGTCATCCAGATGGTCAACAGGCACATGAAAAGATGCTCAACGTCGCTCCTCATCAGGAAAATACAAATCAAATCCACACTCAGATATCACCTCACGCCAGTCAGAGTGGCCAAAATGAAAAAATTAGGAGACTATAGATGCTGGAGAGGATGTGGAGAAACGGGAACCCTCTTGCACTGTTGGTGGGAATGCAAACTGGTGCAGCCACTCTGGAAAACAGTGTGGAGGTTCCTCCAAAAATTAAAAATAGATATACCTTATGACCCAGAATTAGCACTGCTAGGAATTTACCCAAGGGATATAGGAGTACTAATGCATAGGGGCACTTGTACCCCAGTGCTTACAGCAGCACTTTCAACAATAGCCAAACTACAGAAAGAGCCTAAATGACCATCAACTGATGAATGGATAAGAAATTGTGGTTTATATACACAATGGAGTACTACACAGCAATGAGAAAGAATGAAATATGGCCCTTTGTAGCAACGTGGATGGAACTGGAGAGTGTTACGCTAAGTGAAATAAGCCATACAGAGAAAGACAGATACCATATGTGTTCACTCTTATGTGGATCCTGAGAAACTTAACAAAGACCATGTGGTTTATAACGAAGTAGCTTTCTTAGCTGTTTCCTCCTCATAAAAGTTTGGAGGCAGAGAAGTATCTTTTAAATTTGAACTGTCTCTGTTTTAGACCAAACTGGTGGTATTTCTCCCAACCAGCATGCTGACTTGCTTGTAAGACACTGGCAAGACTTTGAACTCATTTTATAATCCTGACATTGACACAATTTTGCATCTCATTTACAGCAAGATCAGCACCGTGGCTATCAGAAATAAGATATGGCTGCTATAGAAACTCTCTGTTTCACTGACCATGACTTCAACTTGGATTTTAAAGATCTGACCTTATCCTTTTGTTTCTACCAATGCTCCAGTACACTCAGAGAAAGCCATCCCATGCCACAGTTCTTAGAGTCATCATTGCTGCCATAATAGTCAAGTTCAGAAGCCACTTGCTTGACAAAGGCACTTAATTACAGCCAACAAGTGACAACTTATTTTTTATAGTTTTCTGACTTTTATTTTTTATAAAGGCTTTATTAAAATATAATTCACTTACTAAAAAATTTACCCTTTTGAAGTATACAATTCAGTGGTTTTAGTATATTCACAGAGTCATGAAACCATCATCACTGATTTTAGACCATTCTCAACATGACAAAATGAAACTCTGTACCCAACCACTAATCTACACTCTGTCTTTTTCACTGGCTTCTTTAACTTAGTATAATATTTTCAAGATTAGTATGATATTTTCAAAATCAGTATAATATTTTCAAGATTCATCCATGTTGTACATCTATCAGTACTTCATTCCTTTTTTAAAAAAAATATTTATTTAAATTCAAGTTATTTAGCATACTGTGTAGTGTCAGTATTAGGAGAATTTAGTGATTCATCATTTACATATAACACCCAGTACTCATCCCAACAAGTGCTCTCCTTAATGCCCATCACCCATTTAGCCCATCCCTACACCCTACACCTCCCCTCCAGCAACCCTCAGTTTGTTCTGTGTATTTAAGGGCCTCTTATGGTTTTCCTGCCTCTCTTTTTTTATAATATATTTCCTTCCTTTACCCTATGTTCATCTATTGTGTTTCTTAAATTCCACATATGAGTGAAATAATATATTTATCTTTCTCTGACTTATTTCACTTAGCATAATATACTCTAGCTCCATCCACGTCACTGCAAATGGCAAGATTTCATTTTTTTTTTTGATCCCCAAGTAATATTCCATTGTGGCATGCATATATATATATATATATATATATATATATGTGTGTGTGTGTGTGTGTGTGTGTATATGTGTGTGTGTGTATATATACACACACATACACACACATGCACATATATATAGCATGCATATATACATACATATATATATACACACACACACATACACACACACAAACACACACCACCTCTTCATTATCAATTCATCAGTCAGTGGACATTTGGGTTCTCTCCATAGCTTGGCTATGGTTGATACTGCTTCTGTAAACATCAGGGAACAGGTACTCCTTTGAATCTGTATTTTGTACAGATACACCTTTTGATAAATACCTAGTAGTGCAATTGTTGGGTTGTAGGGTAGTTCTAAGCTTTAATTTTTTGAGGAACCTCCATACTGTTTTCCAGAGTGGAAACTGCACCAGTTTGCATTCCACCAGGAGTGCAAAAGTGTTCCCCTTTCTCTGCATTCCTTTGTAATGCCAGATAATACTCCATTGTACGGATATGCCACAACATTTCAGTTGTCTATTTATCTGTTGCTGAGCACGTGAATTGTTTTACTTTTTGGCTATTGTGAATAATGCTACCATGAAAACTCTCATGCAAGTTTTTCTGTGGACTCATTTTCTTTTTTTTTCCAACTTTTTATTCACACATATTTCAAATTCTCTTGGATATATATTAGGGGTAGAATTTCTGCATCATATACTAAGTCTATGCTTAACATTTTGAAGAACTTACAAACTATTCTCCACATTGGCTATGGCATTTTACAATCCCACTGGGAATATATGATAGTCCAATTTCTCCATATCCTCGCCAACACCAGTTATTTTGAATCACTTGTTTTTTAGCCAAACTAGTGGGTGTGAATTGGCATCATTATAGTTTCAATTTGCATTTCCCTAATGAAAATGAGCACTTTTCATGTGCTTATTGACTACTGGAATATCTTCACTAGAAAACTATATAAATTCTTTGACCATTTTTAAAATGGGTTGTCTTTTTATTGTTGAGTTGTAAAAGTACTTTACATGTTCTGAATATAAGTTCCTTATCAGATATATGATTTGTAAATATTTTCTCCTGTGGGTTGTATTTTCACTTTCTTGATGGTATCCTTTGAAATACAAAAATTTCCCATTTTGAGTAAGTCAAATCTATTTTTTCTTTTGTCTCCTGTGCTTTTAATGTTGTAAGAAACCACTGCCTAATCAAATATTTGCCTAAACAAATACTTAAATTTATAATTTTTTTCTATGAGTTTTATAGTATAAACTTTTGCTTTTAGGTATGATCCATTTTGAGTTAATTTTTGTATGTAGTGTGAGATTGTGCATACGAATTTCATTCTTTTGCATGTGAATATCTAACTGTCCCTGCACAATTTATTGAAAACAACCCTATTAAATATTACGTCATTAAATACTACCTATAGATTACTAGAATTTTACTAGAATGGACAAGTTAGTAAGCACCGTGTTAAGCCACAAAACAAAACCAAAGTAGTCCCAAACTACCACTGTTGAGGATGTTTCCAGGGACTATTCCTGGCACCAACTTCTGCATCAGAAAGGTCCAGTCAGTAGATATAAAACCCTCAGATTAGGTGCGCCTGGGTGGCTCAGTCGACTGAGCGCCGACTTTGGCTCAGGTCACGATCTCGCGGTCCGTGAGTTCGAGCCCCGCATAGGGCCCCTGTGCTGACAGCTCAGAGCCCGGAGCCTGTTTCAGATTCTGTGTCTCCCTCTCTCTGACCCTCCCCCATTAATTCTCTGTCTCTCTCTATCTCAAAAATAAATAAACGTTAAAAAAAATTTTTTAAATAAATAAAACCCTCAGATTATTGTAACACAAATAACTTAATATAAAGAAGAGATTACTAAGGTAATAAAGAAATGCCCCCCCCCCAAAAAAAAGAAAAGAAAGGAAACAGGGAATACTAAGCCGGAAATTGCATGAGCCAGATGCCACTCTTAGTTCTGGGGCAACAAAGGGGAAAATTTGGAATTATATATTTATATAATAAATATTATATAATCTATTTTTTTCTTTTGTCTCGTGTGTGTGTGTGTGTATACACACACACACACACACACATTTATTTATTTATTTATTTATTTATTTATTTATTTATTTATTTCAGCTCTGAAGCTGAAAATCAGACTTCTCAGAAGGGGATACCAGCCACCTGATGCTGTGCTGATGTCACTAAGGGACAGCATTGGTGCTATTTATGCCAGTATTTTAGAAAAAAACATGCATTTTACTAATATGGTAGAACTCTGCATCCTCACAGGGCTTTATCCCACCCTCTGTAGTTTCCAATAAACTATCCACTTCTTGCTTATCCAATCCAATGAGCATGATGTCATTGACATAGTGGGTTAGTGTGATGTTCTGCAGGATGTCTACCATTCAAGGTCTTATTGGACAATACTGTCATAGCAGATGGGAGGAACATAGCCATGTAACCTGTTCCATGTGAGTAGAAATTCTTTCTGATTTGTGTTTTTCTGATAATGTGGGAAACAGCAGATCAGTGTCTACATAATATTTACTTAGATTATGTTAAGCTGCTCTTCAAAAATACATCTGGCACAGAAAATTAATCTCGACATGATCCTGGATATGGACCTGAGGCAGCCTGTCTGAAAGCTCTATCTCTTCCCAGCTAGTCTGAAAGCAATTCTGCCTGCTCAGGGAACTGGCAGGAGACATGCCCATCGATGCTCCCAGAGGCCTGCTGGCTTATCTCCATCTTAATTGCAGAGACTGAATTAGCCCTGTGATTTGGCTATAGACCCTCTCTACTATTTTTTTTACATTAATCCTCCCTGCCTACATACCCACCCAGAGACTTGGCAGAGGCCCTTTCAGGGACCCAGTGAGAGAAACCTTGTCCCTGCATCTGGCACTTGTCTCAGCACCAGCCCTATGGACCATGGTCCTGAGGTGACTCCCCCATCCAAGAATCAGAAAGGATCCACACCTGCCCAAAACCCTGCAAGCAGTCCTGACATCAAACTCCATTGCAGACCCAGCAGCAGCCACATGACCTGGCTCAAATCCCATACAACTACAATCCCACAAAACTGTAGAACTGCAGAACTAATAATTCAGTAAAGTTCCAAAATACAAAATCAATATACAAAAAACAAGTTGTGTTTCTATACACTAAGATGTCCAAAAAAGAAATTAAGAAATTAACAACTCCATTCACAAGAGCATCAAAAAGAATAAAATACAAAGGAATAAACTTAACCAAGGAGGTAAAAGATCTCTACACTGAAAACTGTAAGATACTGATGATAGAAATTGAAAGAGGCACAAATAAATAGAAAGATAACCCATGTTTGTGAATTGTAAGAATTAATATTGTTAAAATGTCCAGACTACTCAAAGCAAGCTAGTTAATGAAATCCCTCTCAAAACTCCAATGGCACTTTTCACATAAATAGAAAAAATAATCCTAAAATTTCTATGGAACCACAAAAGAGCCCAAATAACCAAAGCAATTTTGAGAAAGAAGAACAAAACTAGAAGCATCACACTCTCTGGTTCCAAGTTACATTACAAAATTATAGTAACCAAAACAATATGGTACTGACATAAAAACATACACATAGACCATTGGAACAGAATACATACCCCAGAAATAAAATCATGCATATATGGTCAACAAATCTATGATAAGGGTACCAAGAATACCTAATGGGGAAAAGACAGTCTCTTTAATAAAATGAAAAACTAGATATTCACATGCAAATGAATAAGCAGACCCTCTCTTACACCATACCCAAAAATCAACTTGAAACAGATGAAAGACTTAAACAAAAGACCTGAAACTATAAAACTCACAGATGATAACACAGGGAAAAATTCCCTCATAGTCTTACCAATGATTTTGAGGGTTTGGGTTTGATAAATAAAAAAAAAAGCACAGGCAACAAAAGCAAAATTTAGCAAGTGGACCTATATAAAACTAAAAGCTTTTGTACAGTAAGGGAACAATTAACTAAGATACAAAGACAACCCAGAGAATGGGAGAAAATATTTACAAACTGTTTATGTGATAAAAGGTTAATATCCAAGATATATAAGGAGCTCATACAACTATAAAACAAAGTGTAAATACATATAAATAAACTTAAAATGGGCTCAGGATCTTTATAGGCTGATTTCAAAAAAAGACATACAAATGGCCAACAGGTACATGAAAAGTTACTCAACATCACTAATCATCAGGGAAATGCAAATCAAAACCACAAAAGATACTTCATGTCTGTAAGAATGGCTAGTATCAAAAAGATAAGAGATGGGGTGCCTGGGTGGCTCAGTCTGTTAAGTGTCTGACTTCAGCTGAGTTCATGATCTCACAATTTGAGAGCTCAAGCCCTGCATCAGGTTCTGCACTGACAGCTTGAAACCTGGAGCCTGGAGCTTGCTTCGGATTCTGTGGCTCCCTCTCTCTCTCTGCCCCACCCCTGATTGTATTCTCTCTCTTCTCTTCTCTTCTCTTCTCTTCTCTCTCTCTCTCTCTCTCTCTCTCTCTCAAAAATAAATAAAAATTAAAAATAAAAATAAAAGTCAAGAGATAACAAGTGTTGGTTTGAATGTAAAAGAAAGGGGAGCCCTGGTTCATTGTTGGTGGCAATGCAAACTGGTACAGCCACCATAAAAGACAGTATGAAGGCTCCTCAAAAAATAAAAAGTAGAATTATCATGTGATCCATCAGTTTCACTTCTGGGTATATATGTGAAGAAAATGAAATCACTATGTCAAAGATATTTGCACTCCCATGTTTACTGCAGCATTACTCACAATACCCAAGATACAGAAACAAACTAAATTTCCATCTACAGATGAATGGATAAAGAATATATGGTTATATATATAATGGAATATTACTCAGCCATAAGAAAAAGGGAAATCCTGCCATCTGTGAGAACACAGGGGGACCATGAAGGTGTTATGCTAAGTGAAGTAAGTCAGACAAATACTGTACATCACTTGTATGTAGAATTTCAAAAATGTGAACTAGAAACAGAGAAAAGATTGGTGGTTGCCAGAGGCTGTGAGGTAGGGGAAATGGGGAAGATGTTTGTCGAAGGATATAAATTTCCAGTTATAGAATAAATACATTTTGGATATCTAATGTACATCATGGTGATTACTGTCAACAACACCATACTATATAATTAAAGTTGCTAACAAAGTAGATCTTCACTGTTTTCACCACAAGAGAAAAAGGATATTTATGCAAGGTGATGAAGCTGTTAGCTAATATTATGGTGGTAATCATTTCACAATATGTGAATGTGTCAAATCAGTACATTGTATACCTTAAACTTACATATTGTTACTATATATTATATGTCAAATATAGCCCACTAAATCCAGTGAAAAAAATTTTAAGTAAAAAAGACTACACTGAAGTACAGATGTGAAACAAAGAAGAAATTCAGATAACAGGAGTGGATGCCAGAAAGAGGCCATCTCCCCAGTTTACACAACTGCAGCACACTGACCACCTTGCTCTTTTCCTGACATAACTTAACATATTCCTAGCATCAGCTGTTCCTTCTGCCTGGAATCTTTCCTGATACACTCTTGGTTTTTCCCCTCACTTTTTCAAGCATCTGCTCAAATATTAGTATCTCTGTTAGGCTTTGTTCAAGACCTTGTTTAAAATTACAAGTAATGGGGAAAAAAAGACAGTCTTTTCAACAAATGTTGTTGGGAAAAATGGACAGCAACATACAGAAGAATGAAACTGGACCATTTTCTTATGCCATATACAAAAATAAATTCAAAATCGATGAAAGACCTGAATGTGAGACAGGAAACCATCAGAATCCTAGAGGAGAACATAGGTAGCAACCTCTTTGACCTCAGCTATAATAACTTCATCCTCGACATGTCACCAGAATCAAGGGAAATAAAATAAAAATGAACTATTGGGACATCATCAAAATAAAAACTTCTGCACGGCGAAGGAAACAATCAACAAAAGTAAAAGGCAGACCATGGAATGGACGAAGATATTTACAAATGACATCAAATAAAGGGCTAGTACAGAAAACCTATAAAGAATTTAGTAAACTCAACACCCAAAAAACAAATAATCCAGGTAAGAAATGGGCAGAAGACATGAACAGACATTTTTCCAAAGAAGATATCCAGATGGCTAACAGACACGTGAAAAGATGCTCAACATCACTCATCACGAGGGAAATACAAATCAAAACCACAGTGAGATACCACCTCACACCTTGTCAGAATGGCTAAAACTGACAACAAAAGAAACAACAGGTGCTGGTGAGAATGTGGAGAAAGGGGAACGCTCTTACACTGTTAGTGGGAATGCAAACTGGTGCAGACACTCTGGAAAAGAATATGGAGGTTCCTTGAAAAGTTAAAAATAGAACTACCCTATGACCCAGCAGTTGGACTACTAGGTATTTATCCAAAGGATACAAAGGTACAGATTCAAAGGGGTACATGCTCCCCAATGTTTATAGCAGCACTATCAACAATAGCCAAGATATGGAGAGAACCTAAATGTCCATTGACTGATGAATGGATAAAGAAGATGTGGTATATATATGCCATGGAATATTACTCCACCGGCAAAAAGAATGAAATCTTGCCACTTACAATGATGTGGATAGAGCTAGAATGTGTTACGCTAAGTGAAATAAGTCAGAGAAAGACAAATACCACATAATGTCACTCATATGTGGAATTTAAGAAACAAAACATATGAACATATGGGATGGGGGAAAGAGAAAGGGGAAACAAAACATGAGAGACTATTATGAGAACAAACTGCAGGTTGATGGAGCTAGTTGGGAATGAGATGGGCTACATGGGTGATGGGTATTAAGGGGGGTACTTGATATGATGAGCAATGGGTGTTGTATGTAAGTGATGAATCACTGAATTCTACCCCTGAAACTAATATTGCACTGTATATTAACTAACTAGAATTTAAACTAAACTAAAATACAATACAATACAATACAAGTCCTGCCCTATTTCTGATCCATTCCATTCCCACACTATTCTTCTCAAATGAAAAAAATTATTGTTCATTTACTGATGTTGTTTGTCTTCTATTTCTTTCCTTACCCCATTGAATTGTTCTATGTAGGTAGGAACTTATTTCTATTTTGTTTGCCTAGATATATTCCCAGTGCCTGGTAAGCACTCAATAAATATTTGTTAAATATCCTCATACCAGTTTTACCACTAACGGATATAATAAAATTGTGACTGAAACGTCTCTAACAATTTTTTTGAGAATACTGACAAGCGAAGAATTTTCTTTCTTCAAAATAGAAACAGGGAATTCAAAGGTGCATGTTCATATTATAGTTATTCCAGAAAGCTCTATTACTATTTAATTAGTCCCCAGGAACATTTTGCAATGCCTATTTAGTAAAAGCATAAAAGAAGATAAGAACCTAGTTCTGCAATACACCAATCCTCAGGGAATAGTAGGGCCTGGGATTTCATTGGAGATAAATAAAATTCAAAACAAGCTCATCTGTTGAACAAATACTCTACAAATATCATGGGAGAGAGTCCCAAATCTCAAAAGACTATGATGCAAAGAAATAAATATAGATCATACCTTCACCTAGGCTTTATCTTAACCATAAACATGAGTTTTGCAGCTAGGGAGAAAAAATCTTTTAAAATTTACTCTTTGCAATTCATGGCAGGTTACCACCTGTATTCTTCAACTGTTCTAAAGTTCCTCACAGGATTTTCACTCTCTGGTAGTATTTTATTTCCCCTCTCACATTTATTTTTCTTAGTACATATCCAAGGAGTTAAAATTGTGTTCCCTATTACAAATGCTGAGTTTTCTGCAGAAATGGATTTGTTGGCAAGTGCTTTCTGTTTGCTCTGAAAATAAAAATATCTGATTAGAATAAACTTCAGATGGAAAAGTATGAAAATATTAATTTTTCTCTTGTTTACCCCAGCATAGGGAAATATATTTATCTAGATTTCTTATCCCTTTAAAATACAGATAAGTATTATTTACAAGAGGGGCCTGAGGATTTTGTGTGAAAATGTATAATTAATAAACTACTGGAGGTAGGTGAATGATGAATTCTGTTGCTTGTTCAATAGAGAAAATATACCAAATCTATGATTCCACTGATACACTATCTAGATCATATATTGCTCTCAATCTTACTAATATGCCTTGATTTTATGTGAAATAATTTCCTTTAATGACAAAACCATTCAGCATCTGTGTGCTGTTTCTTGCATTTATAGGTTCTTCTTTGGATTTCGACTTTATACAGTTAGTATTCCCAAAAAATACTGTAACGGGAGACACAAATAGGGTGAGTATTGATACTGATTTGATATACCACTGTTAGTGTCCCATTGTCAATCAAAATCTTAATGAAAATGGCTTAGAGTAAGATACCAATGTATCAGGATACAGGCCAGAGTAAAAAGGACAAAAATAGTTTTAAAAATTCAGTTGAATGAGTTATGCAGATAACCACTAAGACCCAATGGGTATATTAGAGAGTCTTTTCTTCAAAAGAATGCAGCACAATAATTTGTGGGCATCCCATTGGTAAGAGTATTTTTGAAACATAAGAATATTAATGCCTGTTACATTAATAGTAATATTATGCTTTTTGTCTTTGCTTCTGCATATTTTGTCTTCACTATACATAAGTACAATTTAAATGTAGTTAAGTTAAAGGAATTCTATTTTTCATTTCTAGGTGAATGGCCAAGACTCACAAGTTCCATACCTTGCTGTCTCTATAAAAGATGATGCTTAATTCTTTCTCAGATCCTATACAACAAACTCAATGAGAAAATCATACCATTCTTCAGGATAAAAATCCTAAATAAACTTTTTTTTAAATCTTACTAGGGGTGCCTGGGTGGCTCAGTCGGTTAAGCATCCGACTTTGGCTCAGGTCATGATTTCATGGTCCGTGAGTTCGAGCCCCACGTTGGGCTCTGTGCTGACAGCTCAGAGCCTGGAGCCTGTTTCAGATTCTGTGTCTCCCTCTCTCTCTGACCCTCCCCCGTTCATGCTCTGTCTCTCTCTGTCTCAAAAAAATAAGTAAATGTTAAAAAAAATTTTTTAATCTTACTATATATTCACAACAAATCAAGGGAAACACTGTCTTCCAGGACAGGGGGAAAACACACACACACACACATACACACACACACACACACACACACACACACAAACTTCTGTAATTGGAGAATTTCCTCTACCTGCCCTATACTGCCATATGACATAAGATTGCTATGGAAAACAAATGGACTGAACCACCAGGTTGCATTCAGACTTGACACAGTCTACACAGCCCCATGGGCAACAAGTATACATAAAAAGCAGTCCTTCCACATTAGATGCCAAATGTGATAGCCAAGAGTAGATTTCTAAGGAAATAACACATGTACAAGTTAAGCTGTGATTCAACAACAAACTGGGAGGACTTTTAGGTGCCAAAGTGTAAGGCTTTTCCCCATGCTATGAAGCTCAATCCAAGAGGCTGGATAGAGAGAAAGCATTTTTTATGTACCAAACATGTCTGTCTAGTCATGTAGTGAATCATCTATGGTGGAACCAGAGAGCCATTTTGGTCATCACAAACAAGTACAAAAAGCAATATTCCCTGTGCCCTTTCACTTTCTATCTCAGTGAGAAAGAACTTTTTGGAATGTCTTAATATAAATAGGATTTCATTTACTGTTCTTATCAACATTACTAATTCCAATAAATTAATTTTACATTATTCTTTAGAAAGAAATATCAATTTTGCACTAATATGTAATCCAGTCTCCTGACCCAGTTTAATGATAGTCCCACACCATGTTTTTATTTATATTATTACTTACATCTTATCAAAATGAAGTCATGCTTTGGAGAACATGTTGTGATGATCACAGCTTTGTTGCTTAACAGAAAACTCATGGTTTGTTACTTTATCAAAAAATGTTCAAGAATTTGGTGTTTTCTGAGAGAACCAGCATACTCCATTAAGAGTGCTATAACAAAGTCATCTCCATGTCTTTCAGACCAATGAATGTGTCCGGCACAGAAACCACCAACTCCGTTAGCCACTTTATCCTCGTGGGCTTTCCCTCAAGCCCAGAAATGCAGCTCCTCTACTTCGGGCTCTTCTCAGTAGTCTACACGCTGACTCTCATGGGGAACGCAGCCATTGTCTGTGCAGTGCGGTGGGAACGGCGTCTTCACACGCCCATGTACATCCTCTTGGGGAATTTCTCTCTCCTGGAAATATGTTATGTCACCACGACCGTCCCTAACATGTTGGCCAATTTCCTGTCCTCAAGCAAGTCCATTTCCTTTGTGAACTGTTTTGCACAGTTCTACTTCTTCTTCTCTCTGGGGTGTGATGAGGGCTTCTTCCTCTGCATCATGGCCTTTGACAGGTACCTTGCCATCTGTCGTCCTCTGCATTACCCACGCATTATGACGAAACAGCTGTACACTGGCCTTGCCATCTTTGGCTGGTCGTGCGGGTTCGTCCTCTTCCTAACCCCAGTTGTTCTCGTTTCACAGTTACCCTACTGTGGCCCAAATACCATCAACTATTTCTTGTGTGATCCTGCCCCGTTGATGATGCTGTCCTGTTCTGAAGACACCACAACACAGTTCATTTACTCTACTTTCAATGCTGTTTTCATGATTGGAACCTTTCTCTTTGTTCTTTGTTCCTATGCTCTGGTGATTGTGGCTGTGCTAAGGATGCCCTCAGCAGCAGGCAAACGCAAGGCTTTCTCCACTTGTGCTTCTCATCTGGCAGTGGTGATCCTGTTTTTTGGCTCTGTTATGGTGATGTATGTTAGTCCTGGATCAGGACGCCCAGTGAAAATGCAGAAAATTGTGACCTTACTTTATTCTGTGATAACACCCCTCTGTAATCCTCTAATCTATAGCCTTAGGAACAAGGAAATGAAGACTGCTCTGAAGAAAATCTTTGGCACTGCGCATGGTATTCATAAAATGTAAATCAGTCAAATTCCATCACTGGAGTGTAACTTCCCTTAACAAAACATGAGTGATATATTTGTCTGAAAATTCACTAAACTGTATTTCAAAACTACTAAAATGAAAGCCCATTATCATCTTAAACACCACTCACCACAAATTGTAGTAGTCTTATTTAAGAATGTATTTTAGCAAGTGGATTCAATTTTGTTTTGAAGCTATTTATCAAGTAAGTGAAATTTTAGTATCTAAGCCCATTAGTCCCTCTATATGTAATTCAATTTCTAAAAAGACAGAGGTCTATTTTGCATTACTGAGTTGAAACAACTGATACACATGTAATAGAGAGCACAGATTGCTTTGGGCATTAACACTGTAAGCCAATAATTCTCCACTGAGACATACTTACTGAGAAGGAAGATGCAAATTTGAAGGAAGTCTACCCTGTCAAAGTATGCATCTTTAAGGAAACAGACTAATAGCCTTAGCTGGATATTAATGATTTTTCAGAGGGCACAGGACAAGGATTAGGAATTTACAGTGTATTAGCTACCTAGAATACGGTAAAGATAAGAGCTAAACATAAAGTCCAGGACATTACTCAAGGCGTAACTCAGCTTGGGGTAAATACAGTTAAACAACAGTTTCTGGTACCATGTGTGGTTTAATTTTAGCACTGTGTGACTTATTTTAATGCCATAACCATCTTAAAACTATTTCCATAAACTTCACACTTGTCAGAATGGCTAAAATAAAAAACACAAGAAACTAGCATTGGCAAGGATGTGGAGGAAAAAGGAAACTCATGTACTGTTGGTGGGAATACAAACTGGTGCAGCTACCATAGAAAACAGTATGGAGGTTCCTTAAAAATTAAAAATAGAATTACCATATGATCCAGTTATTCTACTACTGGATATTTACCCACAGAAAATGAAAATGCTAATTTGAGGTGATGCAGGCACCCCAGGTCCACTGTAGCATTATTTACAATAGCCAAGATATGACAGCAATCCAATGCCCACCCATAGATGAATAGATAAAGAACATATGGAAGATAAAGAAGATAGATATGTCTATGTATACATACACATACAATGGACTATTGCTCAACCATAAAAAGAATGAAATTTTTCCATTTGCAATAACATGGATGGACCTACAGAATATAATGCTAAGCAAAGTAAGTCAGACAGAGAAAGACAAAATAGCATATTATTTCACTCATAGGTGGAAATTAAGAACCAAATGAACAAAGAAAGAGACCAAAAACAAAACAAAAAAACAAACAAAACCCGATCCTTAAATAATAAAGAACAAACTGGTGGTTGAAAAAGGGGAGGTAAGTGGAGGGATGGGTGAATGAGGTGTATGGAATTAAGAGTTTTTTGAACCCCTATATTGTACACCTGAAACAAATATAACACTATATGTTAATTACACTAGAATTTCTTTCTCAATATATTTTATTAGTGACCTATCTCAGTGAGTTATGGCATATTACAAAGATAAACCAAAATTATATTGATCCATCAACATTTCCCTATGGTTAGCCTTTGATGTATGTAAATATCTCTATGTTCAATTATAAGGTTAACACAACTTTACTTTTTCTTTTGTTCCGTCTCTTTATTCAATTTTTAAATATGTTTTTATTTTAATTCCTATGTAGTTAACATACAGTGTTAAATAGTTTCAGGTATAGAATACAGTGATTCAACATCTATACATTACTCAGTGCTCCTCATAATACTGGAATATAAAAAATAAATGAATAAAATTTTAAAATATTTATTTTCTCCTCTGGGATGCAGCAAAGGCAGTCATAAGAGGAAAGCATATAGCAGTCCAGGGCTTCCTAAACAGGAAGAAATGTCTCAGATACACAACCTAACCTTACACCCTAAAGAGCTGGAAAAACAACAGCAAATATAGCAGAAGACAGGAAATAATAAAGTTTAGAGCAGAAATTAATGCACTGAAACAAAAAAAAAAACCCAAAAAACAAAAAAAAAAAAAGTAGATCAATGAAACCAGAAGTTGGTTCTTTGAAAGAAATAACAAAATTGATAAACCACTAGCCAGTTTAATCAAAAAGAAAAAGGAAAGAACCCAAATACTAAAATCAAGAATGAAAGAGGAAAGATCACAACCAAAACAACAGAAATACAAACAATAATAAGAGAATAATATGAGATCCTGTACACCAATAAATTGGGCAATCTGGAAGAAATACACAAATTCCTAGGAACATATAAACCACCAAAACTGAAACAGGAAGAAACAGAAATTTGAACACACCCATAACCAGTAAAGAAATATAATTAATAATCAAAAATCACCTAAAAAACAATGGTCCAGGGCCAGATGGCTTTCCAAGGGAATTCTAACACACATTTAAGGAAGAGTTAACAACTATGCTCTCTTTTAAAAATTTAATTAATTTATTTTAATATGAAATCTATTGTCAAACTGGTTCCCATACAACACCCAGTGCTCATCCCAACAGGTGCCCTCAATACCCATCACCCACTATCCCTTCCCTCCCACCGCCCATCAACCCTCAGTTTGTTCTCAGTTTTTAAGACTCTCTTATGTTTTGGCTCTCTCCCTCTCTAACTTTTTTTTCCTTCCCCTTCCCCATGGTCTTCTGTTAAGTTTCTCAGGATCCACAAAAGAGTGAAAACATGGTATGTGTCTTTCTCTGTGTGACTTATTTCACTTAGCATAACACTCTCTAGTCCCATCAACATTGCTACAATAGGCCATATTTCATTCTTTCTCATTGCCACATAGCATTCCATTGTGTATATAAACAACGATTTCTTTATCCATTCATCAGTTGATGGACATTTAGGCTCTTTCCATAATTTGGCTATTGTTGAAAGTGCTGCTATAAACATTGGGGTACAAGTGCCCCTATGCATCAGCACTCCTGTATCCCTTGGGTAAATTCCCAGCAGTGCTATTGCTGGGTCATAGGGTAGGTCTATTTTTAATTTTTTGAGGAACCTGCACACTGTTTTCCAGAGCAGCTGCACCAGTTTGCATTCCCACCAACAGTTCAAGAGGGTTCCCGTTTCTCCACATCCGCTTCAGCATCTATAGTCTCCTGATTTGTTCATTTTAGCCAATCTGACTGGTGTGAAGTGATATCTCAGAGTGGTTTTTGATTTGTATTTCCATGAAGAGGACGTGGAGTATCTTTTAATGTGCCTGATGGCCATCCGATTGTCTTCTTTAGAGAAGTATCTGTTCATGTTTTCGGCCCATTTCTTCACTGGATTATTTGTTTTTCAGGTGTGGAGTTTGGTGAGCTCTTTATAGATTTTGGATACTAGCCCTTTGTCCAATATGTCACTTGCAAATATCTTTTCCCATTCCATTGGTTGCCTTTTAGTTGTGTTGATTGTTTCCTTTGCTGTGCAGAAGCTTTTTATCTTCATGAGGTCCCAATAGCTCATTTTTGCTTCTAATGCCCTTGCCTTTGGGGATGTGTCAAGTAAGAAATTGCTGCGGCTGAGGTCAGAGAGGTTTTTTCCTGCTTTCTCCTCTAGGGTTTTGATGGTTTCCTGTCTCCCATTCAGGTCCTTTACCCATTTTGAGTTTATTTTTGTGAATGGTGTGAGAAAGTGGTCTAGTTTCATCCTTCTGCATGTTGCTGTCCAGTCCTCCCAGCACCATTTGTTAAAGAGACTGTCTTGTTTCCATTGGATATTGTTTCCGGCTTTGTCAAAGATTAGTTGGCCATACTTCTGTGGGTCAAGTTCTGGGGTTTCTATTCTCTTCCATTGGTCTATGTGTCTGTTTTTGTGCCAATACCATGCTGTCTTGATGATTACAGCTTTGGAGTAGAGGCTAAAGTCTGGGATTGT
>NW_026057582.1:74665936-74666000 GCF_023721935.1 Panthera uncia | reverse complement strand
GGAGGGAGGGAGGGAGGGAGAGAGAGAGAGAGAGAGAGAGAGAGAGAGAGAGAGAGAGAGAGAG
>NW_026057582.1:74640597-74665926 GCF_023721935.1 Panthera uncia | reverse complement strand
AGAGAGAGAGAGAGAGAGAGAGAGAGAGAGAGAGAGAGAGAGAGAGATGAGTCACAGAGAGAGAGGGAGACACAGAACCTAAAGCAGGCTCAAGGCTCTGAACTGTCAGCACAAAGCCCAATATGGGGATAGAACTCACAAACGGCGAGATCATGACCTGAGCCGAAGTTGGACACTTAACCCACTGAGCCACCCAGGCCCCAAAGGAGTTCTTAAATCTTAATAATACTTAATGAAAATCAATACCCATTACTTACAAATATTTTATGTCCTCTGAAGTGATATGAGACCCACTGCCTTCCCTCATCTTTTATCTGGAAGATAATGCACAGCAGAAGTGTCAGCTCAGGTTTTCCTGATGAGATTTTTAAACAAATATATTCTGGATAGACATTTGAGGTGCCCTGCAAGGAAGAATGAAGGCTTTGTTAAAAAACATTATGTATTATTTTACATACTTTCTCTAAAATATAAGACATATTCATAGATTAAAAGTACAAAAGAAAATTCACAGCCCTTTTTTCTGTAGCAATATTACAATTTTTTTCTGTAGCAATATTTTCAGTAGCAGTTGAGGGGCTCCCACCTGTGCCCTCTTTGAGGGTCTAGGTGTGCAGGATTTTGGATTCCTGGTGGCTCTCTCTCACAGTTTGAGCCTCACAAAGGATTCTCTTTGACTGTTACACAAAAGGAATAGAGTGTCAGAGAACTCTCCATTCGTTTTATTATGCATCCCTTTCTGGCCACATATTGTCCCTGGAGGCCACCCCTCAGGAGCAGCAGGGACAATCACAGTGCATCAATCAACCCCCAAGTGTGTTTTACTTCCAGTCATGAACTCAAAGGCGAAAGGGCCTCCCTGAATCCATTGGTGAGACTGTCACCTAATAATGGCCCCTCTGCTCTGCTGCTTACCTTACACCTCCAGACTGGTTCTGGATTTTAAAAACCAGCCTCATTGGATGTCACCAGTTGCTTCAAAGCTCCTGGAGTTCCCTTTCCTTCACATGTGCATTTAAGTTCACTTTAACAAATCCCCAAATCCTGAGTATCTCCCCAATTGTCCACTAAGAGAAATTTCCCCACCAATCTTCATCACTCCATGTAGTGTTGTTTGAATTGGTTTCTACTCCCCCTGCAGCCCCCTGGCAGCCAGAACTGACACCTGCTGGAACTATCCAGTGGCTTTCAGGCTTTGAGAGTAGAAAAACCTGGTTTCATTTAACATTTAGAGCCTCTCTCACAGCCTGCCTCAACCCCAAGTATTCTATGTCTCTTTATATTTTAAAATTATCTTCCTCCAATGGATATAAATACTATTTCTAGATTTATATCATGCTTGGATGATAGCTTTTAGTACCTGCTATGTGCCGATTACTGTGTCAACAGATTTCACGTGTATTATCTGATATATAATACTCATAAATTTTTTTGAAGATAGTCTTACCAGTTTATTTATTTTTTTTAAATTTTTTTTAATTTGACATTTATTTATTTTTGAGACATAGAGAGACAGAGCATGAACGGGGGAGGGTCAGAGAGAGAGGGAGACACAGAATCTGAAACAGGCTCCAGGCTCCGAGCTGTCAGCACAGAGCCCGACGCGGGGCTCGAACTCACGGACTGTGAGATCATGACCTGAGCCAAAGTCGGTCACCCAACCAACTGAGCCACCCAGGCGCCCCATAGTCTTACCAGTTTAAATGATTAAATAGAAGCATACAGAGAGTAAGACCTTATATTTGGCTATAATTCAACTTGGTTTATTTACTTTCCACAAATAAAAGTCTTGTAGTGAAAAATTATATTTAATCTGCCTATAGCTTCAACCTGTCTATTCTTTCTTGGTCATTGTTCTATTAACATTATTTTTATTATTATTTTCTGCTTCCTTTATTTTTAAAATATTTTTACTTCAACACTAACTTGATCAGGTTGTTCAGAAGCTGCTGTCTATGGTTTTACTTGCTGCTTACCTTGGTACAAAAATTTTCATTGAAAAATGAGTGCCCATTGTGAACAAAGATTTATTCAAAGTAGTCATTTCCCACAGAGAGCTTTTAGGGTAATAAGGTACTTTGGCAAAAGTTTCAGCAAAGAACCCTGCACAAGGGGAAAACTTTATATCCATTTCATTCTTTGCTGCTTAAACAGATACATAGTAGTCTTATACTGACAGTGAGGTACATTTGACTTCTTGGGCATGGTTCATAGGAAGGTGGGAGTCAGACCTGTTTCAGATGTCACCTTCTTCTATCAGACACTAACTCATGTTAGGCTCCTTTTCTCTTCTCTAAGTTTTAGTCATTTTAGCACACAGGTATGAAGTGGCAGGAACCAGCCAGAATGTCTCTAATCCAAGCTGAGAAAGCAAGAGTGGAAACAGCCTACTCACTCTGTTCACTGTCCAACAGTTCCTGCAGAAAGTAACTTGGGACAAATATTTCTGAGTAACATTAACTGCTGGCCCTAATTCCTCTTTTTTCTTCTGGTGCTAATTAAGGATACTCTAATTTTTCCATTTTGGAAGTACGATTGATGTTTCTGGAAGTTTTCAACCCACTAATGCTTTCGTATTGCACTTGGACACTCCTTTTTAACCTCCTTAACTTCTGCCCTCAATGACTTGCTTTTGAAAATGTATTGAGTCTATGTCACTTTGATGATGGAGGTCTAAATTCTTTGGTACAATCTTTATTTTTAATTTATTTTTATTCTTTCTGTTTGTGTATATGCAATAGGTATTTATTAAAGAACTAATGAGATAAAGGAAAAAAGAGAAGAGAGAAATGTTTTATTAACACAAGAGGCCAGCCTGACCCACAATCAGTTCATTATACCAGCATACCGATCTGAGAAATTTTTTCTTTTTTTCCCCTACAAGATTTCATTTAACATATAGTGTAGTATTGGTTTCAGGAGTAGAATTTAGTGATCCCTCCAGTGTAACATATCGTGTAGTATTGGTTTCAGGAGGAATTTAGTGATTGATCCCCTATATACAACACCCAGGGCTCATCACAACAACTGCTCTTCTTAATGTCCATCACCCGTTTAGCCCATGTCCCCACCCACTTCCCCTCCAGCAACCCTCAGTTTGTTCTCTATCTTTAAGAGTCTCTTATGGTTTGCCTCCTTCTCTGTCTCTATCTTGTTTTATTTTTCTGTGTCTTCCCCTATGTTCATCTGTTTTATTTCTTAAATTCCACATAAGTGAAATCATATGGTATTTGTCTTTCTCTGACTGACTTATTTTGCTTAGCATAATACACTATAGTTCTATCCACATCATTGTAAATGGCCAGATTTTATTGTTTTGGTGGCTGAGTAATATTCCATAGTATATGCATACCACTTCTTCTTTATCCATTCATCAGTTGATGAACAGTTGTGCTCTTTCCATAATTTGGCTACTGTTGATAATGCAGCTATAAACATTGGGGTGCATATGCCCCTTTGAATCAGTATTTTTGAATCCTCTGGAAAATACCTAGTAGTGCAATTGCTGGGACATTGGGTAGTTCCATCTTTAACTTTCTGAGGCACCTCTACACTGTTTTCCAGTGTGGCTGCATCAGTTTTCCTTCCTACCAACAATGTAGGAAGGTTCCCCTTTCTCCACATCCTCCCCACATTTTTGTTTCTTGAGTTATTCATTTTATCCATTCTGACAGGTGTGAGGTGGTATCTCACTGTGGTTTTGATTTGTATTTTCTGATGATGAATGATTTTGAGCATCTTTTCATGTGTTTGTTGGCCATTTGCATGTCTTCTTTGGAGAAGTGTCTATTCATGTCTTCTGCCAGTTTCTTAACTGGATTATTTATTTTTTGCATGTTCAGTTTGATAAGTTCCTTATAGATTTTCGATACTAACCCTTTACCCAATGTATCATTTGCACATATCTTCATCCATTCCATAGGCTGCCTTTTAGTTTTGTCGATTGTTTCCTTCACTGTGCAGAAGATTTTTATCTTGATGAAGTCCCAATAGTTGATATTTGTTTTTATTTCCCTTGCCTCTGGAGATGTGTCTAATAAGAAGTTGCTATAGCCAAGGTCAGGAGGCTGCTGCCTGTGTTCTCCTCTAGATCTTGATGATTTATGCCTCATAATTAGGTGTCTCACCAATTTTGAATTTATTTTGTGTATGGTGTAAGAAAGTGGTCCAGTTTCATTCTTCTGCATGTTGCTTTCCAGTTTTCCCAACACCATTTGTTGAAGAGACTTTTTTTTTTCCTTTGGATATGCTTTCCTGCTTTGTCAAAGATTAGTTGGCTATATAGTTGTGGGTCCACTTCTGTGTTCTCTATTCTATTCCATTGATATATGTGTCTGTTTTTGTGCCAATACCATACTATCTGGATGATTACAGCTTTGTAATACAGCTTGAAGTCCAGAATTGTGACACCTCCAACTTTGTTTTCGGTTTTCAACATTACTTTGGCCTTTTGGGGTCTTTTCTGGTTCCACACAAATTTTAGAACTGTTTGTTCTACCTGTGCAAAAATGCTGGTGGTGTTTTGATATGGATTACATTGAATATGCAGATTGCTTTGGGTGGTATAGACATTTCAACAATATTTGTTCTTCCAGTCCAGGAGCATGGAATATTTTTTCATTTCCCTGTGTCTTTTTCAATTTGTTTCGTAAGTGTTCTAGAGTTTACAGAGTATAGATCTTTTACCTCTTTTGTTAGGTTTATTCATAAGTATCTTATGGATTTTGTGCAATTGTAAATAGGATCGATTCTTTGATTACTTTTCTACTGCTTCATTATTGGTGTGTAGAAATGCAAGATATTTCTGTATGTTGTTTATGTATTCTGCGATTTTACTCAACTCATGTATCTGCTCCAGCAATATACTGGTGGAGTCTCCTAGATTTTCC
The DNA here is from genome assembly GCF_023721935.1 of Panthera uncia. Classification (NCBI taxonomy): domain Eukaryota; kingdom Metazoa; phylum Chordata; class Mammalia; order Carnivora; family Felidae; genus Panthera; species Panthera uncia. The sequence continues at coordinate 74,661,037 of NW_026057582.1, read as the reverse complement.
ATGAAGAGTATCATGTCATCTGAGAAGAGTGAAAGTTTGACACCTTCCTTGCCAACTGTATGCCTTTTATTTCTTTTTGTTGTGTGATTGTGAGGCTAGGACTTCCAGTACTATGTTGAACAACAGTGGTGTCATGTTCCTGACCTTAGGAGAAAAGCTCTCAGTTTTTCCCCATTGAGAATGGTATTAGCTGTGGGTCTTTCATATATGGATTTTATGATGTTGAGGTGTCCCACTTTCTTGAGGGTTTTTATCAAGAAAGGATGCTGTATTTTGTAAAGGCTTTTTTTGCATCTATTGAGAGGATCACATGGTTCTTATCCACCAAACATGTGGTGTATCATGTTGATTGATTTGTGAATATTGAACCACTCTGACAATTGGTATGTAATTCTCCTTCTTAGGGGTTCTTTGTCTGTTTTTGGAATCAAGGTAATGTTGTCCTCATAGATGAATTTGGAAGTTTTCCTTCCATTTCTATTTTTTGGAACAGTTTGAGAAGAATAGGTATTAATTCTTTTTTAAATGTTTGGTAGAATTCCCCAGGGAAGCCATCTGGTCCTGGACTTTTGTTGTTGGGAGATTTCTGATTACTGATTCCATTTCAGTAGATTGGAATCTCTCCATTTCAGGAGAGATTGTGATCTCTCCTCTTTCATTTGTGTTTTTATTTATTTGGGTCATTTCTCTTTTCTTTATGATAAGTCTGGCTAGGAGTTTATTAGTTTTGTTAATCTTTCAAAGAATCAGCTCCTAGTTTTGTTGATCTGTTCTGTTTTTTAAATTTCTATATCATTTATTTCTGGTCTAATCTTTATTATTTCCCTCCATATGCTGGTTTTAGGCTTTATTTGCTGTTATTTTTCCAGCTCCTTTAAGTTTAGTGTTAGGTTGTGTATTTTAGAATTTTCTTCTTGAGGAAAACCCAGATTGCCATATACCTCCCTCTTATGACTGCTTTTGCTGCATGCTGAAAGTTTTGGACTGTCATGTTTTCATTTTCATTGGCTTCCATGTATTTTTAATTTCTTCTTTAGTTTCCTAGTTAACCCTTTAATTCTTTAATAGGATGTTCTTTAACTTCCATTATTTGCAGTCTTTCTTTTTGTGGTTGACTTCAAGTTTCGTGGTGTTGTGGTCCGAAAATATGCATGGCCTTATCTCAATTTTTTTTTTTTTTAAACTGGCCGAGGCCTTATTTGTGACCCTGTATGTGGTCTTTTCTGGAGAATGTTCTATGTGCACTCAAAAAGAATGTTCATTCTGTTGCTTTAGGGTGAAATGCTCTAAATATATCTGTTAATTCCATTGGGTCCAATGTGTCATTCAAAGCCATTGTTTCCTTGTTGATCTTCTGCTTACATGATCTGTCCATTGCTATAAGTGGGGTGTTAAAGTCTCCTACTATTAATGTATTATTATCAAATGCATTTCTTTAAGTTTGTTATTAGTTGATTTATATATTTGGGTGTTCCAAATTTGGGACATAAATATTTATAATTGTCAGATCTTGTTGGATAGACCCCTTTATTATGATACAGTGCTCTTCTTCATCTCTTATTAAAGTCTTTGTTTTAAAATCTAGTTTATCTGATCTATGTATGGCTACTCCAACTTTCTTTTGATGTCTGTTAGCATGATGGGTCTCCGCCCCCTTAGTTTCTACCCAGAAGTATCTTTGGGTTCTAAAATGAGTCTCTTGTAAGCAACATATTATGGGTCTCATTTTTTTTTAAAGCTATTCTGATACCTTCTGCCTTTTCATTGGCACATTTAGTCCATTTACATTCAAAGTAATTATTGATCAATATGAATTTAATGCCATTGTATTGCCTGTAAAATCACTGTTCTTGTAGATTGTCTCTGTTCCTTTCCAGTCTTTGTTGCTTTTGGTCTCTCTTTCCCACTCAAAGTGTACCCTTTAATAATTCTTGCAGAGCTGGTTTAGTGTTCACAAACTCTTTCAGTTTTTGCTTGTCTTGGAAACTCTTTCTCTCTCCTTATGTTCTGAATGACAGCCTTGTTGGATAAAGTATTTTTGCTTGCGTATTTTTCATGTTTAGCACATTGAATATATCACGCCACTCCCTTCTGGCCTGCCAAGTGTCTGCTGCTAACCTTGTGTGTCTACCCTTGTATATTAAGGTCCTTTTGTCCCTAGCTGCTTTCAGAATTCTCTTTATCTTTGTATTTTGCAAGTTTCACTATGGTATGTCTTGGTATTGATCTGTTTTTGTTGATTTTTAGGGGAGTTCTCTGTGCCTCTTGGACTTGGATGTCTGTTACCTTCCCCAGATTAGTGATGCTTTCAGCTATAATTTGTCTAAATAAACCTTCTGTTCCTTTTTCCTGCTTTTCTCCTGGGACTCTGATGATATGGATATTATTGTACTTTCTGGAATTGTGGATTTCCCTAGGTCTATATTCATGATCTAATAGTTTTCTTTCCCTTTACTTTTTAGCTTCATTATTTTCCACAGCTTTATCTACTATATCACTTATTGAATCCTCTGCTTTTTCCATCCTCATTGTGATTACATCCAGTTGGTTTTGCATCTCCATTATAGTATTTTTTAATTTCAGCCTGACTAGTTTTTAAGACCTTTATCTCTGCAGCAAGGATTTCTCTGGTGTCTTTTTGCTTTTTATTTTCAAGCCCAGCTAGTATTTTTATGACTGTTGTTCTAAATTCTTATTCTGATATATTAGTTATATCTCTTGAGCAAATCCCTGGCTGCGGTTTCTTTGTGATCTTTCTTTGGGGGAGAATTCCTCCATCTTGTCATTTCATCTAGATTTCTGGTTTGTGTGTGTTATGAAAGCTTATTCTGTTTCCTGCTCCTGAGGGTAATGCTATATGAAGAAGGGGTTATACACTGCCCAGAGCCTGGTGCTTCAGGAAGTGTTTCTGGTATATGCTGTGTGCACTCTGCTGTTGTGATTTGGCTGCTCTTTTCCCCAGGTCAGTCCCCTGCAGAGTTCCCCTTTGCTTGTAGTGGGGAGTGTTTGGACCTTCAACTGGTATGTTTTGATTTGTTTGTTAAAATAAGCCTGGTTTAAAACAACAACAACAAAAGACCTGAAGCAAAATAAAAGGAAAAGAACAAAAATCTCCAAACAGACAAACAGAAGACTATAAGCCTGATTCCAAAGAAAAATAAGGAAAAAAAGAAGAAAAAGAACGAAAGAAAAAGAAGCCTGACCCAAAAAACGGGAAAAGAAAATAAAAAGCAAATAGACAAAAAATATCAGCCTGATTAAAAAAAAAAAAAAAAAAAAAAAAAGCCTGTTCGTATTTCCATCAAAACTGAAAAACTGAAGCTGATGCTTTGGAGCACTCTATGATCAGTTAATTTGGTGCATGTGGGGGAGTCCGGACAGGGAGGCTATGCTCATCCTCTGAGGGAAAAAGGCCTGCTGTGCTGGCTCACAGCCAGACCTGACCTCTCCTAGCCCCTTTAAGATGCAGGGGAGTGGGGATTGGTGTAAGCAGCTCCTCCTCCACTGGGGGCGCTGTGTTGCTCACTGAAGGCCGACTAAGCTGGTGTGTCGGGCAAGATGGCATCACACCGCCCTCTGGTCCCAGGTAAGGGAGCTGGCACCTCTCTTCAGGTAGCCCTCACAGACAGGCAAACACTCTTCCCTCCTTTGTCCCAGGCTTCTGTCAGATCCCTCCTCTCAACCTTTCTGTGCCGGGTGCCACAGCTCTCCTGTGTTTTATCTCTGGTGCAAATCTTACAGAACTGGGTAACAGGCATACCTGCTTCCCTCCTCCAGAAGAGAGCCCTGCAGTGCTATGCCTGGCACTGTTCTGTCCCAGAAAAGTAGTCGCACAGCAGTGCAGGTGCCTAGAGCTTATGGTGATTCACAGGGAAAAGCTGCGACCACTATAGCTGCCCTCTACATGTGTTTCTGTCCCCTGCTGTTAATTGGCTGCTCAAAGGCACCAACTGGGTGCTTTTGTCCTTGGAGAGGCAATATACTTTCTTCCCAATGCATTCCAGGGAGAGGAACATTCTCTACCAGTGTGGCCCAGGGGATTCCCTACACTGTTGGCTGTCCATTCAGGCCCCCACCCCCCTTCTCCCCAGGTGCATTGCTGCCGGCCCTACTCCAGATTTCCTAAAACTCAGAATTTCAGCTCACTTGTTTGCAAAAATTTTCTATAGTCCGTTACTGGTCAGTGGTTTGGGGGGAGTACTTTTCTTGCATGAACCCAACACACTGCTCTCTCTCTCTCCCTGTCTTTTTCTCTCCATGAAGAGGCTCCCACCCCTCAGCACCACGGCTTTTCTCTCCCCCAACTTCCCTCTCTGCGCCACGCATCTGCCACGTTCTCTCCCTCAAATTATGCAGATTGTTCTCTTAAGCCTCATCAACTTCCCAGGTGTTCAAAATGATTTGATGTTGATCTAGCTGTGTTGGAGGAATGAGACTAGCCAGGGTCCTCCTCCTACTCTGCCATTTTAACTCTTCTCCGCGCCCCCCCCCCACCTTTTTAAAGTTTTTATTTAAATTCCAGTTGATTAACATACAGTGTAATACTAGTTTCAGGTGTAGAATTTAGTGATTCATCACTTACAACTTCTAGTGCTCATCATGACAAATGCACTCCTTAATACCCACTGATCTCCTGTCCAGCAAGCCTCAGTTTGTTCTCCATAGTTGAGTCTGTTTTCTATTTACCTCTCTTTTATGTCCTCCTATGTTCATCTGTTTAATTTTTTTTAATTAAACTTTTTATTTGGAGGTAATCGTAGACTCATGTACAGTTGTAAGAAATAACACAGAGAAATCCATGTACCCTTTATCCAGTTTTCACCAATAGCAACAGCTGGCAAAATTATAGTACTATATCATAGACAAGATATTGACATTGGTAAGAGGAAAGATAAAAACATTTCTATCACTACGAGGATCCCTGGTGTTTTCCTTGTATGGCCACACTCACTTCCCTCTGGTCCCATCTCCTTCTTAATCCCTGGGCAACCACTAAGCTGTTCTCCATTTCTAGAATTTTGTCATTTCAAGAATATTATATAAATGGAATAATACAGTATGTAATTTTTGGTACAATCTTTTAACAATATTTTGTGATTAGTAATATTTGTGTTGTATCCCATTAGTATGTAACTTTCCAAATTAGTTCTTTCCCTTTTTAATTTCAGAAGTACCTCATAAACCAGTCTTCTCTGATATGACACTTCCCCCAAAAGAGACAGCCATTCTGAAAAAAAAATTGAAATTTTCTAGATGTTTCAAGTTTAGATAAATTCTTCAAATGTAAACTTGAACCCATGTGTTTTTCTATCACTCTAGTATTATTATTATGCTTTTGACTCTTTCCATTTCCTTTTTTTTTTAATGTTTATTCACTTCTAGAGACAGAGTGCAAGTGGGGTGGGGGTGGGATTGTCAGAGGGAGAGAGAGAGACACAGAATCCAAAGCAGGCTCCAGGTTCTGAGCTGTCAGCACAGAGCCTGATGCGGGGTTCGAGCTCATGAATCATGAGATCATGACCTGAACCAAATTCAGATGCTTAACCAACTGAGCCACCCAGGCACCCTTCTTTTTGTTTTCTGCTTTCCTTTCTTTGTGTTTTCTTCCTAGAATTGGTGCCAAGGCAACTGAGGTTCTGTGATATTGCTAGTGAGCTCCGTTGCCTCACTTGTCTTATTTAGCCTATCAGTATGTAGCTGAGCCCATACAGTAAAGCCCAGGGTTTGGATATCTCAGAGCTGTAATATCAGTTTGGATATCCCAGGATAAAGCTAAACAGAAGCCAAACAGGACATTTTGCTGCTGAAGAGAAAATATATTTTGGGCCTGAAAGTAATTGCTTAAGTTATGAGTACCCAAGGGACACCAGGTCCTGATTAGGTGTTTGGATTCAAACTCTGGAAAGCAATCAGCTCTAGACCTGAAAGGTATTGTCAGGAAGTGGTGTACCTGGGTTAAATCTGATCTTCTCAGGCCCTCTTTTTGTTAGCCAAGATGTTGTTAAAGGTATGGCAGCTAAACCCCAAGGGCTGTTGGATGGACTCTACTTTATGCAGTATGGCCCAGGATATTTAGGTTCCTATCTTTGTCAGCCTTCCAGAGGCCATATGTAAAGACTCTGAAGAGTGCTATGTTCCCTGTGAAATTTGGGTGAAAGAGAGAGAAGTGGCCAAATATACACACTTGTTAATTTCATAATCGAATTAGTTTTTTTCTTTTTCTTTTTTTAAATTTGAGTATAGTTGACACCCATTATTACATTAGTTTGGGATATACAACATAGTGATTTGACAAGTCTATATGTGATTCTGTGCTCACCAGAAATGTAGCTAACATCTGTCACCATGCAACACTATTACAATACTCTTGACTGTATTTCTTATGCTGTGCCTTTTAGTCCTGTGACTTTTTCATTACATAACTGGAAGCCTGTATATCCCACTCCCCTTCACCAATTTTTCCCATCATCCCACCCCACTCTGGCAACCAACAGCTCGTTCACTGTATTTATAGGTCTCATTTGTTTTTTTGTTTATTTTAGATTCCACATATAAATGAAATCATATGGCATTTGTCTTTTTCATTCTGACTTATTTTAGCTAGCATAATACCCTCTAGGTCCATCCATGTTGTCATCAGAAATGGCACGATCTCATTCTGTTTATGGCTACATAATACTCCATTGTTATACCACATCTTCCTTTTCCATTTGTCTATCGTTGGACACATAAGTTGCTTCTATATCTTGGCTTCTGTAAATAATGCTGCAATAGATATAGGGGTACATATACCTTTTTGAATTAGCATTTTCACTTTCTTTGGATAAATACCCAGTAGTGGAATTACTGAATCATATGGTATTTCTATTATTACTTTTCTGAGGAAAATAAATATTATTTTTCACAGTGCCTGTACTAACACTGAATGAGTGTTCCTTTTTCTCCACATCCTCACCAACACTTTTTGATTTTAGCCACTCTGACAGGTGTAAGGTGAAATCTAATTGTGATTTTGATTTGCATTTCCCTGATAGTGATGCTGAGCATGTTTTCATGTTTCTAGTGGCCATTTGTATGTCTTCTTTGGAAAAATGTCTACTTAGGTCTATGTCCATTTTTAAATTGGATTTTTTTTTGGTATGAGTTGTATGAGTTCTTTATTTTGGATATTAACTCCGTATTGAATGTATCATTTGCAAATATCTTCAGTTGACTAGGTTGCCTTTTCACTTTGCTGATGGTTTCTGGTGCTGTGCATAAGATTTTTATTTTGGTCTAGGCCCAGAAGTTTATTTTTGTTTTTGTTTCCCTTGCTTGTGGAGACCTATCTAGAAAAAATGTTGCTAACGCTGATGTCAAAGAAATTACTGCCTATATTTTCTTTTAGGAGTTTTATGGATTTAGCTCTCACATTTAGGTCTTTAATACATTTTGATTTTGTGTATGGTGCAAGAAAGCGGTCCAGTTTCATTTTTTTGGATGTAACTGTCCAGTTTTCCCAGCACCACTTATAGAAAAAGCTGTTTTTCTCACTGTATATTCATGCCTCCTTTCTTATAGATTGACCCCATAAGTGTGGGTTCATTTTCTCGTCTGTTTATTCTATTCCATTGATTTAAGTGTCTATTTTTGTGCCAGTACCATACTGTTTTGATTACTATAGTTTTGTAGTATATTTTGAAGTCTGGGATTGTGATACCACCACTTTTGTTATTTTTAAGATTTCTTTGGTTATTCAAAGTATTTTATGATTTCATGCAAATTTTAGAATTATTTGCTCTAGTTTTGTGAAAAATGCTGTTGTGATTTTGACAGGATTTGCACTGAATTTTTAGATTACTTTGGATAGCATGGGCATTTTAACAATATTAATTCTTCCAATCCATGAACATGGTATATCTTTACATTTGCAGTTTTCCAATCTTTAAAATTTGGCATGGATAACCTGCCAAAGCATAGAGCATAACCTGCTCTAGAGGGTTGTTGCATATAATAGGTAAAGTGACTGTTTTCAAAAATATTTAGTGAAATAGTCTAATGAGTGATTTGGGGGGAAAGGAAGTTATCCTGTCAAAAGTGGATATAGCTCCATCCTAAAATATTTATTTTGGGGATTTATAATGCTTATGATGTTCTTGAAGACTTCACAGACTGGCTTAGTTTGTTGTAAGCCATTATTTGCTTTATTTAAATATAGGACTTTTTTTTTTTTAATTGAGAAGACTCCTTCCCACTCTTTTCTATTAATTTCACATGGATTATTTGCTTAAAATATTTTGGATGAAAAAAAGGGAGGGAGTCAAACCATAAGAGACTCTTAAAAACTGAGAATAAACTGAGGGTTGGTGGGGGGTGGGGAGGGTGGGTGATGGGCATTGAGGAGGGCACCTGTTAGGATGAACACTGGGTGTTGTATGGAAACCAATTTGACAGTAAATTTCATACTAAAAAAAAAGAGGTTCTGGGACCAAAAAAAAAATATTTTGGAAAATTTGAAGATAATATATATGTGGTTTATCTCTGTGATTAGCAGCTATAAATGCTCAAATATTAGTGCGTATTATTGAAATAAATGAAGGAGGCTGCAAGGTTATCCTCTGTATTTGAGGAGGTAAGAATTTATTGTATGGTTTGAAAATAATGCAACTCTTTGGTAGTGGTTGAGGTGTGTGAGGGAAATTATGAAGACAAGAAATCATATATTGAGTAGGATAGACTTTGTCTCTTTATAAATAGTTCATCTATTAAACTAAATTAGAAAAATTAGACAAAAATTTCAAAATTTTTATCTCTATATTCTTAATTTATAAAATCCTAAATTCAGCAAAATTTACTAAATAAGTTGGATTTCATTCCATAAGTGGCAGCAACCTGAAATATTAGGTGAAAGTGTTCCTGGGATTTGGGAAGTCTGATTGTAAAGCTTAGTTAATTATTACCTCAAAGTTGGTTATAAGTGCACAAACCACACACATTTAGAAAGAACCAACAGCACATTTTATTAATTACCACACCGTTTCATCTCTTTTTCAATCTGCTAAGAAATGTCGATGACCATAGAGTGAATAAACCATAAGCCCCTGGAGGGGAATCATAATTAAAATAATCAAAAAAGTATTACCATCATAGAACTATATTAAAGATATTTTAGAATGAGTTCTTAATTAAGGTTTATTGCTTATATTAGTAATTTGTCCAGGCAACTGTCAGTCATTCAACTCACTTTGCTTCTGTGAAATAGAACAAAGAAAACCTCTCTTTTGTTATTAAACCCTCAGAAATCCTCCTGCTCTAGGTCCAGACAACCTCAAATCCTCGGTTCTTTCCTAAAGGACATCCAGTTACAGTTACATTTTCACTTTGTGGAAGGGATCTCTTTCTGAAGGCTGTAAATGTGGCTCTGTATATTGCATCTTATTTTCCTATTGCCTTTTATTACATTTTAGAGAGTTATACCAGAAAAAAAAAAAAGATGGCTAACGGTTAAAATAAAATGTATGTTAAAACCAACAATTGTGATTATATATTTTAAAGACTAGATGATCTTTAGAGGCATTTTGGGTAATAAATATGCCACACAGAAAAAATAGTGAAATAAAATGTGGTTCTAAAAATAGTCAATTCACACTAGATTTTCAGGAAAGGAAGTTAAATCCTGGCTACTGCCTGGCTCTTTACATTTAGCATCTATCTTAATCCTACCAGAGATAAGCAATAGTTACAAAATTCCTAATTCTTATTTTGAGTCTTCTCTGATTGACTTCTTACTGCCCAGCTAAGGCTATTGTGTCATGACCAAAGGTCCCACTAAAAAGAATTACAGACCAGTATCCCAGATGAACATGGATGCAAAAAATTCTCAACAATAAAGATACTAGCAAATTGAATCCAATAGTACTTTAAAAGAATTATTCACCATGATCAAGTGGGATTTATTCCTGGGCTGCAGGGGTGGTTCAGTTTCTGCAAATCAATCAATGGGATACACCACGTTAATAAAAGAAAGGATAAGAACCATACGATCCTCTCAACAGGTGCAGAAGAAGCATTTGAAAAAGAGTAGTATCCTTTCTTGTTAAGAACCCTCAAGAAAGTAGGGGTAAAAGGAACATACCTCAACAAAATAAAGCCATATATGAAAGACCCGTAGCTAATATCTTCCTCAATGGGAAAAAACTGAGAGATTTTCCCCTAAGGAAGATGACATGGATGTTCATTCTCACCACTGTTGTCCAACATAATGCTGGAAGTCTTAGCCTCAGCAATCACACAACAAAAGAAATAAAAGGCATCCAAATTGGTAAGGAAGAAATCAAATTTTCACTCTTCTCAGATGACATGATACTCTACATGGAAAACCCGAAAGACACTGGCAAAAAATTGCTAGAACGATACATAAACTCAGAAAAGCCACAGGATGTAAAATCAATATACAAAAATCGATTGCATTTCTATATACCAATAATGAAGCAGCAGAAAAAGAAATCAAGGAATCGATCCCATTTACAATTGCACCAAAACCCATAATATACCTAGGAATAAACCTAACCAAAGAGGTAAAAGGTTTGTACTGTGTGAACTATAGAACACTTGTGAAAGAAATTGAAGAAGACACAAATGGAAAAGCATTCCATGCTCATGGATTGGAGGAACAAATAATGTTAAAATGTCTATATTACTGAAAGCAATCTACACATTCAATGTAATCCCTATCAAAATAACACTAGGATTTTTCAGAGAACTAGAACAAATAATTCAAAAGTTTGTATGGAACCAGAAGAGATCCCAAAAGGCCAAAGTAATGTTGAAAAAGAAAAGCAAAGTGGGAGGTGTCACAATTCTGGACTTCATCAAGACAGTATGGTACTGGCACAAAAACAGACACATCAATGGAACAGAATAGAGAACCCAGAAATGGGCCCACAACTATATGGCCAACTAATCTTTGACAAAGAAGGAAAGCATATCCAATAGAAAAAAGACAGTCTCTTCAACAAATCGTGTTGAGAGAACTGGAAAGCAACATGCAGAAGAATGAAACTGGACCACTTTCTTACACCATACACAAAAATAAATTAAAAAATTGGTGATACACCTAAATATGAGGCAGGAAGCCATCAGAAGCCTAGAGGAGAACATAGCAGCAACCTCCTGACCTTGGCTATAGCAACTTCTTATTAGACTTCTCTCCAGAGGCAAGGGAAATAAAAACAAATATGGACTATTGGGACTTCATCAAGATAAAAATCTTCTGCACAGTGAAGGAAACAATCGACAAAACTAAAAGGCAGCCTATGGGATGGATGAAGATATGTGCAAATGATACATTGGGTAAAGGGTTAGTATCAAAAATCTATAAAGAACTTACCAAACACAACACGCAGAAAATAAATAATCCAGTTAAGAGACTGGCAGAAGACATGAATAGACACTTCTCCAAAGAAGACATACAAATGGCCAACAAACACATGAAGAGTTGCTCAACATCATTCATCATCAGATAATACAAATCAAAACCACAGTGAGATATCACCTCACACCTGTCAGAATGGATAAAATGAGTAATTCAAGAAACAAAAGATGTTGGGAGGATGTGGAGAAAGGGAAACCTTCCTACACTGTTGGTGGGAAGGAAAACTGATATAGCCACACTGGAAAACAGTGTAGAGGTGCCTCAGAAAGTTAAAGATGGAACTACCCAATGTCCCAGCAATTGCACTACTAGGTATTTTCCAAAGGATACAAAAATATTGATTCAAAGGGGCATATGCACCCCAATGTTTATAGCAGCACTATCAACAATAGCCAAATTATGGAAAGAAACCAAATTCCCATAGAATGATGAATATATAAAGAGGTGGTATATATGTGTGTGTGTAATGTGTGTGGAATGGAATATTACTCAGCCATCAAAAAAGAATAAAATCTTGCTATTTGAAATTACATGGATGAAGCTAGAGTATATTGTTATGGAAAATAAGTCAGAGAAAGAAATATATGATTTCACTTATATGTGGAATTTACGAAATGAAACAGATGAACATAGGGGAAGGGAAGGAAAAATAAAATAAGATATAAACAGAGAGGGAGGCAAACCATAAGAGACTCTTAATGATGGAGAACAAACTAAGAGTTGCTGGGGGGGAGGTGGGTGGGGAGATGGGCTAAATGGGTGATGGGCATTAAGGAGGGCACGTGTTGGGATGATCCCTGAGTGTTATATGTAAGTGATGACTCACTAGGGTCTACTCCTGAAACCAATACTACATATATGTTAACTAACTTGAATTTAAATCAAGTCTTATTTTTTTTATTTTTTATTTTTTATTTTTTAATATATGAAATTTACTGTCAAATTGGTTTCCATACAACACCCAGTGCTCATCCCAAAAGGTTCCCTCCTCAATACCCATCACCCACCCTGCCCTCCCTCCCCCCCCCCATCACCCCTCAATTTGTTCTCAGTTTTTAACAGTCTCTTATGTTTTGGCTCTCTCCCACTCTCCTCTCTTTTTTTTTTTTTTTTTTCTTTCCTTCCCCTCCCCCATGGGTTTCTGTTATGTTTCTCAGGATCCACATAAGAGTGAAACCATATGGTATCTGTCTTTCTCTGTATGGCTTATTTCACTTAGCATCACACTCTCCAGTTCCATCCATGTTGCTACAAAAGGCCATATTTCATTTTTTCTCATTGCCACGTAGTATTCCATTGTGTATATAAACCACAATTTCTTTATCCATTCATCAGTTGATGGACATTTAGGCTCTTTCCATAATTTGGCTCTTGTTGAGAGTGCCGCTATAAACATTGGGGTACAGGTGCCCGTATGCATCAGTACTCCTGTATCCCTTGGATAAATTCCTAGCAGTGCTATTGCTGGGTCATAGGGTAGGTCTATTTTTAATTTTCTGAGGAACCTCCACACTGCTTTCCAGAGCGGCTGCACCAATTTGCATTCCCACCAACAGTGCAAGAGGGTTCCTGTTTCTCCACATCCTCTCCAGCATCTATAGTCTCCTGATTTCTTCATTTTGGCCACTCTGACTGGCGTGAGGTGATATCTGAGTGTGGTTTTGATTTGTATTTCCCTGATAAGGAGCGACGTTGAACATCTTTTCATGTGCCTGTTGGCCATCCGGATGTCTTCTTTAGAGAAGTGTCTATTCATGTTTTCTGCCCATTTCTTCACTGGGTTATTTGTTTTTCGGGTGTGGAGTTTGATGAGCTCTTTATAGATTTTGGATACTAGCCCTTTGTCCGATGTGTCATTTGCAAATATCTTTTCCCATTCCGTTGGTTGCCTTTTAGTTTTGTTGGTTGTTTCCTTTGCTGTGCAGAAGCTTTTTATCTTCATAAGGTCCTAGTAATTCACTTTTGCTTTTAATTCCCTTGCCTTTGGGGATGTGCCGAGTAAGAGATTTCTACGGCTGAGGTCAGAGAGGTCTTTTCCTGCTTTCTCCTCTAAGGTTTTGATGGTTTCCTGTCTCACATTCAGGTCCTTTATCCATTTTGAGTTTATTTTTGTGAAAGGTGTGTATCTCACATCCTCTTTATCCATTCATCAGTCCATAGACATTTGGGCTCTTTCCATAATTTGGCTATTGTTGATAATGCTGCTATAAACATTGCAGTGCATGTGACCCTCTGAATCTGTAGTTTTGTATCCTTCGGGTAAACACCTAGTAGTGCGATTGCTGGGTCATAGGGTAATTATATTTTTAACTTTTTGAGGAAGCTCCATACTGTTTTCCAGAGTGGCTGTAAGAACTGGTCACATTTCAACTGGTCCGTAGTCCCATGTGGGTAATGGTTATTGTGTTGGATAGTGCAGGTATAGAGAAGTCTGAGGACTGAATATAGAGCTTAAAAATGTTGAGGTTAATCAAATAACTGAATTGTCTTTATTTTTCGGAATATAGTTTCTTTGCCTAGAGGGAACAAGCATACTCCTGTGTCACAGGTTTTCTTAATTTCAATCTGGATCTGGTGGCAGAAGAACCTCCTGAGTTCACTGTGTCATGGATGTAGTGGGCTCACACATCCATGAACTGCCTCCTGAGAATGGGTCTTTCCTGAAGAATTGCATCTTCAGCCTCATTGTCCTAATGTGTCCCAGACCAATAGTTAGAAGCCCTTTCAGAAGCTGGATGAAATTTCCCCTCAGACATTGCTTTTTAGATGAGTATAGGGGGTGGGTGTAAGAGCCAGTCAGTTGTAGAGCAATTTTTAAGTATAATCCAAGTTACATAGTCATTCAAAACCAATAAATTATATTTCAATATATAAATGCACAGAAAAAGGTCTAGAAGCATACCCAACAAACTGAACACATTGCTACAGAGACAGGTGTGTGTGTGTGTGTGTGTGTGTGTGTGTGTGTGTGTGTAAGTATGGAGATATGAGGATTTTCATTATTTTGTACTATTTGGTTTTATAATGAAAATTTATTCATTGTAAAATGTATTGCATAATTGAAAAGTAAATAGAGAAAGTAGAATATTATTCATCTCTGTGTAGTTAAGCCTGGGTTATTGAAAGATACACGAATATAACATTTAGACCAAAACAAAAAATATTTAATTTTAAATATTTTATTTTAAAATATTAATCTCTTTTTTAGACTCTATGAAAACCCAGATATAAAGATCTCAGTTATTTGGTTAATTGTGGTCCATTTATCCCCCAGGCAAAAAGTTTTTGGCTTAAGGTGAAGGAGTCAAGTGAAGAATCTTCCTTATTCACTCTTTACCAATTCTAAGAAAGGTGAGTAGGCAGCACTAAATCTCACGGAAGCTAATGGAGTCTTTCCTACATGGTGGATGATGTTTTTTTCCCTTTAGTTGAACTTGTTTCTCAGGACTGCAGATAATCCAGCCATAACTTAAAAGTATCAGACTGTATTCTAACAGCACTGATCATGAGATAGACAAGCCCTGAACTACCCATAGGGAAATTTATTTCCCCTTTTTCATCCTGCTTCTACTTCACTGCTATTATATAGATGGATCATTTAGTTACGTCCTACCCTGTGTAACTTCTAGAGGGATATGGCTCAGGGATATCTTGGGGAGTCCAAATAAATGGATAGTTAGTATTTTTGTTTGTTTGTTTTGGCTCCCTGGTATCTCAATCCTTTTTTTATGGGTGGGAGAATCACAATATTAGCAGGCATGGAGCTTATCTCTGCATAAGTGGATTTTTTTTTTTTATTGCCAGATATTAGTTCTCTTAGCCTCTCTTGGAGCTACAGTACAAGGAAGTACTTTTGGTTCCACCAAACAGATACAGCTAAACCAGATTTTGATTCAGGAGCTAGTGATGCAAGAAGCAGAAGTAGGGTGGGGGGAAGCAATGTTGAAATATTAGCATTAAAATCAGCAATGAAGCAGGTAGCCCAGTGATTGCAGGAAGGACAGAATGGCAATGGTTGAAACAGTGGCATCTGGTAGCACATGGCTGCAGGTGTGGCTCTGGTGGTGGTGATTGTTCATCAGACCAGTTCTGCAGGGTAGTTTGTACACTGGTCTTTGAATCTGAGCCTCAACTCTGGTTCTTCAGCTTTCATTTGATTCTGTGAGATTCCTGATACCCCATCAATAAATCTTTCCCACTGTCATGCTTAATCAGCCAGAGTTAGTTTCTGTTGTATGCAAGTAAGAACCCTGTTATAATTACATAAATGTAGCGTTACCTCAGGTAGGTGCAGTCCCGGTAATCAGACAAAGAGACACTAACCTTTCAGTACTGTAGGTTGTCTTGAATTTTCCCTTGGTGGTCTAGGAAGCTTCATCACTCAGCATATTTTGTTACAGAAAATATCCCCAAAGCCAAAATAACTTGAAAGAAGACTTTAAAATATCTATTTTTGCATGAAAAACTAAATTGAGGTCTGGTCTGGGTTGGATGTTGTCAGTCAAACCATTTTTTTTTTTTTCAACATTAGGAGACAACTTCACAAACTGACCCCAGAAAAAGGGAATTTTGTGCCATAGTTTAAAATATGAACATTTCCAAGGATGGGAAGATGATCAGGCCAGGTCAAAAGTTTAATATTAAGTGCCAATTGCCTGACAGTATCTTATATTTTGGCTGACAGAATTTATTCCCTGGTTTCTCATGCCTATTTTCTGTAACAGTACATGTTCTTCAACTAAAAGCTTAGAAGGTGCTGAAACCCAGGTTTGGGTAAGGAATACTTCATGATTTGGCATATGTGAATGTATCCTTTTGTGCATTCTCTTCAAAACTGGACTAAGAAGTTTCCATAAGAAGCAACCATATCATTTCCTGTTTCCATTTGCTATGTAAACTGGACACTTTACCAACACAGATGAAAGAAAACACAGATGAAAAACAGATTTCATTGACAGATATTGGGTTATTGATCTTAT
Source organism: Panthera uncia (assembly GCF_023721935.1). Lineage (NCBI taxonomy): Eukaryota > Metazoa > Chordata > Mammalia > Carnivora > Felidae > Panthera > Panthera uncia. The sequence goes on along the minus strand of NW_026057582.1, from coordinate 74,644,645 downwards.
AAATAAAGCAATTGAATTTTTGTTAGTGCAGTGAGTAGATGCTACATTTCATTATAGAAAAACCTGTAATTGGAAAGGAGAAAAATAGTGATACATTTGAAACACAAAAAAATAGTACTAGGATAAACGCCAAGATACAAGTAGGAAGCATAAGCGTTAGCTTTGTACTTCTCAACTTGATTACATTTGTTTTAGGGCTTCAAAAAATGACAAAACAGAGAATGATACATTGATGCATGAAAATTGTACAGAATTTTCTACAATAGACCTTTAAGACTGTGGATATTTGCTTTTGAGACAGGATGAGAATTCTTTGTGTATAACGAGTCACATTGTCATGAGAGTAAGGAATTGAACACTCAGACATGCCCAGAAGATAGTTTTTCTCCCAGTGAGAGAAATTCTATGTTTCTGAGAGAATTATACGAAAATTTATATCATTTCTCTTTATTTTTAGTAATTTCTTTTGATGGTGCTCCCAGGACTTTCTTGAGTGCATCTTTCATATCTTTGTTCCGAAGACTGTAAATCAAAGGATTAAAGAATGGGGTTGCCATGCAGTAAAACAGGGTCACAAATTTCTGTGTTCCAGGATGGCTCCTGGAACCTGGACTCACATACATCACCATGACTGATCCATAGAACAGGGAAACCACCAAGAAATGTGAGGCACATGTAGAAAAGGCTTTGTTCCTACCTGAGCCAGCTGGGACCCTAAGTACAGCACGCAAAACTAAGCTATAGGACCCTAGAATGTAGAGGAAGGTGATAAAGATGATAAGAGAACTTACAGTAGCACAAGTTAGAGTAGTTTTGGGAACTGGAGCACAGGACAGGGCTAGCAATGGTCCCAGGTCACAGAAAAAATGGTCAATGATGTTAGGGCCACAGAAGGGCACCTGGGACATGAGAACTGCAGGCATGAGTATGGATAGAAAGCCACCTACCCAGCAGAAAACCACTAATCGGGCACATAGATGGTAAGTCATGATGGTGGGGTAACGTAGAGGTCGACAGATAGCAAGGAACCGATCAAAGGACATTGCAGACAGAAAGTAGCCTTCAGCAGCACACATAGAAAAGAAAAAGTAGAACTGAAGCAGGCAGCCAGCATAGGAGATACTCTTAGTCTGGGAGATGATGTTGGCCAACATTTTGGGCACATCAGAACTGACATAGCAGATCTCCAGGAAGGAGAAGTTGGCCAGGAGGATGTACATGGGTGTGTGGAGTTTCCGGCTTGACCACACGGCACAGATGATGGATGTGTTCCCCATGAGAGTCAGAAGGTAGATGAGGGAGAAGATGACAAAGAGGAGGATCTGGATCTCCCTGCGGCATGGGAAGCCCAGGAGGATGAACTCACTCACAGACCCAGAGATATTGTTGGCTTCTGACATACTCATTCTAATCTGTGAAGGGAATGAGCAATAAGCATCATTATATGAGTCATTTGCCCTCTCTTTAAAAGTTATTTTTATTTCTTCTGACTCTTATCTACTCCTTTAATGCACTTTCATGAACAGGCTCTGTATGGTTCTTAAGTCAGTAACTCATTTCCCAGGATCTGGCTTCGCCCAGTGAGATCAGGGTTCTGGGAGAAACTTGTATGCTCCCACAGCCCCTACTCTACCAATCTCCATTTTCAGAGTATAAATTTCATTGGCCCATAGAATCCAAATTGTTTTCTCTGTTTGCACTTAAATCAATTCTTTTTTGATGTATCATTCTGTAATATATTCATATTTTTGTTGAAAAGAACATTTATTCTTGTTGAAAAGAAAATTTTGTATAGCATTTTGGAAAATTTTAAGAAAAATCAAAGTTTAAATATAACCTGAAATTGAACCAGGTCAGTACAAAAAGAGCATCTTACTTACTTTGTTGTCAGTAACATGGTATTGTCAGGAGATCTGTCCGGAATAGCTCTGTTGACTAAAGCAGGGTGCTGAAGACAGTGCCACAAATTCCATTTTAGCGAGTACTTATTAGCTTCTTTTTAAAAAAGTTTTAATTTTAATCCCAGTTAGTTAACATACCTATAAGCTTCTTATACCTGTATTTAACTTCTACTTGCTGAGCAACAGCTAATTTGATGCCAAAAGTACCCTAGTTGGCTTCACTCATTTATTAGGAGATTCTGGTTCTCAAATAGAAAAATAGATAGAGGCAAATAGAGGAACACCTGTCTCTTAGCTCAGATGCTTCATCATCTTTTTGCTGCATGGTGATGAATTATCCTATATAAAAAAACAATAAAAAAGAAACAAAAGCATATATTTAACTCTAAAACTGTGAGAGAAATATACCAGTGTAGAGTGTTAGTGGCAGAAGGGACCTCAGAGATTATCAAGCTTAATTCTTCTTATCACAGAAACTGAAACCAGAGAGGTTAGACTAATCCAAGGTCATGTTCGCTTTTGGTGGAGGAAACAGGTCGAAAACTTAGGTGTTTGGACATTTAGTTCAGACGTTTTCCCATAAACCTTGTAATCATGGACCCTATTTTTCTCTGATGGCTGTAAAAATATATTGTGCATATATTATAACTTTCCCTCCTTTGAACCAGATTCCTATTTATAATAAAGAAGGACTTTAATAAAGCTACTCACCAAAGCTGGAAATCACTATCTTATATCCTTCATTCATCTTTGACCTGCCCTGTGTCCTAATTCTGGGAACCTTTAATGACACGAACACACTTTTGGACACTTTCTTTAAAACACATTTGACTCCTAAAATAGTAAGTATAATGACAACCACTGTCATATTAAATATTTATTGTGGCAGTCACTTAATGTTCATTATCTCATTAAATTCTACTCTTCTTTCAAAAATCTCTAGTTCTAGAGCCTTAAAACAAACAAACAAACAAACAAACAAACAGAGACAGACAAGCACTTCCACATTTCTAAATGTAGCATTGAATTTTATTTCCCTCTGAGTATGTCGATTCTAAAACCCAACTTATTTTTTCTACATGGCTGTCAGCTATGTATATATTAGCTGTTTCCTTATTGTTTTTGATTCAATTTATTCACGTGCAACTTGGTTATATCAAATTTACACTTGTGAATATGGAAGGTTAACCTCAGGAAAGCTGTGTTAGGAACTGAGGCCATATACCATAAGAAAAGATTATGTATATATTTCTCATAGTCTTTCTATATAGTTGACTTCAGGTATGTTAGCTAAGATAGTGAGCAGGTATCTTGAGGACAGCAGTTTCCATTAAATACCAAAGGGTGACCAAGTATGAGAAGATTATTGTGTTCCTTCAGAGAGCAAACATGCCCTACAAACAGACTGGTGAGCTGAAATTGGGAAAGCTATAAACCATAAATCCAAGATTGTGGGCTTATTGAAGGAGGCTTTGGGCTGGAAACTCAGTGATTGTAAGGAAGGATAAGATGCTTTCGCCCAGAACTAGACAACCTAAATTTTCTATAATTTAACTAAAGTACATAGTGCTCCCACACTCTTTTCTGTGGCCATAGTTTGACTTACACAGTGGAACTGACAATGGTGGGTAAGACTGCATGTGAACAGGGCAAAGAAAATGGTAAGAACAAGAGTGTAAGGAAAGTATGTTTTAGGGTGGATTTATTTGAATGAGAAACATTCCTTTCACTTTTGGTTAGATTTATTTAAGGAAAGTGTAAGGATCCCTCGGGAAGAAGTCTTCAATATTTTGAGGGTGGATCTTAAATGAACAAACGGTAGTTAAAGAGGGAAGAAGAAAACATCCAGACAGAAGCAGATTTTCTTTCAAATTCTTATCTTTAATAAAACTTGGGAGTGTTGTGAGTTCTCTTCCTTCCTTTCTCAATTCAGGAGCAGACTTCTTGGTCTTTGAGAATCCCTCTGTTCCTGCCTCACTGTTCTAAGTCCTTCTCTCCCTGCCTGGGGGTCACTGTGGGTTCTACCTGCAACCACATGTTGATCTTTCCTTTCACTGCAGATAGAGGAGTTCTTAAGTCTTTTTTTGTAATGTTTATTTATTTTGAGGGAGGGAGGGAGGGAGGGACGGAGGGAGGGAGGGAGGGAG